>NC_133751.1:208957922-209271805 GCF_036562045.2 Rhinolophus sinicus | reverse complement strand
TAACACCGGCTCTTCGGAGCTCCTCTGATGTGGCCGGTGGGCACTGGAGGGGCTGCCAGCGCTCTAGTGGGCACCAGGCTCTCAGGTCCCCTCGAGGTAGGGAGCAGTTCAGAAATTGGGGAAATCCTGCAGTTTGCTACAACCAACTCCTGTGAAAGCTCCACAAGCCCTGGTTATAAGACCACCCTAGAAAGTTCTCTCAAAGCCATGCGCCCTCTCCATGCTTTCAGCCCCCTCCACCAGGATGACCACCGCGATCCCGCCTCACTGTTCTCCCCGCTGCCAGAGGGGATCATGTCACTGCAGGACTGCAGGCGGGGTGGGGACGGGAGGCGCCACAGGCTCCGCCAGGAACACAGCAGCCCCAGCTTGGTAAGCAGAGCCGTACACGACCTGGCCTCACCTGTCCAGGGATGGCCTGCACTCCCAGACTGCGCCCTCACAGGACGATTCCCTGTCACTTCCATCTGTCGGCCTCCAACATGTCCCGAGCACCTGGTAAGGCACCTCACCGGTGGGGCCCCGACAGCAGCCAGCTCCCCAACCACCGTCTCCCCTGGTGCTTGCACTTGCGCTCTCAAGTTGCTGTCTACACATCTGCCTGTTTGGGCGCGTTCCTCCCACTTGGTGGGGACTCTAAAGGGCGCAGACTGCGCCTCACCCTTGAGAGTCATCCGTGACTCTCCAAGGTCAGCACCTGCAGCTGTGCCACCAATGGCCTAACCGCCAAGCCATAGGCCACTGCTCTGCTACCCTCAGGCCTTCTCTCTTCTTTTCCAACGGCCGAGCCTGCCCCGTGGCTGCTTGGGTGTTGGGTAACAGCCCCACCCATGCCACCCACTGCCAACCGACCGAGTCCTCACTGCTGGTTTCCACAGGTCTCCCATTCCAGGAGACCTGTATGCTGGGACTGAGGGCACCGAAGCACATCGAGTAGGCAGCACACGCACGCGGGCATGGTCACGATGCACCATCATCCTGCAGGGCCAGCACCCAGAATAGGGCCCATAAGGTTGGGTACAAAACCACAGTTTACATGTGTTTGTATTTACACACACACACAACACATACACACACATTCATACACCTGCATGACACACGTATGGACACACATGTACGGACATGCATACATACATACACACATGAACAAATATGAGGTCAGACAATTAAGTTCGCAAACTTGTCACAACGCTGTTGCTAATCATTTTTGGTATCAGAGGGATTATTCATTATGAATTTGTACCAACTAGACAAACAGTTCACCAAGTTTACTATTTGGAAGTGCTGAAAAGGCTGCGTGAAACAGTTAGACGACCTGAACTTTTCACCAACAATTCATGGCTGTTGCATCACGACCATGCACCAGCTCACACAGCACTGTCTGTGAGGGAGTTTTAACCAGTAAACAAATAACTGTATTGGAACACCCTCCCTACTCACCTGATCTGGCCCCCAATGACTTCCTTCTTTACCCGAAGATAAAGGAAATACTGAAAGGAACACATTTTGATGACATTCAGGACATCAAGGGTAATATGACAACAGCTCTGATGGCCATTCCAGAAAAAGAGTTCCAAAATTGCTTTGAAAGGTGGACTAGGCACTGGCATCGGTGCATAGCTTCCCAAGGAGAGTGCTTCGAAGGTGACCGTAGTGATATTCAGCAGTGAGGTATGGAGCACTTTTTCTAGGATGAGTTCATGAACTTAATTGTCTGACCTTGTACACATGGACACACACATGGATATGCATATAAACACACACAGGTATGATACACATATATACGTACACATGTACAAATACACATACAGACATGTATGCACACGTCTATGTGTATATGTATGTGTATATATGTTTATGTGTATATGTGTATATATATGTGTATGTTTAACCTCTTGAAGTAAATTTTACTAAACTAAAAAACTTTTGCCAAGTCAATTATCCTATGTTCAGTAACAAAAGGAATTTTGTATTCTCTGTGTCACCTGGAATACATACTGAGCTCCTACAAAAACCATCAGAATCAGGTGTTTTCGTAAACGAGGCAGGAACAGACATTTCCAAACTATTCAAATTGATCCAAAGCACAGTGTTTCTGAGTGGGGGAATTCCTTCTAAATCTATTTGATGAAAAAGAACCCCCAAATTCTAAACAAATCCACATACACACAACCTACAGAAAAATGTCCATTTATGGACATCAATAAAATTATTCCAAGTAAAATATCAGCCAACATAAACCAAGCAACAACTGAGAGTACTATATGCCATAACCAAGTAAAATTATGCAAAGACAGAGCATAGTTCAGTATAACGTCAAACATTCACCACTATATCATATTAATAGACCCACAGAAAAAAACACAATCCTATGACCGTCCCAGCATCAGAGATGCTGAGAAGGCATCCGATACAATTCAATCTCCACTCCTGGCATAAATTCCTAACAAAACAGGAAAGACATATGTGATTCTTCAACACCTAACAAGACAAGGCCACGCCTCCAGTACACCCCATCACTACTATGTAACACTGACATCAAAATGGACAAAGAAACGAGAGGTAAACAATCAGAAAAGAGGAAGCAAAACTGTCATTATTTGCAGATACGATAATTAACTTTGAAAATCTAAGAACATCAACTAGAAAACTATTATGAAAAATATGGAATTCAGTTGGGGGGGGGAATTACTATACAGATATCAATAGCCTTCACAGACACAATTAACCACCATTTTCAGGATAGAAAGGAAGAAACAACCACATTTGTAACAGCAACAAAAAAGTGGAAATATCCTGGAATAAATCTAACCATAAAAGAAAGCTTTATGGAGAGAATTTTAAAAACACTATTACGAGAGAGAAGGGGGCAGCAGAGAAGAGGTGTGAAGAGGGGAGGGCACACCACGTTCTGGAGAGAAACATCCCCCCCGAGATGCCAGGCCCCCTTGAATTATTCCACAGATTCCATCCACACTGTCCTGATAAAAGTACCAAAGGATTCCTTGAGGAACCTGAGAGGGTGATTCTAGAGTTGATATATTTTTTAAATGTAAAAATGGCTAAGAATATTCTGAGAAAGAAAAATAGGGGAGGACTAGCCTTATTAGGTATTTGAATTGTTGAGAAAGCATAGGAATTAAAATGTTTCGTACGGGTGCAGGTCTACAAAGACAAATCAACGGAACAGAATAGTAGATGAAGAACTATATCCAAGTACATAAAATACTGGTGTCTGATAAGAGTGCCATTTCAAATAAACAGCGGGAAGGAAACAGATTTTTCAATACATACTATTAGGTACCCATCTGGAAAAAATAAGGTTGTACTCTTACCTCACATAATAATTTCAAGGTGAGTAAAACATCTAAACACAAAAACATCTATTCATCAAAGTACTGCAATGAGATAATTTTGTTTTGTGCTCTGGTTGGGGAGAAGGCCATTTTCAGCACTCCCCAGAAGCTAAAAGCCATAACAGGAGGCTTCAGAGACTGAAAACACAAAAATAGAAAATGTCTGCCAAGACAGAAACACTGTAAAGTCAAAAAGACTCCTTCAAAGACAAACCAGGAAAACAAAAATTTATAGTTCCTATTACAGACAAAGAGCTAATTTCTTTAAAACATAGCAAACTGCAAAAAATCAGTGAGTAAAAAGATTATGGGGGCGGCCGGATGGCTCAGTTGGTTAGAACGCGGTGCTCTTAACAAGGTTGCTGGTTTGTTCCCACATGGGCCACTGTGAGCTGCGCCCTCCACAACTAGACTGAAACAACTACTTGACTTGGAGCTAGCTGATGGGTCCTGGAAAAACACACTTAAATAAATAAAAGTTTAAAAAAGAAAAATTAAAAAAAATTATGAACGGAGTAGAAAAATGGGCAAAAGAACAGGCTGTTCACAAAACAACCCTAAATGACGTTTAAACACACAAAAAGAGGCTCCCTGCACCCATAATGCGAGATATGCAAATGAAAATTGAACTGCGACTCCAAAGTCTCAAAGTCTGAAAGCAGGCCGGTATCGGTATCGGTGTCGGGAGTGTGGGAAACAGGCGTGCCTGCAGGCCGGTACCACGCCTGTGGAGGCCAGGCTGGAACTACCTACCAGAATTTTCACATGCACACCATCCTCTCGAAAGCCCCACTTCTCAGAAGCTTGCACACACATCGAGATTTGTTACAACAACGCTTCCAGTAGCCACGGAGAAGGACGCCCTACACCGACCAGCACAGGGCAGGCTAATGCCTTGTGGCACATCCATGCCTTTCGGGGCATTTAGATGTAGGCTGTTCTCTACGCACCAAAACAGAAAGGCCTCCAAGACACACTGGCAGGGCCAAAAGCGAGCTGCTGCAGAGCAATGCCTATGACATCTCTGCACGGGGGACACACAGACACAAAGGCGCAGACACGCATCAATCCTTGGAAGGAACACAGTAACTGGGAATGGACGGTGGTGGGCTCCAGAGAGCTGAGCTCTGTGACTGCACATTCTTCTACATTTTTTGAAATTTGTATCATGAGCATGTACTAACCTATTTTTTTTTGTCGACACATTTTTTTCAACAATAAAAAACATAGGCTGAGCATGGGTGGGGGAGGGGCACTGTTTGCACACAGGGGCAAGTGCAGGATGTTAAAACCCAGGTGGGGTGAGGGATTATCCTTAGTGAAGGGGAAGTCAGCAGAGACAGCAGCCCAGAGTGGGGTGGCTGCCGAAGCAGCGGCAGGGAGCACTCCGTGGGAGGGGAGCCTGGCAGACAGGGCCACAGCCCCTCGCCCTGCCCAGCGAGCGGTCCTGAGATCAGCAAACTCGGGAAGCAGGGAGCACAGCCTGCGCACGCATCTTCCCTGGAGGAAGGGCTGATGCCAGGTCTGGGGCAGGAAGAGGACAAGATGAACCCAGAACATTTTACTCCAGAAAGTAGGGAAGTGCTCAGAGCAATGCAGATGTGTCAAAAGGATACAGATCAGTTCTCAACGGTCAAATCTAGGACAAATGGAGCATCAGATGAGATAATGACATGATGGGCGGAAACCCACTGAGCAGAACAAGAATGCACAAGTCCTTACTGATATGAATGAATGACTACACTGCCAGTCTGACGAGCATGAGATGTTTACGTGTCTCAGAGTAAAGTACTTACTAAATCACAGAGGGAAAAACAGCCCCTTCGCTGTGGAGAAGCCTGGCAGGTACCACCTTAGCCAAGCAGTCAAAGTGAACAGCCCCAGGGGCGCGACAGGACGCCACGTGACAGGACGCGCGGCACCCAGCACCCCTCTGTGCCACCCTGTGCCCTAGTCTGTCCGGGCTGCTGTATCACAGATGGGGAGGCTTATAAACAACAGGAATGTCTTCCTCACAGTTTGGAGGCTGGAAGTCCAAGTTCAAGGTGCCTGCAGATCCTGTGTCTGGGGAGGGTTCCCAGACGGCAGTCTTCTCACTGTGTTCTCACATGGTGGAAGGTGCAGGAAGCTCTGTGGGGTACCATCTATAAGGGCACTAATCCCACTCACAAGAGCTCCACCCTCACCACCTCCCAAGGCCCCACCCCCTAACACCATCACAGTGGGGGTTAGGATTCCAATAGATGAATTTTGGGGACACAAATGTTCAGTCCTTAACACCCTGCCAAAGAGGCATGACCTGAATCCAATAAGGAGGAAATAGCAAAGAGCTCATCTGAGACTCACCTGCTAGTATCTGCTGTCATCTTCAAAAGTGGTTGAGGTGCTCAACCACTTTGAGCACCTCTTGTAATTGAAGAAGTCAAAAGTCACGGGCTGGACACCAGTGACGTGACTGTGGCCTGGGTCCTTTATTATAACGGACACTCGTGGGACCAATAAGAGAA
This sequence comes from Rhinolophus sinicus, assembly GCF_036562045.2. Classification (NCBI taxonomy): domain Eukaryota; kingdom Metazoa; phylum Chordata; class Mammalia; order Chiroptera; family Rhinolophidae; genus Rhinolophus; species Rhinolophus sinicus. The sequence goes on along the minus strand of NC_133751.1, from coordinate 209,265,942 downwards.
ACTGAACGGGGCCTGGGGGCCTGACAGTGGGAATGGGCCTGTGTTAATGCCCTGAATTATACTGATGAGGAGCCTCCTTGTTTGTAGGAAATACACTTGCAGTATAAGGGTGCTGGGCACCGTGTTGGCAACCCACTGTCAAACAGTCAGGAAAAAAATTCTTTGTACTCTTTTTGCATTTGTTTCTGTAAGTTTAAGATTGCTTCAAAATAAAGTTAACCAAAATGTAAAAATACAGACTCTTAGCAGCTGAAAACAAAAGAACCTATGTATGAACTATAAGAATTAAATGAATTTAGCGAGGTCACAGGATATAAAGTTATTACACAAAAAGCAATTGTTTCTATAAACTAATAATAAACTAGAAAGTGAAATCTAAAAAATGCTATTTACAGTGGCAAATAAAATCAAATGCCTAGGAATAATTATGAAACATTGCTGAGAAAAGCTAAAGACCTAAATAAAGGGAGAGATGTACTCAGTACCTTCCAATCTATGAACATGGTACACCCTCCATATAGATGTCACTTCTCCCCATGTCATCTATAGATTCAGTGCAGTTCCAGTTAAGATCCCAGCAGCTTGGGTTTGTGGAAACTGACAAGCAGATTCAAACATTACATAAACACCAAAGAACAAAGGTGGAAGACTTACACTTTCAGATATCCAGACATATTCTAAAACTACAGTAATTAAGATACTATGGTATTGGTGCAAAAATTGACCAGTATACTGAACCCAAGAACAAGTCCAGAAACAGACCCAGACACGCACAGTCATCTGGATTACAGCCAAGGCACCACTGTCATTCAGCACAGGAAGGATGGTCTTTTCAACAAATGGTATCGAGGGAAGTGACTATCCACATGGAAAAAAGTGAACATTGACTCCTATCTCACACCATGTGCGAACATTAATTCAACACAAATCATGGGAAGGTAAAGCAATAAGCTTGAGGTAGGCAAATAGTTCTCAAACAGGACACAAAAAGTATTAACCACAAAAGAATGATTGATAAATTGAACTACCTGAAAATTATAAACTTCTGTATGTCAAGACTGTTAAGATAGGAGAGACGCAAGTCACAAACTAGGAGGTATTTGCAATACAAAAATCCAACAAAGGTCATATACACATCATAAGGAAAAGAGAAATAATCCAATTAAAGAAAAACGAGCGAAAAGACTTGCATTGCTGAAGCTATTCATACATATATACACACCGTGTGACCCAGCAATTCCAGTCTTGGGTATGTATGCAACAGAAATGTCTATTTATGTACACCAAAAGCCATGTTCAAGAACGTTCACAGTAGCTTTATGTGTAGTAGGCAAAAACTGAAAACAGCTGAAATGTTAATCAAACAGGATGGATAAATAATACAAAGGGTGCCAAAAATAGTTATACATATTTTAAGAAAGGAAAAACCTGTATTAAAATTGCACTGATGGGAACCACTCTGAGCACCTCTTGTAATTGAAGAAGTCAAATGTGACTTGTATTCATCTTTTGTTATCGGTATATGTTATTAAAATTTTAATACAGTTTTTTCCTTTCTTAAAATGGGTATACATTTTTTTGGCACCCTCTGTATATGGTTTGTTTATACAACAACCCAGCAATGAAACAACAAACTAACCATGGCTAACAACATTTTCCTGTCAGTTCTGGGCGGACTGGAAGCCTTCCAGGATTCAGGGTAGGATCCATCACTGTAAGTTCCCTGGAAGCTGTGTGCAGATAAAACATCTGAACACAAAAACCGACAGTAAACACCCTGGAATAACTGAGGGAGAGGAGGGGCAATAACAGTGTTAATACTAAGGTTCATCCAGGGAATTAATGACAAGGCACTGCTCTGACTTAAGGTGTTAATGACAGCCACCACCACCGACAGATCTCAGAGCACACTCTCCAATTACATGAAATGAAATTCAGGACCTGGCCAAACGATTTTATGGCAATAAAGACCAAAACAGTGGCCCCTTCTGGGGGCCGTAACTGACTGGGCGGCACAAGGGAGTCGCTGTACCTCCATGTGGGTGGCAGGTGCAACACACAAAATTCATGGGGCTGCGTGCAGAAGGTGCGCACACCCCACCGTGTGACTTACGCCCCAACAAGAGAGAAGTTACAAGGAAAACAGGTAAAAAGCCCTTCTAGTTCACAGGCAGTGATCTTTACCCTCGCACGTTAATCCCCTCCGTACAGTCAGAGGGGCACCCTACATTGCTGCTGGGGGACCGCACCCGTCGCACATCATAGGGCCGCGGGCAGACGGCTATGGGGGGGGCGGGGAGAATGCCTTGCCTTCGGCCAATGGGTCTCTCCAACCTCTACCTCCGAAATCCTCACCTGCTTAATCTCCTCCAGACACAGTCCAGTTTGTCAAGGTCCTTTTTCAAACAGTCACTCAGAATAGAACACACCCAAAAAACAAGTGTAGTCGAGTCCCTACACAGTGGAATTGATTCACTTGAAGTGGGCGCTGTATGGACATTTATTATGGAGAGAACAGACGTCACTCTCCACTACGTCACAGCACCAACACATACATCCAGTTTAGTTCATAAACAAATCATTTTTCAAAGTACTGAACGCAAAAGAGAAAATTTCTTAGACCATATGTTTTGAATTTTGTTCAATAACTAACAAAGCTCTGCACATGTAGAGATTTTCACCAGAACGAGTTCTCCTATGGACAAACGCTAGGTGGTTCTTAATGCTTCTACTCAAGTTATAAAAGAGGTCAGGAGGTTCTTTGGCCCCCAGGCTTGTTTACAGATGGGCACTCAGTTGTCTGGTCAGGAAAAAACCAATCTTAATAACCGGGAAAAAACCTTCCGTCACGACCATAGCCACTGAAGTCCCACTTGGCGTAACTTATTGAAAGATGGGGCGATTCATCAGGAGCAAAATAGCAGGAATGTGTGCAGTATGATGCCGGTCACATGCAAAGAAACCTTCTCCAAACTGGACGTGCACTGGGAGCCAGAGCGGCCTCTCCCGGCTGCCCCCAGGCTCTCTGTCCCTGTTGTGACACGAACACACAGTTTTCAGGTATGTAAAGAATTGCAGGAAGATGCTGACCAGTTATTTTTCAAACCTAAACAAGACTAAACCAGAAGAAAGAGTTTAATTTTAATAGTAGATTTTAGCTAACTGTGAGGAAGCTTGGATGGTCAAGGGGACAAACTGCAGAACCGTTTTGCTGTGTTGCCTAATCACCGCTGAAAGAGCAGGGACAGTCATCAGACGGAGAGTGGGCGGTCTGTGCCCTGAGCAGGGCTGTCCCGACCCCTTGCTGTCAGCACCGGGAACCAGTTCCGTGGAGCAGCTGGAAGAACACAGACTTTACAGTGGGACCCTGGCTGTCACGGGGTGGGTGCACTGAGCCTGGGTTTTCCTCACCTGAAAAGCAGGTACTGTTCTTACTCTGGGAGGGTTTTATAGGGACACAATGAAATGACGCTCTGCACGATACTCGGCACGGCCCATTCCCAAGTCCAAAGCCGGTGGCCGGTCTGTACACACAGACCAGCATCAGATCAGCACAGAGCACCTTTTAACAGCGCGGAGAGACTCACACCCTCCCCAGTGCTGTGTGTTCATCCAGCGTCTCGCGAGAGAAGGGAGCAGACGAGATCGAGAGCCCCTGCACCCACCCTATGATGGGGCACGTTACTCCAAATGGCAGCCTGCAGTTTATTTCTCCTGCCAAAATGCATGTAAACATGAAAACTCACTATCCTTTCTATAATGCATTTGAAAGTTACTTAACTTTAAGAGTCTTTTTCAACATTACCTGCCAATGAGCCTTTTCACAGGTTGATCCCTCTTAATTTTTCTAGGGGCATCAAGACCAGGACTGAGGGTCATTAATGTTAGTCAGCTCCGTCCTCCGTGTCCCCAGTTGTGTCACAGGGCCTTTCCTCCCCACTCACATCTTCTATACTTAAATTTTACCTCTGTTCCTAAAAGTGCAGAAATTCACCATCAGTTGGACTGCAGTACCTCCTGTCTGTTCCCAAAGGAGCAAATGATCAGATGACGCGAGACTCGTCTGCACAGTAATGGAAAGGCCTCACAGCCACTTGAAGCGCTGGTATCATCAGACGCCCACCAGGGAAGGAAAACTGCCTTCACAACCGCTTCCCAAACCAGAACCGTATTTCAAAGGCTAGGCCATAGGAGAAAAGGCACTGACATCATGACATACAAAATACAGGTGGAAAACCCACAACTTTCTGTTCAGTGTTTCCATTTTTCCAGTCGGTCACAGCACTCAAGCTCTTCTCCAAGCTTAGACATAAAGCATATTGTTAAAAATTTACATCAACAAAAGTACCATTAAAGATTTTGTCTGGATGGAAATGGGCTACAAAAGCTTAGCTAACAAAGTACTTCTTTATTCTTTGTCTTAAGCACTGTGGGAAAAATTCTTCTCGAAAAAGCTCGATTTATTTCTTCCTTCAACTTGTTTGTTTCATGTGTCCTTTTAGTTCATTTGCCAAGTTAAAATGTGTCCATCTATCTAGATGCCCCCTCCTATTGTAGAATTCTTAGCTCTACTGTCAGTTTCATTACTTAAGATTTTCCTTGTCTAATAATTAAATCAGCCCAAATTTCCTTTTATAATATTATACTGTGCAATGAAAATAATCATGAAAGCTCACAGGAAACTGTAGCTACATTCATTCTACGTTCTTCGAAAGGTCCCCAACATTTCGCATGGGCGTTTCATTCTCACTCTGGCACAGTCTGCAATCTTAGGTTTTCACGCACCCCTAAAGTACTGCACACCAGAGATCTACCCCAAATGTGCGGAACGCCGTAGAGACCTGTGTTAGCTCAGGGAGTGCCACACTGTAACGGCCACTTCTGCTTCTGCGTCACGGCAGAAGTGTACTCCCACGCACTCGGTGTTCCTAGCTCCTAAAGAGACCCTCCCGCACACAGACCATCTCTAACATGAGAGGAAGGCACAAAACGAGCTTCTATGTCAGCGGGCCCATTGGTACCCAGCTTCTCCTACACCAGTTTCTCTTTGATTACTCAAGGAAACATGACAACTGAAAGTCCCCATGTTTGGATCTGTTGACATGAGCCTGGGGAGGCAGCCTGCAGACATCTGTCCTCTAGAAGCCGCCTTGTCAGTACAGGGCACTGGGGGCACCCTGGGAACAAGGGACTTCAGGCTTGCCTGCTGCAGTGGCACAGCTGCTAGCCGCTCGCGTCCCTGCCAGCTGTGTGCAAGGGGCCCAGCAGCTTCCCGCTCCAGGGTTCTCCCTTGAACTCTGGTCCCATCAGTGGGCAGTCCCTGCCTGCCATCCTGTTCCATGACACCCAGCAACCGTCTCCACCCCCACGGGCGTGACCCCAGCCCTGGGGGAGGAGGCCTTCCAAGTTGGAGCTAGTGGCTGCTCCCTGCGGCCGGTCCCGTGTTCTTAGTCCTTCCTTCCCTCAGTAGATGACCCGTTACTAGTCAGTAATTACTTCCATTGTGTTTCCCAGTTCAGGCAAATGCTGAACTTGTCTCCTGACTGGACCCTTGAAAATGCCTGTGGTCTGCAGGCCTCAACATCTTTACTCTGGAAAGAAGAGTTCTAAAACTGGGGAGAAAAATTCAGATCTGCAGGGTTCTCCTGCCATGTGCCCAATCTCCAGCTGTTAGCACAACACAATGGTGGCAGAAGCTCGGCATGGCCAGGTGAGGTTCCAAAGTGGAAGGGGTTCCCGTAGGCATCTCTTCTGCTAGGTCCCCCCTTAAAACTCTCAGTTCACCAGGAGGAGAAAATCTGTGCCTTCCAGAGTACTCACACATGGGAAAGGTGGGTGGCAGCCTGAGACACGGGCGGTCATGACGTCCTTACCCCAGCGGCATAGATGGGGTGGAGATGTGAGTGCAGATAGACAGCCATGTGAAATACTGTCCCGTTAGGGGACGGGCAACTCAAGTGTCTTCGCACCAGGTTAAGAGCACACCAGAAAGGATGCACCCGAGCGATCGAGGCCATTCTGCTGCATCCAACCTGTTTCCTCACCACATTCACACATAGTATGTACACCAGCAGTCAAACAAGGTAAGTTTTGGGAGTGGGGAGACCAACCCACAACTGTTTTGTTCTTGTCTTTAACTTAGCACCGGGAACAAAGTGAAGCAGGAGGGGTCTTAGCCCAGCAGCCAGTGACGGACGCAGTCAGCCTTCCAGGTTATCTCTTTCTTCCTTCCGCATCAACAGAAGAGTTTCTGGTCGGCGTGCCTGTCCTTACTTGTGTGGACTCGTGAAAACGCAAACAACACAAACCTGTCTGCCAGCGTGCCCTGCCCACTTACCTAGCCATGGCCCTGCGCCAGGCAGCTGGCATTTTCAGGAGGTGAGCTTGCCTGAGAGTCAAGCCTTATAAAAGGTCAATGAAACCAGTACCGATTAGTCTGGAACCTCATCTGCAAAGTACGCAGACAACCAAGAATGACCAGACACGTAATGCAGACTCCTAAAACAATGATGTCAACCCGAAAAGAAGAAAAAGTAATTCCCAGTGAATATAGCGAATGTGGTATAGCAAAGAAAACCTCATTTAAAATATTAAGATCCTCGAAAAGGTCAGTGTATTCATAAAATGAGGAGATTTTGGATGGAAAAAAAGCAACTAAGGAATAAAAAGGAGAAATAAGGAGATGACTCCAGAAATTAAACCTCAACAGGAGGCCTGAATTATAGCATGGATGAGATGCAGTAAGGTGGAAATCGGAGCCAGTGGTGTGGAAAAGAAACAAGCATTCTTCTTGAGACAGAAGGAATGAAAGTCCAAATTCAGGACTGTCCAAGAGAAATCGCAAACATTCTAAGAGGAGTTTCAGGAAAGGGTGACAGAGGTCACGGGCCGGGGGTGGGGGAGCCCAGAAAGTATGTAGTGACTCTTCTCTCATATTCTAAGTGGTCATTCTTCAGTATCTTGCAGAAGCATTCAAAACCAGAAAAAAAAATCAAAAGCAAAAACAAAAATGTAAACTCCCCTTTCAGCAAAACTAGGAAACTGCTATCTCCTGAGTCACAAACTTCGGGGGAGGGCTGCCACCAGCAGCAGAGCCAGCGTGTGGGGGCACATATGGGAAGACGCAGACAGGTGCCAGGGCGCAATTACAGCAGAGGCCGTACACAGCAATGGCGAAAGGCACACACAACTTGCACCATGTTTGCAAAAATGAGGGGAAGAGCCTTGGGTGGCAGAGTCAGAGGCCCATCTTGGACCATCGGGCTTGGCAGAGCACAGGAAGCAGGACCAAACAAGACGCCACAAGCAGGCTACATGTGTGGGACATGGTGTGAATGAGTGCACTGCAGAAACCCCACTGCCAGCTACCTGCACTGGCTGAGAGGAAATAAAGGCTAAACTAACTCACATGTGAACCTCAGCTCATTAGATAAATTTCAAGTTTCAACTAGTCTATAATCAGCCAACCACACAAGACCTCCTCAAAATAGCCAATCCATGAACAGCTTATCTGCTTTAAAAATGGGTGCTAAAAGGGCCAGCCCGGTGGCTCAGGCAGTTAGAGCTCCATGCTCCTAACTCCGAAGGCTGCCGGTTAGATTCCCACATGGGCCAGTGGGCTCTCAACCACAAGGTTGCCGGTTCAACTCCTCGACTCCCGCAAGGGATGGTGGGCTGTGCCCCCTGCAACCAGAAAACGGCAACCAGAAAACGGCAACTGGACCTGGAGCTGAGCTGCACCCTCCACAACTAAGACTGAAAGGACAACAACTTGACTTGGGGAAAAAAAGGCCTGGAAATACACACTGTTCCCCAATAAAGTCCTGTTCCTCTTCCCCAATAAAATCTTAAAAAAAAAAAAAAAGGTGATAAAATAAAAAACATCACTGTAAATATTCAAAGATATTCAAGATAAAAGGAGGAAAGAAACAGAAAAAGACAAATGTCAGATAAACACTCAGCAGAAAAATGTTGCCTCTTAGCAGATGAAACTGTGACCAAAATTTCATCATGAAATTCAGAAACAGCTAATAAGGCAACTGCCTCTGTAATACAAGAGCACAAATACAGAGATATAAGAGCTCTAGAAAGAGAAGAAAAGAGAACACCTATTAAAGGAAAAAGGATCACCTGTGTGAGAGTTCCTGTGTCCCGTGTTCTTGCCATATAACCTTGGTTAACACTTTAAACTGGGTTACTTGTTCTTTTATTATTGACTTCTCAGTTATTTAAAAAAATATATTCTAGGTATACATTCCTTATCAGATATATAATTTGCAAATATTTTCTCTCATTCTCTTCACTTTCTCAACAGTATTTCTATCACAAATGTTTTTTATTTTATTTTAATGAAGTCCAATTTATCTATTTTGTCTTTTGTCATTTGTGATTTTCGTGTCACAGCTAAGAAACCATTGTCTAACCTGGGGTCATGAAAATGTATTCCTAGGTTTTCTCCTAAGAGTTTTATAGTTTTAACTCTAACATTTAGGTTGTTGTTCCATTTTGAGTTAGTGTTTATGTAAGGAGTGAGGTAGGGGTTCAACTTCATTCTTTGTGTGTGGATATCCAACTGTCTCAGCACCATTTGTTGAGGACTATGCATTGCCCAATGAATCGGCTTGGCACCCTTTCCCTGAAATTTCATGAACTGATCATAAATGTAAGGATTTATTTCTGGACTCTCAATTCTATTCCACTGATCTGCATGTCCATCCTGATGCCAGTGCCACATGGCCTTGATTCCTGCAGCACTGCAGCAAGTTTTGACGTGGAAAGTGTGAGTCCTTCAACTTTCTTCTTTTTTAAGATAGTTTTTGGTTAGTCAAGGTCCTTTGCATTTCCATATAAATTTAAAAATTAGTCTGTGAATTTCTGCAAAAAATCCAGCTGAAAGTTTGACAGGGATCACGTTAAATCTGTACATCAGCTGGGGAGTAAAACCCATAAGTCTTCTGACCCATGATCATCTTTCCACTTATTTAGATCTCTAATTTCTTTCAACAGTCTTACAGTTTTCAGTGTGCAAATGTTTTTTTATTTTTTATTAATAGTTTCACTGGAGTTCATAATACTTCTGTTTGGAATTCAGCTCAGCTGCCCCTGGTGATCCTTAGAATCTCAGCTACCCTAAACGGGATGGAAGTGGTGTGATGAAGTGCAAACCAAATTCCTGGGCTTGCACAGCCGAGGTTTACATTTCATTTTACTGACTTTTCCTAGAAGCACAAGGAACAGATGTTAATAAGTATTTATGATATTTTGGTAAACACCATCCTAAAATGGAAGTGAATAATAACGTTTCCAAGTCTAATCTTCTCCTTTAATCTTTAGGTATTTATTGAAGGGGGGAAAAGAAATCTCGGTTTCTTCTGTCACTTGGTTCTGGGGTTTAAAATTTCTCTTTAAAGATCATGTTTTTCAGAAAACACAGACTAAGATTTATTGAATTTGTTTTTCATAGCACATAAGCTTCCCCTTCCCCTAACACTTTTCAGAGAAAACACACCATTTAGTTATATCACATAGCAGTACTTCCAGTGGACAGGCCAAATGCTAATGCAGAATGCAACAGAGATTCAACTACTTTAGGATTTCACATATATTACTGTGTTTAGTTTTTAGGGAAAAAATTGCAATGTAAAAAATGGTATGTATTTTTGTGGCTGGATTCAACAGAAAATACTCTATATTGAAATTTAAGCTTTAAAATATAGGAAAATGGATGGACAATGCAAAAAGGAGGATAATTTGACCCTATAAATAAATCAGTGGGTCGTACTTTAATTAGAATTTTATTGTGCTTGGAAATTTGCAATTATTTTTATAATTATACTGGGAAGGAAATAAAGACCTCTCTGGGCTATTCCTTTTGGAATTTTTTTCTACAGATAAAAAGTTTAACTCAAAATCTCCAGGTGACTAATTGGCTTTTCAAAACTCTCTTTTTATGGTTTATAACTACAGATTTCCCCTTCAAGAAATCAGTAGTTGACTACCAGGGAGTGTACAAGTTTTGAGGTTCTTTTGTTCAATTTATTCCCACGTATTTTATTCTTTGTGATGCCATTGTAAATGGAATTGTTTTCTTCATTTTACTTTGGGATTGTGCATATGCACTGAAGAAGGTCTGGAAGAATTAAATGGGTATCAGTTCCAGAGAGGTATACTGAGGAGGAAAGGATTTCTTCAGCAGAAAAAGCCCTAAAGTATGTATGGGCTGGGATCCTGTCTGCCACTGTGGCAAAGGGTGTTATATAAACTACAAAATTATACACAAAGGAGTATAACACGTGCACAAAACATTCCAGTAACAACGGTTTGGAAGCTCCTACAGATGTTTTTGTGTGTTCTCTTTAATGACTAGTCAAAATCTCTCTAAAAATAAAAGCCCTTCATTACTGCAACCCAGGAGTCAAGGACAGAGGATAGTTTGAAAAAGCCGCCTCCTTGGCCAACAGTGTAACATCTCATAAACTATTGTGAACATGACAGCGTCAAGGAAGGCCAACACGAGTGCCTTCTGGAAGGTCATGGTGGTGGCCACCCTGCAGGACACACAGGGTCCTCTACTCCTGTGGCCCCAAACTGCTCCTGAACTTCCTCCCAAAGTGGCTCTGCCCTCGGGCACCCGTCTCAGGCCCAACCCTGGCACGGCCTTGGCCCATGGAGCCCCGCCTGTCCTACCAGCCCGCCCTGCAGGCTGCAGCTTGCAGACACCATCTGAACGGAGCTACTGTGGCCACCTCCCTGTTCCTCCCTCATCGTGCATCCAGCCCTGGCTGGGCTCGGATGCAGAGTCCTCAGGCCCTGGCACATTTCTGTGTCTGTCCCCGGGCCCTGGGCCCGCTGCTCCCACCACCCGAGGCCGGCCCCCACTGCCGCCTCCCCTCTGTGTGCAGCCCCACGGTTCTCTCCGGAGCACGAAGGGCTCGGCATGTTTGTTCCTCTTGTCTGTCATGGCGCTCCCACTGCATAAGTGCCATGAAGGCTGAGCTCACTGTACCCCAGCTGCTAAACGGGGCCTGTGCTGGACCCAGTTAAGATAACCAACTGGCAAGTTTCAGCTCCATGACCCTCTCTGAGACTGGAAATGAACGTCGCTCGCCACCACACGGCTGTGGTGATGGCATTCTTACTGGATACCGTTTCTATTCTTTTCTCTGTGCTAGCCTGACTTTCCCACCGCTGTGTTATCTAACACAGTGTGCACACCAACCTTGCGGGGGGGGGGGGGTGTGGGGGGGCGGGGGCAGGGTTGAAGGGAGCTGGCCTTGGAGCTTCGGTCCCGCAGCTGGGTAGCTAAGAATAAAAACGTCCACATGTCTGCCTGGTACCAGCCCGCCATGTTCCGATCAACCTTCCCAGACAAAATCATCGGTTTCAGAAGCTGGGGCAGAGTCACATAATGGCTGAGTACACTAGAAATACGTAAGAACTTTTGTGTAAAGCCTATATTATCCCCAAATTTCAGAGGCCGAATTACTGACTTCTTCTGAGATCAGACCAAAATAAGTTCTAAGGCAGTGTATGTGCCATATTTAGGATGTTCATGTGGGAGCAACGACAAACATCTGGCCGTGATACTTTCTGGAATTTTGACTATTTTTTCCTGGCCAGAAAGAAAACATTAAGTTTTTACTGGAATAGCAACCTAAAGTCTTCTAGCATGGAACTTCACGACTGAGAATCCATCCTCCTACTCGTCACATATTTAAGCAAAAGGTTTTGCAATTCTTAAAAAAAGAAAAGAAGCCCACTCTAAAATTGTGAAATATTTTAAGGAAAAGGGGAACGTGAGCAAACAGACTAACAACAATGAGGAAAACACTCGGTCCCCACTTGCCAGCAAAGGCACAGGGCGCACACACCCAAACTACATCCCGGAAGTTGTTTTAATCACCAAATAGCACGTTTTCCACAATACCAACTTCCAGATGAGAGAAAAGCTATGACTTGCCTTACTTCCTAAACCTGAGTCAGGAAAGGAGAGGCTGTTGGGATCTCTTGTCCTGAGGCAGAGGAGGCCTCATAGGAGGGCTCTCAGTCCCAGCCCCGCCTCTCCCTGCATGGCACCCAGGGACAGTTTGGAAACCTCATGGGGAACACAGCTTGGAGCTGGAAGCATCTGTACGCCGTGACTTTGCACACAGGACAAGGCAGGCGGACACATGGCTTCCAGATGGTTTCTTTTATGGCTCAGAAAAAAGACTTTCTAGAACTCAGGCCAGATTTCTATTTTCAAAACCACAGAATTCACTCAGTCAACTGAAAACAAATCAAGATTTTACTAGATCAAAAAAACTGGCCACAAACTGACCTTCGGGTAGCTTAAAATCCCATCAATAAACGTCAAACATAAACGGCTCCACCCTCAATCGGCTGCACAGATTTCTCCCCCTCTCTCAGCACCAGCACAGCAAGTGACGCCCGCATGAGGAGGATTCGACGTCCTGAGCAGCCAGCACGAAGCAAAGAGCATCACTTCACTGCCATACGAAGCCCTGGCGAGCACGTTTCTTGCAGCAAATGAGTGACACAGAGGAGGGTGATCCCAGACACTGTGGCTACTGCTGACCAATGAGATGGATATTTAAATACAGTGTGAATGAAAGTTCCTAATTCTCTGAATTTACATGACAACTCTAAATGAGACTTTTAAATGTTTCTAAAAATGGTACCAGTAAGCTTCTGCTCCTTGCCAGGTTCACTGTGGCTGGCCCTCAGCTGAGCTTTCTCCGTGGTCCTCGCAGCCCTGGGAGGTAGAAACGTCCTTCCATAGGTGGTAACTGGGTCCAGCAAGGCTTAACTTTACTGTTACTGACAACCTATCCAAGGAACCACCCCAAAGTCAACTTTTTAATGGTACAAATTCTCCTATGTTTGGCTCAAAACCTTCCTCTTTAGCCATTAAAAATAACTTTTAAAATTTCATCTCAAATCATGAGATACCACTTCACACCCACTAGGATGGTTAGAATCAAAAAGTCAGACAAGTGCAGGCGAGGATGTGGAGAAACTGGAACTGCCAACGTTGCTGCTGGAATGTAAAATGGTGCAGCCACTTTGCAGAAGAGTCTGTCAGTTCCTCAAACCAGTAAACAGTTACCGCAGGACCCAGCGATTCCACTCCTAGTTAGGTGGCTAAGGGACAAAAACGTGCGCACGAGTGTTTATAGCAGCATTAATCACAACTGCCAAAGGTGGAACGTTCATCAGCTGATGAATGAGGAACAAAACGGGGTGTCCACACAATGGAACATTATTTGGCCATAGAAAGGAAGGGAGTGCTGACCCAGGCGAAACGTGATGAACCGCTAGAGCACGCTCAGTGAAAGAAGCCACTCACGAAACTAAAGGCCACATGGAATTGCACTCACATGAAGCCCAGGACAGTGACACTACAAAGTAGTTACTTTGTGCTTAGAGCTGAGGGGCAGGGAGGTGACAGCTACAGGGTGTGGGGCTTCTTCGTGACTGACGAAATTGACTGTGGTGACGGTCGCACGTATCTGTGGCTAGACTAAAAAAACCTAGAACTGTACACTGTAAACGGGTGAATTGTATGGTATATAAATTGTATCTCAATAAAGTTATTAAACATTTTCCGCTTACATTTACCCTTCAACACTACTAAACATTGTTCGGGAAAGAGGAGACGTTAGCTTCTGGCTTCAGGTCATCCTGACCTCCCAGCAGCAGAGCTGATCAAGCGCCGTGTCTAGATCTGGAAAGGAAGCTGGCACACGACGCTGTGACGCGCCGCTACCAACGGATTAGGGGAGCTTATCTTTGTGCGAACTCCACAAAGGCAGCTACACACCCAGGCGGTCCAGCCTCCCACACACCTGGGCTCCTGGGCTACCAGCCTGCACAGCACGTTACCGCACAAAACCACACGACATTAAATCAGCACAAGAGAAAATGATGCAATGGAGAGACGCGGTGAACTCCAGACGTACGAGGCTGCTGCTGGCGTTAACAGCACACTGTGCTGCAGCAAATGTTTTTTTATAAGTAGAAAGAGTACGCTTCTAAAACAACGATAAAAAGTATACACAGTAAACACACAAACCAGTAACATGGTCATTTCTTATCATCAACTATGTACTTTACATAACTGTCTCTTACACTGTTCCGTGACCGGCAGCACAGTAGGTGTTTACACCAGCGTCACCTCAAACACGTGAGGAAGGCGTTGTGCTGTGACGGTAAGATAGCCAGGACGTCTCTAGGTGAATGACTCTTTCAGCTCCATTGAACCTTATGGGACCACTGTCATATATGTGGTCCACCGGTGACCGAAATGTCATTTTGTGATCAAGACTGTACTGCTTGCCCAATCAGCTCCACCAGCTTCTCTGCCAGCGGTTTTAGCTCTAAAAACACCTGCCGTCACAGAGTGGTCTACACTGACAGAAAACCAAGTTCGTTTGCACACATGGAGAGATGGGAGATATAAATAAAACTGGGCCTTGCTGAGCTCGCCTTCTGAAGAAAATATAATGAAGCTGGCAAAGGCTGTCTTACTTGTTGAAGATAAACACGAAACACGTAACCACAGACTCTGTATGGAAAAATAGACAGGACCCAACAGGGCATCTTTAGGCCAAGTTGCTCTATATTTTCACTGAAGCAAAGTATCAGCATTTCAAAAATAACTAAATGTCAAATTCTTCCCTAAGTTAAAAAGGTCCCATAAGTATAAACCTTTGATACGAACTGGTGGATTCTACATGATCCCACACAATGCCAGTGTTTAGCCACTATCTATCTGTGCACGGAAGCCAGTGTTTTCCAAGTTTTTATCAGCTCATCAACCCTGCAAGTTTACAGATACTACTACTTAAGACTTAAGTGAAAAATAAAGCAAACAGACATAAGATAGGTGTGGATGGCCAAAAAACCCAGAACAAGCAAAAACACTTGAAACCCTGAGGTCAGAAAACATCCCATAGAGGAAAAAGTTCAAAACAGTCTTAAATAAGGCACGTTGATCCAATCTAACTTTTTTGACTTTTAAATCACTTCATATTTGATTCAGTACTTTATTAAATTTTACTACACTTTGTGATATTTAGCAATATTTTTTGAAGAATCCAATCTAACTTTTGATTTCGTTCATTCAACACACATTTACAGAGCAAGGCACTCTCCAAGCACTGAAGGTACAGCAGCGGATCAGGGGAAGCCTTACCTCCCGGAACATGCCTTCCAGTAGGGCAGGCCCCAGGCCAGCTCTGGGCCAGGGAGGGTCCTCACTGGGGCCCCGAGACCCACACAGCTAGGGACCTCACTACTCTGTACGCCCACGCTCCATACTGCGAGTCTGCACCATCCCACAGATCCAACAGCAAATGTCACTCAACCACAATCTGTGTCTGTCCATTCAAATATAAAGGTGTGGGGTGGGGGCGGGAGTGGGGAGACAGATGACCAGTGGACGAGCGGTGGGAGGTCCAGGTGGGTAACCAGCCTTGACCTTGGATCTTTAGGATCTTTGGAGCTGCGGCCAATGGGAGACACTGGGGAGAAAGGAGCAGGGCAACCCTGCGTGCTCCAGCCAGCCCCTTCTGGAGGGCCGTGCAGGAAGCACGTCCAGGGGCAGGCCGCTCGGCTGGCTCAAGGCAGGCCAGCAAAGCGTTTCTAGCACGTGGCAAACCAGCCCAGCCCCGACACCAGACAATGGAGCTTCACAGACAGTCTTCGTTCCAGGACTGCATTCCTGATCCACTGGCAACAGCTGCTGTGGCAGCCTACAAAGGGCCACCGCTTCCTGGGCACGCCCCATCAAGGTGGATCTGCTTCTTCACCTCTGAATCTGGGCGGGCCGGGCAGCTTGCTTCATCGGTAAAAAGTGGCGGAAGCTACAATGCAGGAATTCCAAGCCTAGACCTCAGGGACGAGTTTCCACTCCCCAGAACATTTCCATCAGGGTGAGCAAGGCCAAGCTGGGGCTGGAGGGAGGTTCCAGGTGAGGCCCCAGACTTGTGCATAAGGCCATGCCAGACCACCAACCGCCCAAGGCCAGCGCCGAGCAGAACCGCCAAGCCAACTCAGACATGCTGCAAACAGGAAATATTTGTTGTTTTAAACTATTTGTTTAAAATATTTGTTGTTTTGGAGTGGCTTGATACCTAGCAACGCTAACTGATAGTTGCGGAGGGTTGGATACTTGGAAGCAAAGTACAACTAACAAATTTGAATTTTAACTCCTCGTAAAAGGTATGCATCAGTGGGTAACACCACTTAAAACGTACCCTATCCAACTAAGGATATGCAACAGCAATCTGATTCTTTACTTTCTGGGAACTTTCCAGGTATATTAAAATAACAAACATGATGGTTATATTTGATCAATATAAACAACAATCCCAATTTAGGAAAATCTTTACAAGCTCTAAATATTCTGAAACCTTTACAAAATGCCAGCTCTGATTTCCTTAAGTATAAAGTGACACAGATACTCGTTAAAGTGAATTTCTCAGAGAAGCATTACATCCTATTTATGACAACAATAAATGTGTGCTTTTTTCTTTTTTGGGCCTAGTTTTAGTAGATAAAGACCATTAAGCCGGACCAAAAAAATGATGCTCTAAAAGTAAATTGTATGCAGTTTGTTTCTTCCTTCCATCCTTTCCATCTTTTAAACATTCTGAACCTGTCATAAGCCTCAGCAAGAGTGAATGCGTTTATCATAGGATGGCTACTTGGTGGAAATGCTTGCAAACACTTGGCTGGAAGAGATTTGGGAGCCCAATGAATCCCTAGACCTTTAACCTATTTCCTACAAGCGATTCTTGAAGAGTACCTTGGTGAGACAGGCAATGCTGTCAGAGAATCAACGGCCAACCACTAGGGTTCAAAGGGTGCCTATTTCAGACCACCTTCTCTTGCAACATGGGAATGATGTGGGAAGTTGGACAGACAGGTTCAACCAGTTTCAGTTACCACTGCCCTGATGAAATGATAACTTGACTTCCTCCTCAAATAAGACCTTCCAAGAGGCATTCAGGGTCCCGAGTTCAGACCCTTGAATCTAGGCACCAGCTACCTGTCATGCTGTGCCCCAGGCTGAGCAGAGGATTGCCTCCCAGCAGCCCCTGCTGGCCCCTCCCGACCGGTACCCCCTCCACCCTCACTTCCCCTCTCAGGCAGCGCGTTCTGCAACTAGTAGGCACCACCAGAGCCTAGCAGAGCTTTCCTGCAGGCCCAGCACAGCCTGGCGCACAGCTCGATGATCTTTTTATTTTCTGTGTAGCATCGTGACATTTTGACAGAAAAACCCAAGCACAAATCAACCTCCTTCTCAAGTTTAAGTTAATTCTCCTGTCCTTATTTTGTGACGTCAAGAGCATGAAAAGCTTCTAAAGATATTAGTGTTATGTCAATATGAAAATATTTAAGAGAATGTATTTATGCATTACATATGAAAATAATTTTTAAAAAGAACATTCATTCTGATGTCATTTAGAATATCAGAAAAAATGTTTCCTAACGTATTACACGGGTCTAAAACATGTTATTAAAATATATACATACACATATACTGGGGGTGCCAAAAAAATATATACACATAACTTGTATTCATTTTTTGTTATTGGTATATAGTATTTCAATTTTAATACAGTTTTTTTCCTTTCTTAAAATGTGTAGACGTTCTCTTGGCCCCTCTGTATAACTGTTTTGGCAACATTATCAGTGCACTAATATTAGGTAATTTTCAAAATAAAAGTGTTATTCTTTTACTAGAAACTAGAAAACAAGCTCTATGCGAGCCCCGTGCCACACATCTCAGTCTGCACCCCAGCCACCCCGAGAAGGGGGCTGCAAGCACCCCCACATTTCAGACAATGAAGCTGACACGTAGTGAGGCTAAGTGACAGCCCTCAGCCAGGCAGCCAGGGATGACCCAGGAAAACTTGGGCAGAAGCCACATGCTTCCAGTTTGCACCGTACAGCACAGAACCAGCCTCTCGAAAGACAAGAATGGAGAGATCACAGGATGGCAGAATTTTAAAGGAAAGACAGGAGAACCCATTCTCCAAACTCAAAGGAGAAACTCAGACTCACATTTCCAAGGATTTTACTGTGTGTCACCAAAGTCACTCTTGGTCAACTTCATAAACAAGCACATTCCAACCAGCGAAGTGGAATGTGGGACGTAAGACTTGACTTTCAGAAAGTGTAAGGCAGTATGCCTCCCCAAACCGCGCTTCCTACCTCAATGGCAAACACTTCCACGGTGTCGTCCAGCAGCTTCACTCTCAAGTGCAGGTGCGTCTGCATCCTGCCTGGTAGCCCTGCCGCTGCCGCAGCCGAGGGAGCCTGCCCAGGCTCGAGGGTGCTCACTCCCACAGAGGTGTGTGCGCCCAAGCGGCTCCCGGGCGTCTGCAGGACTCTGTACGTTCCTTCTATCTCTCCCATTCTTCACCAGCGAAGTGATGAATATGCTAAAACCAAACCACAAGAATCGTTACCAGTTATTTAGATATTAAAACACTGAAAAAAACCATCATGCCCACAGGACTTCTCCGCATGATTTTTTAACTTCTGTGAGTCTTAAATTACATAAAGATAAAGAGAGAAAAAAAGACTGTCTTCTACTCGTATGGATCAGCGAAACATAAAATAATGACAAGCAACGCCCCAGTAACAATACTTCCCAGGGAATCCTGTGAGCCAGGCGGCAATTTAATGGACTGAACCTGCAAAACCATGTAAGCGAGCCCCAGCGGCATCCCCTGGCAGGGGCAGGAGGTGACCGACAGCCTGCATCTCTCAGGCTGCCTGGCATCCTGGCACATCGCCCCCCACCATCCACAGTGGTATCTACTGTGCTGACCACACGCGGAAAGTGCCGGACAGTGCGTTTCAGCAAAGGTAAACACTTGCGACATGGCACAGCACCAACATGTGCCAGGCAGTGCTCGGCAGGTCCCTTATCTCTGCTGACAGGGTGGGGAAAATGCCAAGAAAAGTAGCTGACGACAGCCAGGCTCGTCTCTGCCTGCTTTGCAGGCCTTGGTTTTTCTAACTTGTGCCTCAGGCTGGAGTGGGTGCCAGCGGTGATGCGGGAAGTAATTTCCACAGCACTGAATGACAGCCGGAGTGAGCGTCACGAGGACCACACACCTGGTGTCAGGAGGCACCGCCTTCTGCTGTCCTCACCATAATCTTGTTATCATCAGCACCTACCGCCCACTTAACAGATACTGACACTGAGGGTCCCAGAGCACCAAGTAGCTGGCCCAGTGTGGCACTTGCGCCTCTTTCAATGCTCCTTGTGCCACAGGAAAGGCCTCTGGTTTTAAGCTAGTATGCCGAACAGGGCTAATCACCTTTTCGTTTCCAACAAAGAAAGAACAGACAGTATCAGTGAGAATCTAGTAATACTGGCTTGCTTTTAATTGTATTTATTAATATAGTTACCTTCCATTTTTGGAAAATTTCCTTCTTAAAAATATGTTTGAAAGTCAACTTGAAGAAAAACATTTAATATTAAAGTATAGCATAGCCAAAATGAATGCCAAGGTTGAATCAGGAAAAAACGCACCTGCTGCAAGTTATTTGATTTTGCTTAATCATCCTCAAAAAGTCTTCCAGCAGTCCGCAGTCAATGTTTTAGAGAATTAATCTCACTAAATTCCAGGTCCAGTCCCTCGTGTGCTAACGTAACTGCTCTGAGTCCTCTAGCCCTCTCCTCTTCCTCATGCTTATTTTGTTATCAAACTCACGAACTTTTTATATTTTGAATTAAGTTCAAAAAGCTTCTCAATGACCATTTGCCAAGCACTCCTGCTGTACACTTAAAGTCTACACAGCGAAGGTGCCCTTCCCAACCCACGTGGGAGAGAATCTCCACGCCAGACAAGCAAGAAGACGAGAAAGCCAAGCCCCCTGGGAAGTGGACTGTGAGGGGTGTGGGCAAGTGATGAGGCTGCGTGACATCAGCCAAACCCATCGCCGTCCCAACTGCTGCACAAACGAAGGGACCGCATTTGGCTCAGGCTGGTGGTTCCCCATCACATTCAGAATTCTCTCTGCAGGCTGTATGCCCTGAGAGCAGGAACTACGAGGTGTGATCAAACAATATGGTGTGTTTAAATAAAAACACATTTATTACAGTAAAAAAACACATTGCCATTAACCACCCCCTCACAATACGCTCCCCTGGCTTTTAACACACTTAGCCCATCTGTCTTGCTACCACTTTCTGAAGCAGTTCTGGAAGTCCTCTTCCGTGAGCATCTTTAGTTGCGCTGTCATGGCTGCCTTGATGTCCTGAATCATTTTGACTCTGGGGAAGAGCCAGAAGTCGCAAGGAGCCAGACCCGGTGAATAAAGTGGAAGAGGACACACTGTCATGTTTTTATTTGAAAGAAATTGCCGTACTGATGTGTGACACGGAGTGTTGTCATGATGGAGAATGATTTACACACACTTTAAAACACACTTTCTTTCAACCATAGCTCACACCCAACTAACTGCACCAAACAAGCTGAAACTTGTCACACACTGTTACTAAGGTTCGACGCGCCACTTCCTGTATTGAAGATCCCTGCCTTTCCATTGGATGGCACTCGGCAGCAGCATTCACCGTATTTTACGATCACAATGGAAAGGCTCCGCGTTACACATCCCTTCTGGTATGGCAATTTATGTCAAATAAAAACATTACAGGGGCCGGCCCGGTGGCTCAGGCGGTTAGAGCTCTGTGTTCCTAACTCCGAAGGCTGCCGGTTAGATTCCCACATGGGCCAGTGGGCTCCTCTCAACCACAAGGTTGCCAGTTTGATTCCTCGAGTCCCGCAAGGGATGGTGGGCAGCACACCCTGCAACTAACATTGAACACGGCACCTTGAGCTGAGCTGCCGCTGAGCTCCCGGATGGGTTCAGTTGGTTGAAGTGTGTCCTCTCAACCACAAGGTTGCCGGTTCGACACCTCCAAGGGATGGGGGGGCTGTGCCCCCTACAACTAGAAAACGGCAACTGGACCTGGAGCTGAGCTGCACCCTCCACAACTAAGACTGAAAGGACAACAACTTGAAGCTGAACGGCACCTTCCACAACTAAGATTGAAAGGACAACAACTTGACTTGGAAAAAAGGCCTGGAAGTACACACTGTTCCCCAATAAAGAACTGTTCCCCTTCACCAATAAAATCTTTTTTAAGAAAACAAACATTACGGTGTGTCCTCAACTACCTTATTCACTAGATCTGGCACTGTGTGAATTCTGGCTTTTCTCCAAAGTCAAAATGATTCAGGACATCGAGGCAGCCACGACAGCACAACTAAAGACACTCATAAAAGAGGACTTCTTCAGAGAACTGCTTCAGAAAGTGAGAAGAATGACGGGACAAGTGTGTTCGAAGCAAGGGGGAATATTTTTAGGGGGATTAATGGCAATGTGTCTTTTACTGTAAAAATTTTCAAACATTCACTGTATTTTTTTTTATCACACCTCATAAATTCTTACTGGAATGTTCCCAAAGTCTTCACTTCGCTGATGTCACTGGTGAAAAGCACAGCCTGCCTGTCTCCTAATGCAATACTGCACTGAGCACAGTAACAAGGGACAAAGACTCCCCACAAACACTACTTCAGAGAATCAGTTTCCATGCCGCTGATATAAAACCTGAGACATACCACGTTCTGAGGACATGAATACAAGCTTTTGCATCGCAATCTCACAAACTTGAGCAGTTACTGCAAAAGGGAGAGAGCCCACCTTGAAGGTGTCTCCAGGGTGCAAACAAATGCTCACGTTCTTGGTCAGCTCAAACGACCAGACACGGAGCCACCAAGTTAAGTTCTTCTCAAACAAGCTATGGGGTGTTTTCCTGCGGGCACCAAAGTGATCCTTCCCTTCTAAGTAAAGCTACAGTTCTGAATACACAGATACAATCAGAATGTACTTTTAGAAGTCACCTCTCTTAGTTATTCCTTCATGTAATTCTTTTATATTTTTTCTCAATTTTAGATGGAAAAAAATGTCTTCAGTTTGTCTTCTCATTATAAGAAAGTCATGTCTAAACACATAATTCTAAGAATAAGAAAATGGCAAGACCAGCCCACAGTGTCCAGAGGGGTACATCTGGGTGAGAAAACCCGAGGAGAATGTGCAAGGAGGGTATTACGAGAAAAGTTAGGGCAGTGGGCCCTCTTGGTGACAGGGGGTCTGTCACTGGGAGAGGGGACAGGAAAGGAGTCTCTGGTGTGGCTGGCACAGTTCTTCTAGTGCTTGACCAGGACAGTGTACACTTTATAATTCATTAAGCCATACATTTGATTCACATGGTGGTGATTTTATAGTACAAATATATTCAAAACAGCATACTTTTAATTTAACATTGTTTCATCTGTCACAAGAACTAAAGGCATATTAGACAAATGAAGGACTTATTCAAGGAATACGAAAACACGGCTGCCTAGAGGAAACTCCTCTGAGCAGCAGACTTACATCCTGGCTATTCTCATCTAATCCACAGTAAACATCAACATGGCTGAAGCTGACTCAGGTCACAAGACACTCTCGTTCCTTACGGAGGGCCATCAAAGGAAGACAGGTTCACTGAAGAGTTAATGACCCCATGAGGTACCCTGCTGTGATATTCCAAAGGAAACCCATTTGCTATCCCACAATACCCTGTTCCCCCGAAAATAAGACCTAGCCGGACAATCAGCTCTAATGCGTCTTTTGGAGCAAAAATTAATGTAAGACCCGGTATTATACCTGGTATTACATTATGTTACATTACATTATATTATATTATATTATACCTGGTCTTGTATTATAGTAAAATAAGACTGGGTCTTATATTAATTTTTGTTCCGAAAGACGCCTTAGAGAAGATTGTCTGGCTAGGTCTTATTTTCGGGGAAACACGGTAGTAATGTAGCATAAAGTACCCATTTAATAATTACTCAACCTTAAGTTTAACAAAGCTTGGGAAGTAGGGAACTTAATAGAAAACTGATATGCAATGCCCATGCTGTGACTATCAGTTAACCTTGGTCTACCAATCTGTGTTAGAACAAGCAGCAAAATGGACACTTCCTATAGAAACGTGCACCTGCTCATCTATCCAACAGTCACTTTCCACAGACTGACAATGGGAAAAAAAAACCGAAAGGAAAACTGTATGCACTGAATCTGTTTTACACAAATTACTACCTAACAGAAATGACTGTTTCGTGTGCTCATAAGCAAACATGACAAACACCGCAAGGCCGACACACCAAGTGTTCTGCAGCCCTGGGGCCCCAAATGTTGCATGCAGCCCCTGCTCACGTCTCTGCTGCTGCCAGAGAACTTTCCAGAAGTCTAGAGGGAAGAGGCAGTGCAAAGACCCAGAGACCTCTGGTTTATTTTCCCATCTTCCTTCCATGTGGTCTTCCCTCCTAAAAGCATTTCTGGTGGCTGGATACAATCCCACCACTGACCTTACTGCTGCTAACTACTATTATACAAACTCAGCTCCTGTGCATCCACCCTCATTAAGAAACATTTAAAAGCCACCTGGAGAAGTATTTCCATCTTGAAGTTGGAAAATTTTGGCTCAAAAATCTGCTAAAGCTTTGAGTGATGACATGTCAATGTAAGTTTGTAACAAATATCCCACTCTGGGGGGAATGTTTACAATGAGGGGAACAGTGCATGTCTGGGGGCCAGGAGCACAGGGGAAACTGTACCTTCACTCAACTTTGCTCTGAACTAAAAAATGCTCTAAAAACTATTCTTTTTTAAAAAAGGTCTGCCACAGAACACATAGCTCAGTAGTGACAGAGTCAGGACTCCAGCCCACTGTGGACTTGGCCACCAAGCCTTCCCCCTCCCACTGGAAAATCAGCACATGGCTCCCAAACAAGACACAGTCCATCGTCCCCACTAAAGGAAACTGGCTAAAACTTCTAGAGCAACAAATCCCCCTCCCTTGAAATCTTTTTGGTTGCTTCTTTTAGGACCAAAACACTCACTGCAGGTCCTGGACTAACGTCATTTCGTTCAACGTCGTTTAATTATAACGTTGATGAGGAAAAAAAATCAATTCCCGGCCGGGCCACTGTCTGTGTGGAGTCGCACGTTCTCCCCATGTCTGTCTGCGTGAGTTTCCTCGGGGACTCAGGGTTCCTCCCACGTCCCCGAGATGTCATGTTGGGTTAAATGGGAAATTGACGTTGTCCCCGTGTGAGTGGGTGTGGGTGTGAGTGGCCCTGAGCTGCCGGGAGAGGCTTGGGGCCCCTGGGGCCCTAACTGGAGTAAGTGGGTTGGAAGAGAATTACCTTGTTCCTATTTGTCCTTCCCAAACGTATGTAGAGCTCACACTTATGTCAATATTTAACATTAGAAGTGTTTTGGGTCTTTATTTAGAGGCTGGGTGATGTTTCTGTGACTAGAAATATGCTGTAGGGACTTAGCTCATGTTCCTATCATCGGCCTCTGGTCAAACTGGTTTCGTTAACGTCATTTCCCGTAAAGCCGCAGTTTCCAGGAACCTATTGATGACGGTTGGTGATGACTCACTGTACTGAACGCTGACCAACTCAGGAGGCAGAGTGTGGCACTTAACCATGTTCACCGCATGTGTCTCACAAGCCTGAAACCCACTGCACTGTTAGAACGAACTTCCACTGCTGCTGATATTCAAGTGGAATTCTCACCTAGTTCCTGGACACTGAGCTGTATTACGTCTCTATTACAGTGAAGCAAGAGATGGATCTTTTTTTTACTCCCCTTTAGTAGGCATGGCTGGTATTTTTTAGAATAAGCAACTAAGTAATGCAATCACTGTCAGGAATTGGAGGAAAAACAGTTACAACTTGTCCTGCAAGGCCAGGCCTCAGAGAGCTGATGGGCAAAGGCTGGCCACCGGAGGGCAGGTGGCCACCCACGCCCACACACCCCGGAATACAGCTTGCTGGCCACTGAAAGCCAACCTGGCCAGAGCACCATAGAAACCACGTTCAGTGTCGGAGACCGGGGAGGGTGGAGCAGAACTCACCTGAACACGCTGCTCCAGCAGGTGCTTCGGGATCTATGTCACCTAGTGAAGCCTAGGGACTGACGAGAGCCCAAATCCAGGGCAATGCTGTCCCTCAAGCACCAGGAAGGGCAGTGTAAGTCACCAACCTCAGAAACCTCTGGGGTTGGAAGGGCGGCTCACACAAACAGAAAGGTGTGACTAGCTGCAACCCAAAGGCCGAAGGCCAAGTGAAAAGGCGGGCACTAGACAAGGGCAGCAGGAAGGGCGGGGCAGAAGCCAGGAGCGCAGGCCTGAGGGCAGCAACCCTGGGGTCCAATCCCTCTCTGCCAGCCATTAGCCAGCTGGGCCATTGCACCACGCCCAGTGGCACTTATTCTGCAAGGTGATGGGGGAGGGGTTCCTTTCAACTCTGGGAATCTATGATTCCGTGCAAAGACAGATCAATGTGAAAATAAAATGAAAGATGTGTTCTTGACTCCAATTCATTTACAGGATTTAGCAGCCAAAAAATAACGAAACCTCGTAAAATCATGTCATCCCATCCTTCCTACCTCACCATAAGGAATAGTAGCTAAATGTCTGCAAGCAAAGGAGGATCGCTTTCAAAGTCCACACTACAATGTAAACACAGATTATTGGTCCAAAGAGATAACTTTGGACAAAACCAATATTTGCAAACCTTAGAATTCTAGTTTTCCTCCCTAGGTTTTTAAAACAATAGCTTGAATACTAAACAGATGTCAATATTTTTGACCTTCTTCCATCAGGTATTCTCACTTTACACTACAAAAAAAATCAATTAACTGAAAAGTAACGTTTTAAGAGCTGAAATGAATCCAGATAACTGACTATTCTCAACACTTTCTTTTGGGAATGAAGCCACCCAACTTAATGTCAAAATCCTCACAAAGCAAGGCAGGAAGATACGCTGCTTTGGTTTGAAAGTGAGTAAAAGCCAGGTGCAAACGCAGGTGCATGGTACACTAACATTAGTTAGAAGAGGAGGAATATAAACACACGCATCTGCTTATATTCAAACAACAACAGAAGGATACACTGAAAACTAAGGAGCATGGTTAGCTATGAGGGGTGGGGTGTTGGGAAGACAGTGATGGAAACTACTGCTCCTAAGACACACTGTTCAGTCATGCTGACTTGGGAACCTTGTCAATGTTTTTACATGATGAGAAAGCAAAATGAAATCAGTGTTTTAGAAAAGCAAGCCCTAAAAATTCAAACAAACTAAACAGATGATCCTACCTGTACATTAAGACAGTGATTAAACTACAAAGAGAATTCGTTCACGTGACTTTAAAACTCAGTAACTTCATTATACATCACTAGTGAAATAGTTCCTAAGGATTAAATGACTACAAGTAGAGCCGGCCCGGTGGCTCAGGCGGTTGGAGCTCTGTGCTCCTAACGCCGAAGGCTGCTGGTTTGATTCCCACATGGGCCAGTGGGCTCTCAACCACAAGGTTGCTGGTTCGACTCCCGCAAGGGATGGTGGGCTGCGCTCCCTGTAACTGACAACGGCAACTGGACCTGGAGCTGAGCTGCGCCCTCCACAACTAAGACTGAAAGGACAACAACTTGAAGCTGAACGGCACCCTCCACAACTAAGATTGAAAGGACAACAACTTGACCTGGAAAGAAGGCCTGGAAGTACACACTGTTCCCCAATAAAGTCCTGTTCCCCTTCCCCAATTAAAAAAAAAAAAATCTTAAAAAAAAAACTACAGGTAAACCAAAATGTGGCACATTCTACAGGAAAAATGACCTCACTTCTTCAATAAATGGTCCCCCCCAAAAGGGGGGGCAGAATGAAAACGGTTAAAGATGTTACCTGCCAAATGCTACGTGGGGGCCTTACTTGAATTCTGAGTCAAATATTTATGGAACAATCAGGGAAATCTGAATACTAACTGGATATGAGATGATATTAAGTACTGGTAATTTCCCGGATGACTTAATGGTATTGTGCATATGAAGACGAACAAATTCCTCTCTTAAAGATATACACAAAAGTATTTATGGATGGAATGAATAAAGTCTAGGACTCACTAAAATAATCCAGTGAGGTGGAGAGCAGTAGTGGGGACATAGGCCAAACAAAAAAACCCCAAACTACCATCCATATGTGGATTATTGAAGCTGGGTTTGATACATTGTTTTCTCTACTTTTGTGAATGTTTGGAGTTTCCACAAGTTAAAACAACAACAACAACAACAAGCCCCCAAACAAAAAACCAGATCTAGCACCAATTTTCAATGTATCTAAGGATCCAAGGAACCTCTGGAATAGTGCACAGCTGAGAGAGAGGGAATGTGTGAGCCTCCTACACTATGAAATGCTGGCCCAGTTCCTTCCCGTCCATGGGAAATCACAACCACAGAAGGAAGCTGCTTGCTGAGGCCACAAGACCCAATCTGTGGGGAGGTGAGACCAGCATCCAGCATCCTGGCTCCCAGGCCTATATAATGCAAATTCTTCAAGATTAAAAAAACGAAACCAAAAAATTTGACTGAAAAACCCGTACACCCGTGCATTATAAATTCACTCTTTCCTTTGTCACTTCCATTTTGTTAGTGTGTTTTTCAGTTCTAAAATTCCCTTGTTTTTCTTTATATCCTCATTCATTCATTTATTGCCAAGACTTTCTATCTTTCCATTTGTTTCAAGAATACTCTAACTTCTCAGAACAGTTTAATAATAGTGGCTTTAAAGTGTGTTTTGGTTTTTTTTATTGCAACGGTAACTTACCACAAAGTTAGCAACTTAAAATAACAGCCTTTTAGAAGTTTGGGTGTAGGGTGGACCAGCAGAGCTCTCTGCCTAGGGTCTCATGAGGTCTGAGTCAAGGTGCCACCCAGCCTAGGGTCTTACATGGGTGCTCTCGGGGAGAACGCTCATCCAGTTCTGTTTGGGAACACAAGGGAGGCCCCCAGTCCTTGCTGGCAATCAGCAGTTGGTTGTTCTCAGCTTCTGGAGGCCAGCTGCATTTCTTGGCTTCCTCCATCTTCAGACCCGTCCGAGACAGTCTGGTGAATCCTTAAGCCTCCACTCTCTGCCGTCCCTTTCTGCTGTCAGCTGGGGAAAGGGCTCTACTATTAAGGGCTCACGTCATTAGATGAGGCCCACTGGATAATCCAGGACACCCTCACTCTTTTCAGATTAGCTGATCGGTGTCCTAAATTATACCTGCCCAGCACTTCTGCAATGTAAGCGCACATATTCTCAGAAGTAACACTAGTGTGTCAAGGTCATGAGGCCCAAAGGCTTGGTCAGATAATTCCAACACCAGCAGCATCTCGGCTTTATTCTGGCTTTTCTCTCATGAAGTGATATTTTCCTGGTTCTGCACCTGCTGGGTAATTCTGGATTGTATCCTGGACATTTTAAATAGTGTGTTGTTCTGAGACTTTGGGTCTTGTTGAAACGCCATGGAGAATGCCAGTATTTTTGATCTAGCAGGCGCTGGCTGAGTTCAGGCTGCGTCCCACCCAGCCTTCTGTGGGCTGTGGTCTCAGCATCAGTTCCACCTTCAGAGGCTGTCCTCCCTGGTCACCAAAACCCAGGGGCCAGCATGGGTTCCAGGCGGTCCACCCTGTGACGCGGAGTTCCCAGTCTCTGGCAAGTTGCCTGGGGTTAGACCCATGTGTGCACAAGCTCAGCGCTGAACCCCTAACTTTATAAGCCACGTTAAGGGCCACTTTTCCAAGCCCCTCCCTCTCTGCGATCTCCCTGGTGCACTTTCCAGTGACCTGGGGCTCCCCTGCCTAGCTAGTCCTCCAGCTGGAAACCTGAGGCTTGAGTTACCCTGCTCTGCCATTCACTTCCTGTGAATGCACCATTGCC
The DNA here is from genome assembly GCF_036562045.2 of Rhinolophus sinicus. Taxonomy (NCBI): domain Eukaryota; kingdom Metazoa; phylum Chordata; class Mammalia; order Chiroptera; family Rhinolophidae; genus Rhinolophus; species Rhinolophus sinicus. The sequence continues at coordinate 209,237,095 of NC_133751.1, read as the reverse complement.
TGGGACCAAGTTGCAGGAGGACAGAGAGAAAAGGCAACGGGGTTCCCCCCACTCCCTCAGTTTTGGTGTCTGCAGGCTCCTGCTGCCACAGGAATGAGTGAAGAGACAGGGAGAGAGAGGAGAGAAAGGGGGTGGCTTTCCCCCACTCTCTCTTCTGGAGCCCAGAGGAGAAGGCTTCTCCTCCAATTCTCCCGGTTCACACATTGTAAGTCTATTTCCTTCGCCAGGTTAGGAAAGTTTTCCGTTATCATTCCTTCAAATGAATTCTCAATCCCTCGCTCCCTCTCTTCTCCTTCCGGTAACCCTATGATGGGAATGTTATGATTGATGTTATCTCACAGGCCGCTTAAACTATCTTCGTTTATTTAAATCATTACTATTCTTTTTCATTTTTGTTGTTCCATTTGGGTCTTTTCTGCTACGCTGTCTTCCCAGTCACTGATTCGATCCTCTGCTTTATCTAGTCTGCTGGCGATTTCTTCTAGTGTGTTCTTCATTTCAGTTGTTGTATTCTTCCCTTCTGACCGGCTCTTGTTTATGGTTTCTTTGTCCTTCTTTTTGCTTACTTATCTGTTTGTTGAAGTTCTAAGTTCCTTAAGCACTCTTAGTATTAGTATTAATTAGTATTTTAAACTCTCTCTGGTAGATTCGTTACCTCCACTTCATTTATTTCTTTTTCTCGAGGTTTCCCGTTCTTTTATTGGGGACGCATTTCTTTGTTCCTCATTCTGGCTGCCACTCTGTAAGTGTCTATGTATGAGGTAGATCTGCTATGTCTCCCAGTCTTGGCCTGGCGGCCTTACGCAATATGTGTTCTGTAGGGTCCTGGCACAGTCTCTCCAGTCACCTGTCCAGGGTACTCCAGGATTTTCCCTTGTGTGGGTTGCATGTGCCCTCCTGTTATAGTTGTGCCTTCATTGCTTTTGACACATCAGTGGGCAGAACTGACCCTTAGGCTGACTGGCTGTGGGGTTTGGCCACATCCACAGCTTATAAGCTGCTGTGTAGGGGCTGACGCCTCAGAAGGGGACTCGCCCCCACGAGCTCCTGTGCCTGTTGAGACCCCCCTTTTGGGTGTGCCACTTGGTTAGGACAGACTTACCAAGTAGTGCTGTCCTGTGGTCTGAGGCTGGCCTCTGGGTGTGTTGTTTGTGGTGTCTCTTGGGCGGGGTTCCCATGCAGGCCAATTTCAGCATTGCCTGTGACTGGCCTGACATTTCCTGGTACTGTGTTTCCCCGAAAATAAGACCTAGCTGGACAATCAGCTCTAATGCATCTTTTGGAGCAAAAATTAACATAAGACCAGGTCTTTATAATATAATAATATATATATAACAAATAAAACAAATATAATATAATACAATATAATACCAGGTCTTACATTAATTTTTGCTCCAAAAGATGCATTAGAGCTGACTGTCCGGCTTGGCCTTATTTTTGGGGAAACATGGTAGGGGCCACAAAGCTCTATGTGGCTGGCTGTTGCCTGTGCTGGACCTGGAGATGCATGGGGGTGACCACGCTGAGAACCAAAGCCAACTGCCACCAGTATCAGGCCTGGGACAGCTTAGGAAAAGGCCTAGGGCACCCTTAGGCCTGTCTGTTGCCACCTGCCAGCTGCCCATAAGGCTCAGCCACTGAGAACCTCCAGTGGGGCGTGGGGCCAGGTTGCCACATGCTGAAAGTGCCTCTGGTGATGCTGTGTGAGTTGGAAGGGACGGAGTACCAGGGAGTCACCAGAGTGTGGCAGGTGGAGTTCACAAGATCAATGCAGATTCAGTTCTTGCACTAGCACCAAGCCTGTGGCCACTCTGCAAAATGCCCAGAGAACACAGCGGCCACTGCTCCCTTGGGCCTGCAGATCCCTGAGAGTTAGTTGTCTACGAAAGGCCACAGCTCATGTTGGGATTGTTTGCCCGCCACCGAAAGTGTCTCAAATGGCCACACAAGCTGCTGTGGGTTGTTTGCTGTAAGAAGAGCCTCATCTAAAGCCTAGCAATTTAAACAATCTGTAAAACTACCTAGTGTTGCTTCCTCCTTCCCAAGCACATTCCTTCTAGCGGCTGGAAGATGCACTGAGCACCCTCACCCCATGTGCCTGTATTGTGTTATCTGGGAACAAGCAAAGGGCCAGGAACTGCCCCCGCAAAAGCAGCTTTTTATTCTGCCCCCGGTGTCTGGGCTCCTCATTTGCACTAGCCCCTTCCAAGGTCCTACACAAAGTGTGCCTATGGTCACAGCCTTTTGTAAAATGTATAAAAAATATTCTAACTGCAATTTGCTAAGACTGCTGCCTCTTTCCCCTCCAACTTTGCCTGTCCCGCTTTCCCTCTATGTCAGGTAGCTTAGAAGGGGCTGTCTGTGTTTTGGGGATCCAGCTAAGAGCACAAGTTGGAGATGCATTTGGTTTGGATTTAATGGGATTCATTTACGTTGTCTGCAGTTCTTTCCGGGTATATTTAAGTTATTAACAGCCATCTCAATTCAGGGATGGCTTCCTAGAGTACTGCTATAGCACTGTGCCTGCTCCTCAGACATTTATGAAACAAAGGGATAGGGCTGGGGGACTGTGGCACCATGAGTGGGTCCAATGGCGCCTGGCACTGGAAGCGTGTGGGCAGTGGGAGAGAAACAAGTTTGAAAAACTGCAGTGCTCGCCTGTCAGAAAAGTAATTGATAATGTAGCATAATTATAAACATACCATAGATTTTTTAAAACTTTTTGAATAGAATTATGCAGAACAAAATTTCCAAGACACAAACCTGTAGCTATACTAGAAACAGCAACTATGTCTTTATGTGAAATCATATTTTATGCATCCTATCAATAATAAAAAAATTTACCAACTAGAGGAATCACTAAATTCTTTCTAGTCTGTTACATGAAGAGGTACTTAAAAAGTATGTAGCCAAAGAAAAAGTATTACAGCACACATCAGGTAATTAACAAATATGCTACTTTCCTGGATTTTTTCATGTTTGTATCACCAGTCAGATTCTTCAAATCTGTAACTTGTCTTTTCTCATTCTACATATTCACTTTCAAAATTAATTTTTGTTTGTAACATTGGATTCTTTTCATAAAAAAGCCTCCTTCCCCTAATTATATAAATTTCAGGTCCATAAAACTTGGCACCCACCCTTGCCCCAGATGTAGTTTGATTAATTTAATTTGAATATTTACTGAGCACCTAGCCTGTATCAAGCAAGTAGAAGGACATAAGGACAGGGGACCATAAGAGACAGAAAATCCCTCCCACTAGGTGGAGGAAGACAAACAAAGAAGATAGTATGTTACATGGTGGTTAAGTGCCATGGAGAAAGTAAAGAAAGCAGATGGGAATTTGATGGGTGGAGAGGGAGGTGAGAAGGCTTCACCAAGAAGAGGGCATGTGCGTCAGGACTAAAGAAGGTCCTGATGCAATAGCCACTATGTCCTGAGTGACCGCCACTGCTGGGCAGCCATGCCACGCCCTCGACCACATCATCTCATTTAATCCTCACAATCCCCACTACACAGATCAAGGAACTTGAGCTCAGGAAGGTCAGTGACTTGCTGGTAGTCACTGAGCTCTGCAAATGGCCTCAACCCCTCCCTGATTCCACGGTGTGCTGTCTCCTCTCTGCTTTGAGGGACCCCAGATGCCAAGCACAGGGCACACAAAGACCTAGAAGAGGAGACAACTACGTAAATAGCCAGCGCCCCCTTCCCACTGCATTAATAGAGCAGAAACCATGAGGCAACACTGAGGAAGGGGGTGTTGTTAGCCTGACCCAGACAGGCTTTCCTGGCATGAAGTCGGAGCTGGGCCTTGCAGGGGACACATCAGGTAATTAACAAATATGCTACTTTCCTGGAGACCAGCTGGACAAAGCGCTGTGTGTGCACAGACACGGCACTGCTGAGCAAGAAGGGAAGGCTGAGTGTGGCTGGGGCCCTGAGGGTCATGGGGGGCTGGGCAATGAGGGATGTCAATCGGTGCGGGCGTCTGGGTGTAATCTCATACCTACCTCTGTGCTACAGCTGGGAAGCAACGAGCAGGCTGAGCTGGGGAGAGGTCATCACTGCCTCTGACATTATAGGACCTTTTTGCCTGAATTTTCAAATGGCTATAAACTAAAACAATCCCATGACTCTAAAGCAAAGCTCCTCATATCATCCTAACTTCCCTTCTGATCCTTGTCTACGTCCTCACAGATTTTTACAACAGTGTAATTGCTGTGTCCACATTCTTCCGCCTTTTGGGTTAAGGAATGCTTTGGAACACATTTCTATGGATCAAACTGGGGCTACGTGGGTCTGAAAGGGCTTCGTGGAACTATCCAGCATCACTCAGCTTTGGCAATCCGTTCACAGCCTTCTCTGCAAGCAGGGCAACTGCTTAAATGCTGCCTGCTTCTCTTGACTGCTCAGATTCATCTTGCACCTGACAACATAATGGCTAATGTTTATTAAGCACTTACTGTGTACCAGGCATCTTGCTAAGAGCTCTTCTACTGAAGCTTAGTCCTCACAACAACCCTGTAAGGTAGGTAGATTCTAACCCCATTTTAACAGTAAGGAACCCGAGGCAGAGATAAATTAATGTCCTACAAACTTCCTTGTTGGGAAAGGAATTAGCACCAAAGGAACGTGGAGGTGTGCTATGAAAACAGCCAGCAAACTGTGCCGTGCAGGAGGCTGCACGCTAGTCTCTAGTCCAGTGCAGAGTGACAGTGAGAATGAGCAACCTGCCACGGGGGGACCCACACCACTGCCTCTGTTACAAAGAGGCGCTGCCACCTGGCCACGTCTCCTTCCCCGATTGAGAGAACCAAACAAAGAACAGGCACGAAGTGCTTCACAATCTGAACACAGTTTTATCTTCTGGTGTGCAGCACTCAGGAAAACTTTTCAAAAAATTAAAATTCTATGTGGCCAACAGTAAAGGTTACTCCATGCCCACCGACCTCAAATGTCTTCTGCCATCTCTGGCAGCGAGGAAATCTGTGTGGTCTGTTGTAATGCAGTCTACATACAACCAGGGCTCTAACTCAGTGTCACCTGATGGGTATCAAACATTTCCACAGTGCTCCCGCCAAAACTACCTCATGGAAACAAAACAAACGGAGCGAGAAAAACCACCCTTTTAAGATTTCGCCCTGGGTTTTCAATCTTCCCACCCTTTCTTTACACTAGGGATGACCATTATTTCCTTCAACACGCCGTGGTTTAATTTCTTTTTCACAGCCATTACTGACCAGCACATGAAAGCGGCAGAGGCTGCTGCCACCGGGGTGAATGAAGAGTCTGGTCCCAATTGTCACGATTTTCCTTCAGCAGCCTCCCCACTGCCTCAGGAGTGTTTCTAGAAATAACTTAACGGAGCGCAAACATTGACGTCTCACACAGGATTCCCAGCTCTAAGACACAACTTAAGGGAAGCCAAGAAGGGCGTGGTCACACGCGGGGGCGCCACCTGCGGCGCCGCGCCGGCCTCCACCGCGCACCTGGATCTCCACAGGGGGCATGCTCCTCCCCGACACCTCCACACCGGGCCCTACCCGGGTCACCTCGCCCGGGGGCCTCCACGAGGGACCCTCTACCGGCCGCCCGTGGGCCTCCGAGCGGGACCCTCCCCGGGGTCTCCCCGCGGGGCACTCCCGCCCCGCCCACCTCCGAGCCTCCAGATGGATCCCCCACCACACCCCGAGCCTCCAGCTCCCCACACGCAGGCCCTCCTCGCACGGGGCCCGCCGTCCTAGAAGGCCTCTGAGCCCGTGAGTGGACTCTTCTGGTGGACCGCAGTCCCGAGGTGTCCAGGCCGCCGCGAGTCTCAGCGCCCTCCTCGCCCAAGGCCTCGGCCCTAGGCTTCGGCCGCCCGCCCCCGCCCCCGCCCCCGCCCCCGCGTCCTTGCGGCCCCACGTCCTCACCCGCCGGCCCGGCCCGCGCTGTCGCCTGCAGCGGCCTCCCGGTCCTGCGCGCCGGCTCCTCCCGCTCCCGACTGCCCGCGGGCCTCACCGCGCCGCGCGCCCCGCCCCCGCTCCGAGCGCCCCGCCCGGGACCCCGCCCCCGCCCCCGCGGACGCACCGCCGATTGGCTAGCCTGGAAGCGCGGCACCGAATTCTGATTGGTGAAAGACGGGGAGGGGACGGTGAGAGGCAACCCTCGGAGTCGCGTGCAAATCAGCAGAAAGTCGGCTCGCTGGGCTGGCTGCTGCTTAGGGTGGGGCGCGGTCTTGGGCGGGGCCTCGGCACGGGAGGTGGGACACTGTCCTGGGCGTGTCTTCGACTCGGGGGTCGTGACGCTATCCTGGGCGGGGCCTCGGCTCGCTGGGCGGGACTCTGTCCTGGGCGGGTCCTCGGCTCGGGGGGTGGGACGCTGTCCTGGGCGTGTCTTCGATTCGGGGGGCGGGACGCTGTCCTGGGCGTGGCCTCGGCTCGGGGGGTGGGACGCTGTCCTGGGCGTGTCTTCGATTCGGGGGGCGGGACGCTGTCCTGGGCGTGGCCTCGGCTCGCTGGGCCTGGCGCGGTTCCCCTGGTACCCGTTCGCTTCGCCCGGCTGGTGCCCGCCAGCTTTAACCTCCACCCATTGCACTCCTGGGGCTACCGAAACCGTAGCCTGATGGTACTAAGAGCCACGCGAGGATGTGCAGTGTAGATTGGTCGCTCTGGGGAGGAGCCCCATGGCCCTCCAAACCTTCGCGGTCCCCCTGCCTCGCGACCGCCACCTGGGAATGGAAACGTGACACCGCTTCTTCGAGGGGCTGTGAACTACGTATTCATCAAGACCCCCGTCCAACGTGCCCTCCGACGTGGCTGTGGTCCTGGCACCCATGGCTGCCCCCTCAAGGCTTTTTTTTTTTTTTAAAGATTTTATTGGGGAAGGGGAACAGGACTTTATTGGGGAACAATGGTCAAATTGTTGTCCTTTCAATCTTAGTTGTGGGGGGTTCTGTTCAGCTTCAAGTTGTTCTTTCAGTCTTAGTTGTGGAGGGCGCAGCTCAGCTCCAGGTCCAGTTGCCGTTGCTAGTTGCAGGGGGCACAGCCCACCATCCCTTGCGAGAGTTGAACTGGCAACCTTGTGGTTGAGAGTACGTGCTCCAACCAACTGAGCCATCCGGGAGGCAGCTCAGCTCAAGGTGCCGTGTTCAATCTTAGTTGCAGGGGGCAGAGCCTCCCATCCCTTGTGAGAGTTGAACTGGCAACCTTGTGGTTGAGAGGATGCGCTCCAACCAACTGAGCCATCTGGGAGCTCAGCGGCAGCTCAGCTCAAGGTGCCGTGTTCAATCTTAGTTGCAGGGGGCAGAGCCCACCATCCCTTGCGGGACTCGAGGAATTGAATTGGCAACCTTGTGGTTGAGAGCCCACTGGCCCATGTGGGAATCGAACCGGCAGCCTTCGGAGTTAGGAGCACGGAGCTCTAACCGCCTGAGCCACCCGGCCGGCCCCCCTCAAGGCTTTTGAGGGGATAAATCCAGGCCCGACTGAGTTGGTCCTCGCAGGGAGTCCTCCTACAGTGCTCCCTCCTGAGCGAAGCCAGATCCGATTCCCAAAAGCCAAGATGGGAGTCAATATCGGCCTCAGGGTCTGAGGCTGTGCAGGAATCCCACCCCCTGGGGCTCAGCCCTGCGGGGCGTCTCTCCCTCCTCCTGTCCCCAAAGTCTTCCACCACTCCCTCTGGTCTTTTCCTTTTACCAGCCCCCAGCAACACGGCCAGCCCTGTCGTTTAAGTACCCAGCAGACTGTCCTCGCTGCCCCCAGGGTGGTGCAAAGCTCTGATTGGACCTCCCCCCCAACACCACCACAGGTGCAGCGGAGAGCCTGGTTAGAGGAGCAGGTGACCCCGGGGAGCCTGCGGGGTGTATGCTGGAGGGAAGCTGCGACAGACTACAAGGTATGGGGGACTGGAAGACGAGAGACAGCGGGAGCTTCACTGCCGTGGTCTAGGAAGGTGGCTCAGGAAAGGGCCCACACCAAGGATGGATAGGGGCTCAGTGTCCTGGGTGGTCAGTACGGTGGACAGCAGGTGGGCCGGTCAGCCACCCAGATCAGCCTTAACAGTCCAGGTTTTAAAAATGTCTAATTGTAGAGGAACTTCCCTTACCTATCTTTTCTTAGAGATATTTAGAATAGAAATTATTTCTTCTTAGATATATTTCAGTTCCAGGTATTTGGTAGTTGTTGCCCCTGAATGAGATCTTTCTTTTTCCACTAAATTTTCTAACTAGTGAGTAGACATCATTGAATTCTTACTAGTGCTAATTTTTATCAGACAGTCTTTCACTTTAAGCAGGTGATCAGACCATCTGTAAATAATTCCTGTCCAGTCTTTACGATTCTTTCCTTTGGGCTGGGATCGCTGATGCTATTGCTGCAAATAATTCTACCTGATTTTATATACAGATGTTCAAAGGTTTCTGAACCTTTCCCAGAAGACCTTACACCTTTTCCTTGAAAAGAATCAATAATGAGAAGTACTCACTTAATGTCTTAACAATAGTGCTTTATTGGTAAAAGGTTAGTTTCAATGGATACAAAATTGCTGTGTAAAATAAGTTTTCAAAATACATTTCAATAGGTAAAGATTATCTCTTAGTAAAAGAGCAATTATCTACTAGCAAAAGTATGTATTTAGGTATAGGCAACAAAAGGGGATTTAAAAGTGTTAACGGTGTAGGTCTACCCACACACTTAACCATTATTCAGGGCAGCTAGCCCTAAGCAGTAGTTTAACTCAAACTACACAGGGCTGACACTGACCACTTACAAATGTCCCCCTGCCTCCCTTTAAACAGCTTTTATTAGAACAGTGGATCAATGCCAAAATAACCCCCATGAGTGGCCTTGAAAAGACACGGAACACTTTTTCTTGGTAAAAACTTTGCACAACATGCCTAACTAAACCTAAAGCTACTGACCATTCACAATTATGCAACAGTGAAAGGGCCAAGTACGCCAGGACACCGTATTATTTGCTATAGCACACTTTTGTAACTAATGTATTTTGACCTCATTTCATTATTTTGGCCAAACCAGAAAACCCTCCTCATCCTCGGATCAAACATTTTCTGCATCTCAACCCCTCCTGTCAGAGTAAAATGAAAATACTGAACCAGCACCTGTTCCCTCCAGGTCCCCTTCACCGGTCACTTTCTAGGGACCCATTTCCTAGCATCAGTAGAAATGCTCAAGGACAGCGGCCCTGGAACACCAGCGCCCTCGGAGTGCACAGCAGGGCACATGGTAGGAGGGGGGCCCAGGCCAGAGCACAGGATACCCACAGGGGCGGCTGTGACTGGCAGCACCTGCCCACCAGCCTCCAGTGCAGATCTGAAACGGCTTTCATTCTTACACGACACAGAGCACTTACACTGCGTACAGTGAGGGAAATGGATGAGACAGCCTGCATATAAAAAATCACCACTGCTATTTGTCTCCTTTCAAAAAACCATCCAAAAAAGGAAGAGTTAAAGGAAAGCCAAATCGGGAAAAGCTGGCATTTTGGGTTGCATTAGGGCTGAGGCCTCAGGGTCTGTAACAGGTCTGGGTTCAGAGGCACCCACCCACCCAAAGGACCCTAATTTCCACTGCTGAGACAGGTCTTCTACACCTGCAGTTACAGAAAATACATTAAAGTGCAGTATAAAAGTACAAAAGGTTAGTTTCTGAGCAGATCAATTGTTAATTTTCCTTAAAAAGTTATTTTTTAATTTAGTTGAGTAAAAATAGTTCATTGACTCTCATTGTGTTGGTAAGAATCTTAGTTGCAACATGAAAACTGGAGCTCACGGGTACGCTGATGTTTTCCATAGCAGAGTATAACTAGCATTCGTGGAGAATACTACAAAAAGTGGCTTGTGACAAGTTCTCTGCATAGTGGTTTAAAAATGACCTAGTATAAGGATCCAGAGACTTGGTAAAATCTACCCCTAAAAGCCTGTTCTTTAAAAGAAAAGTCTAAAGGTGTATCTCGTTAGATAACTCTGTTTCATTTGGTAAACAGATGAATGTGCAGATCAACTAACGGTACTGAATTATAGCAGCAACATTGGTTTTAGGTGTTGTTCTCAAATAGAAGAAAGGCGGGGATGAACCCCGACATGGCGCATCCTGCTAAGTAAATGGCCTTGTACTTCCTATGTCACTAGGTCCATGTCTCTACCACTCAGGAACATTCTGGGAAAATCTGAATGTTCCAGAAATAAATCAAGAGTGCTCCTCAATGACTAGTTGGTTAGGCCAGCCAAATCATATTAACACATATGCTGGCTGATCCCCGGAAAGCAATTCTAACAGTAGTGGTTAGTTAAGGTGAAAGAAAATGAAAATGCAAAGTTCACGCACAAAACAGAAGTAGACCCTAGCAATGAATACAAATGTTTAAACATACTGCATACAAAAGAATACATCAAAACTTAAAAAAAAAATTCTCAGGCCACAGGCACTGGAAAATGTGGACGGGTACCCATCCAACAGCTTCTTGAAAACTCAGAGCTGGTGTTACTCATCCGCAATGTTTTATCCTGCGAAGTGTTTTCTGGAAAAACAAAGTACAACACAGTGAGATGGGAAGGATGTAATGCTTGCTGTGTTGACCAATAACAGCATTCTTTTCTGCCTAACAAAGTGACCAGAAGGTGGGGCTCATTGGACCACAGAGATAATGGAATCAAGACGTCCATTTATGAGGCTCTGGTAAACTGGGAGTAGTGCAAAACTAAAAAGTTTACCAAAGTACAGACCAATTTTATGTATCTAAAGTAGAATTTCCATAAAGTTTCCAAAAGAGCGGCAGCAAGGTCAGAGAAAATAACGTCGTCAGCCCTCCGGCCTCCAACGAGCCTGCCCCAGGGTCCCTGCTTCTCCACTTGACCTTCATTTCCTGTTGGCACCAGTCCTGCTCCTGCACAATCCACCTGCCTCCCGTTCTCTTTCCCTCCCTTCAGACTGGCTAGTTCCATGCCCACAGCCATGTAACTGTAAACCCTGCACAGCATCAACGGCCTTGTGGGAGAAGTGTGAACTGAGCACGTACCCTTGGGACGGTTCTAAGGTTTCAACGTGATGACAACAGTAAAGCCACCAGGTGGGGTTACACAGACGCTCCCTTCAGAGGACCAGCTCAGGTCTGTGCCTTTTTGTGCATATAATTCACAACGAAAACCTTTCTCAACAAGCCACACAAGGGCAGGAGTTCTGGGGAGGTGGCCGACACCCCCGAATGCTCCTCTAGGTCCTCTGTCTGTCACAGTCTACTTCTGACAGGTGTCCGACCTCTGGGCTCTCTGCCTTCTGTCTTGTCAATCCTGCCAGGTGTCAGCTGAGCCTCAAGTCACTCATGTCACAGCACCTCCCTCTTTTCATCAACAACACTCTCAGCTGTGTAAGGGAGACTCAGTGCCTCCTCCCAGACCTGTGCCAGCTCACACTTGTCCAGCCCGTCCTCTCTCTTCCACAGAAAGGGTCTGCCTCCCCCAACCGCATGGAACTGCTTCTGCCTTTGGTCTTTATCTGGCTTCCTCTCCCTCCGTCCTCTCACAGGCGATGACAGCAGACATCCAAAGAGCTCTGCATGCTCAGCAGTCCACAGGACATGGGAGCTTTTCCTAGTCGCGGGCCCCTGGTGTCCAAAGTCCCTTCAAGCAGGAAGGCCAGCCAGCCACGTGACTGACTCCAGGGCTGGAGCAGAGCTGTGCTGAGGGGCAGGCGGTCCGCAGTGCCCCTTGAGGAGCCCGCCCTGCCCGGCAGAGTTCACCCCCTCAAGCGGCCTACATCAGCTGTTCACTAACACTGAACATTCTCTCTGAAGGGCTGTTTTGCAGCTTTAATAAACTTCTAATTGTCTAAACAATAAAAGTTCTTCTATTGTTCACCCTATCACGGCTTAGGAACCAGAAAGCCTCTTCACTGGACACTGGACAGGAGTGGAGAAGCTTCCCTTTTCTGGGAGCACCTTTCCCCTGGAAGGCCGGGACGTGAAGACAGAATCCCAGGCGCCCTCACCTCAGGCCAGCTGCCCGTGGGCCCCGCCGTCGCCATCCCCGCCCTGCAGCTGCAGCTGCATCTGGGCCTGCATCCGGGCAATCATCTCCTGCATGCGGCGCAGCTGTGGGCACAAGACAGCGTGTTACTGCCAGCGCCCAGCCCCCCGCAGCCCCACGTCCCAGAACACCTGCTTCTCTGCTTTCCCAAAACACGCTAAGGAGCTAATATACACCCTCTTACAGACCAGTGAGACCGGCAACAACCAAGAGATGACCGAACAAATGACAGGAATATGCAATTCAAATAACAGAAATTACCAATAAACAAGCAAAGAATGAGCAGAGGCGGGAGATCTTTCCTAACCCAGAGGCTGGAGGAGACCACCACTGCCCTGTGGAGGGTGTGTAGTCAAGGGGGCGGGGTGGGTCCTAGCCCTTCAGAGGGCCATGCCCATCCTTGTGTCCCTAATCAATTTTATCCTTGTGGTTTCTGTGTGTTTAGAAAGACCTCTGGGCAATTATTATAAAATATGTACCTGATTTTTTTTCCAGACAACTTTGTTGTTTGTGGCATTTAAATATTTGATCCATGCTGAATTAATTTGGCTACAGAAGTGTCTTACTTGTTTCCAAAAGGATGGTCTGTTCTGTGATTATTTACTGACTATGCCTGGATTCTACAACTCCACAGATCTCAAGGCCAGCTTCACCCCAGAACACATTTCTATCTTTCTGACCTAGTTCCAGCTGTGTACCTAAGCAGCCTGCCACGCCTGGACCAAACACTTTAGGTGACCACCGTTCTCTGATGTTGCCGTAACCAGTAAGGCAAGCCTCTTCTCATTAGTCCATTCTTACAGCTTCCTGTGTTTCCCATGCTTAGTCTTTAAAACAAACATTACTGTTATCTTATCAAGCTATCCCCTAAAAGAAAAAACTCGGCAAACACATATAACTCTGCTGGAACTGCATTAAATTTAGAGATTAGAGAGAACTGTGATCTTTGTATTTAGCGTCCTAAAAAGTTATGTCTGTTAAAATACTGAATGTTTTATTAGTAGTTTCTTTCCCCATGAAGTCCTACACATTTCTTCTTACATTTTTGTTAATGGTTGTGAATGGCAGTTCATTACTTTCTAATCGGTTATTATCTATGTATAGGAAAACTGATTTTTGAACATATTACAAAATCAGTCACGTTATTAAATTCTCACTATTTCTAAGTTTTTTTCCACTAAATTGCTATAGGAGATTAAATAAAATAACATATGTAAAGCAATATGCATATTATTATGTTTATATAAAATGCATTAGCTATATGAAATACATTTCTTCTCAAAAAAACAAGGAAGGAAAACTATAATAAGCTAACTACAAATAATATTTTTGGGTACAAACTACACAGCTTCAGACCTAAAAATAGTACTTTTCTACTTACCTCAGCTTCCTTTTCCAGCAAGATCTGGTCTTTATTCATGTCCTCATTTTCCACTTTTCTAAGAGTTGAAAGAAATTACAATATTTTATCAAACGTAAGTTGGTTATTTCTGATGACAAGAACCCCAAGCAAAATATCACTTTACATTTTGGAGAAACATATCTATTTAAAAGTACACACATTTATTATTTTTCTGATTAATGACATGAATAGGTAAGAACGATGAAAAAAGAGCAACATGAAATGGAAAATCTAAGAAATACTCTAAGCCGGGGTAATAACACTTCCATCCTTATCTACTCAAAAAACAGTAGCCATTATCTGAAGAATACTCTTGTCCAGTTACTTTATGCACACACTGCCACCATTGCATTGAAAAAAGGAACAGGGTCTGATGTCTCACAGGTCAGCACAGAGGCCGTGCGAGCTCATGAGGACACAGCTCTGCACATGCTGATGGCCTGGGACCAGTCTGGTGGCCTTCTCCTCCTAGTGGGACCTCCTCGCTGCCTCAAAAACCTTTCTTACTGTCTGGTCCCCATGTTAATAACACGGTAGACTTTAACATATACCTCGTACGTATACACAAATCCACCAAATTTTTAAAATGTGAGTATTTTAGTGAACTACAACAAAAAAATTCTTTTTATAAATGACGTGTATCACTTCTATGTTAAACTCTAAGCAGAGATGTGGTTTTATCAGATACAAATCAGGTCTCAAATAAAAACCTATTAGGATGGTAAAAGAGATGAGTGAGGGCGGCTGCTCCCCCTCACTGGGGCGGTGCAAGTTTCTTAATGTTCTCATTTGCAGACAGAGGGGCGCTGCTGAGAAAGCACCCCACACACATCTCCGGCCCTCCCATCTGAAGCTGTGCTTTATGTGTAGATGATTAAAGCCACTTTTAACAGTCCACAAGGAAAACACAATTCAATTAAATCAGCAATGAGGACCTTGCAACACGAAATCGGATCATGTTGTTCAGAGGTCAACAAGGCCACACTGGACACATACAGGAAGGAGACAGCACCACTTGGGGTGACACAGTATAGACACAAGGGGACAGTGTGATAATGACCTGCCGCCTCTTTTGAGCCTCTCAGAACGGAAGTTCTCATAGTGAAGGTCCTGGGTCACTTCCTGGAGGTCCTGCATGTGAGTGCTGGAAGAGAGAAGAACACATAGCAGGGGGCTCCACACATGTGCACGCATGTGCCATTTGAATGGAAAAAACAGCCAATCAAGGACATGGGAGAAACTCCTGTAACAAAAATCCCCCTTATTACTATAAATTGTATGCAAAGTTCCTGGAATTTCAGGATAAGGGGGTGAGGCTACGGAAATGTCTACAGAAGTGTAGCTCTCCTCGCTAGCCAATCAACAGTACACAAATACTCCCACCCACAGGGTCTCTGCATGACACCATCACCACTGGACAGACATAGATGCACAAAGAAGTTTGGGGAGGTTTTTTTAGGTAAGCAATGTCTGAAACAGAATACACTTTTCTAAAAGTACTTCGAGAAAACATGCAATTCAAATAGTCATGATTTCTTAAGCTCAACAGTTATGCCAGAAGTTAATTAATTTAAGCTATAAAGAAGAGCTTATAAAGAATAAAATTAAGTATTAATATTCTGCATAAAATAGAAACAGCACTTACAGTCCTCTAATCATCGTATAAAATGTTCCTGGGTTTTTTTGCCCAGCCTTTTTTAATACGTAATCACTCATGAGTGAATAAAGATGCCGTGTTCCTGTTACTCAGGATCCAAGCCAACGGCCCAGGTCACAGCCCAGGGGTGGCCCATCCTCCCTTTCTGAAAACACACACTGGACCCTACAGCCTCCACACAGTCCACCTCTGTGACAATACATCAGAATCACCAGACTTCAATGAAAAATCCAATGGATTACGACAGTCACTTTCAAATGATTTTGAGCTGCCACAAAGGTACCTATGCTTGCATTTGGGGGGAACACATCCCTGAAAGGCCAGGGGTTCACTTTAAATGCCTTACGCTGTGACAGAATTACTCTGTTTCCCCAAAAATAAGACCTAGCCAGACTATCACCTCTAACAAAAAAATTTTTGGAGCAAAAATTAATGTAAGATCTGGTTATTTATATTACATTACATCATAATATACTATATCCGGTTTATCATAAAATAAGACCGGTCTTATATTAATTTTTGCTCCAAAAGACACATTAGAGCTGATGGTCCAGCTAGGTCTTATTTTTTGGGAAACACGTTATCAGCTTGAGTAATTTTAATGGTATTTTAGTGATTTGTAATTCACTAAAAACTGTTCACGCAAGTGAGACACGTGGCCCAGAGAGCGACCTTCAGTAACTCCAAGGTTACCTAGGTGAGCCATTCTCTGAGATCGTCTGATTCAAGGGTAATAGACTGGAGCAATACTTTCTTTCAGCCTCTCCATTCGAGGGCAACAGCACCGACCGGACGTGACTAGTGTGAAATCTATTTGCAGAGGAAAACAGTCTGTTTCTGTAGTCACGTCTGCTCTAGCTGTTAAGAATCGATTGAAGAACGTCAAGGCTGGCTGGGGCCATCGTGACAAGGGCCCGAGACTGACAGCTGGCGCTGGGGAAGCTGCTGGGCGCCCCACCGCAGGGCCTTCCCATGCCAGGAGCGACCACGTCGGGCTTCGAGTCTAGTCTACATTTCGCCTCAAAAGAGGCCAGAGAGACCAGTAAGGAAGGAGAGGGCTGAAGCCATAGGCCTCCGCTCTGTTCCCAGGTGAGGGCCTCTGCCCAGGGGGAGCCGGGAGCTGAAGGAGGCCCCAGGCACCCCGCACTGTGCGGCGCGGCTCTCGTGCCGATGGGTGCGACAGTGTCTTACATGAGCATGGTCCTCAGCTTCAGGAAGTCGTTGTGCTCTGGGTTCTCCACCTCCACGACACCCCAAGGGTACAGGCGGCCTCTGACCTTCTTGCCCTTGGCTTCAATCAGCTGATTGGATCCAACCACAGAGAACGGGATACTGGCCTGGAGAGAGACACAGGGGGTAGACGGGCCCCACGGGGAAGGAACCGTGATGGTCCCTGCGGGCACAGGACGTCAGCATATGGGCGGAGCACTTGGCTGCTTGCTACAAGGTGGACTTGAAAAGCTAGCAGTACACAGAATTTTCTTTCGAAGTGGGAGAAACTGCATGACAGTAAATTAGGCCTGCAGTAAGATTTAAGCCTTATAGGGACAGCTAGGTCAGAATACACTGAAAGCAGAGACACTAGAGTAAGTAAACCCACCCGGCAATCCCTCAGTCAAGCCGACCAGGATCTGGCCCTTTGCCCACTCCTGTCTTAAGCGTAGGCAACAGGCAACAGGACTGAGTTGCTCTGAGCACACGCGTGCAGAGTTCTTACCTTGAGAAGCCTAGTCTGCTCTTTAAAATCTTCATCTTCATCTGACTCTGCATCAGGTAAATGATAGATTTTGATGTTATGTTCTTCAATTTCATCCAGAATCTGAAATAATGACAAAGCCAGGAACCATTTTAACGAACTACACAAATCTTTGTTAAGTCTAACTCATTGCATTGGGCAATACATCAGAATCACCAAACTTCAATGAAGAATCCAATGGATTATGACAATCACTTTCAAATGATTTTATAAGCTGCCGTAAAGGTACCTATGCTTGCATTTGGGGGGACACCTCTGTCCAGAACAATAATGCACCACCACCGTCAGCGTACAAAACCCCAGCACAGTGGCTGCAATGAGATCATGCCCCAGCTAGCCTCAAGAACAACACATGCCATGGGAGAGATGGGGACATGCAGCCAGATGCCACAGGCACAGAAGAGCCCCGCGTGTCACCTGAGGCGTCCCTGAACAACAGGCTGAAGTCTTACAGGCCGAGGAGGGGGCACACAAGAGGTGTGCTGGGAACAAGACATCCAGGATGGCAGGGACGCAGGACACGTAGCTGGTTAAGACCGCAGGACAACTAGGGGACCAAGTGCAGAGGTCCCCGAATGGATTATGGTCCCCTGGGGATCCGACTGTCATTGAATAGGCAGAAAGTGACCAGTACTGGCATCCCACTCTGCAGTGTCAACCAGGCCGCAGACCAGCCTAGAGGGGCTGGAGCTCAGGCAAGCAGTCATTCATCAGTCAGTGACTCACAAACCCAGCTCCCAGGGCCCCCACATGCTGGGCACACCACCAGGTCCAAGGCAGGTTGGAGCTCCGCCTACTGACACCCCAGGACCTGGGCCTTGCGGATGGAAAAACAGGGACTCCACGGAAGTCACCTCAGGGTGATCTGAGGGTAAACCCCCAGCTGGGGAGGTCACAGGGTCGTCCCGCCCAGGCCTATGACTTCTTTACTGAAAGGTTATCTTGGTTGTAAGCAGCCCTGCCCATGTTTCTGTGCATCTAGGTTCCCACACCTCGAAATGCCCCCTTCAGACCCTCCTCGTAAAGCAAGAGCACAGTCTTAACTCTCCTGTGCTCCATCCCGCCTGCTTTCTCCTCATGTCATCTTCCTTCTGTTCCCTCCGTAACCTCAAACGCATAAAGGAAGCTGCAAAGCTGCTATTCTCGGGAGCATTTGCGATCTCGATCCTGGCACGTGCCGTCAGTTTGGATCAAATAAACTCCTACAAAAATTCTCTCCAGGACTGGCATTTCCTACATCTATAACCCTTAGGGAAGAGAAAACAGAAGCCAACTCAGGAGGAATCACCGCTACCTCACACCCTGTTCCTGAATTTGTTCTTAGTGTGACCTTTCTTGCCTCCAATGATCAAAATCTTACTTAACAGACTGTCTGCACTGCTTCAGGAACCTCCTGTCCCCCTAATCCTTTCTTTGCAGCCTGACCTGCAGTCTTCTCTCCACTTGTCATTCCTAAACGAAATGGAGGAGGCAGAAGCTGAGCAGTATGAGGTGCGATCAAACAATATGGTAAATGTTTAAACAAAAAAAAATTATTACAGTAAAAGGCACAATGCCACTAATCCCCCTCCAAAATACCCCCTTCGCTTCACACACTTAGCCCATCTTTCTTGCTACCACTTTCTGAAGCAGTTCTGGAAGTCCTCTTTCGTGAGCATCTTTAGTTGCACTGTCGTGGCTGCCTCGATGTCCTGAATCATTTTGACTTTGGGGAAGAGCCAGAAGTCGCACGTGCCAGATCCAGTGAATAAGGTGGATGAGGACACACTGTCATGCTTCTATTTGAAAGAAATTGCCGTACTGATGTGTGACACGGCATGTTGTCATGATGGAGAATAATTTACACACACTTTAGAACACACCTCTCAACTGTAGCTCACACACAGCTGACTGCACCGAACAAGTTGAAACTTGTCACACACTGTTACTAAGGTTCGAAGCGCCACTGCCTGTATTGAAGATTCCTGCCTTTCCATTGGATGGCACTCGGCAGCAGCATTTACCATATTTTGTGATCACAATGGAAAGGCTCTGCGTTACACATCCCTTGTGGTATGGCAATTTCTGTCAAATAAAAACATTAGGGTGTGTCCTCATCCACCTTATTCACCGGATCTGGCATTGATGCGATTTCCCCACAGTCAAAATGATCATGAAAGATAAAATGTTTTGAATCGATTTAGGACATTGAGGCAGCCACAACAGCACAACTGAAGACACTCACAAAAAAAGGACTTCCAGAACTGCTTCAGAAAGTGGCCCGAACGATGGGATGGTGTGTTCAAAGAGAGGGGGAGTACTTTGAGGGGAACTAATGGCAATGTGTCTTTTATTGTAATAAGTTTTTTTTAATTTATTTAAACATTCACCATATTTTTTGATCATACCTTGTAGGCATGGCCCAACCCACTTGCCCCCGTTCCCACCTATTACCCACCCTGCTGACCACCTTTTCTCCTACGATGGCCTCAAACATAATCACACTATGGACAAGAAAAGAGCCGGGAAACATTTAATAAGTAGGCCTTTTAGAATTAGAAAAGGATTGAGAAAGTGATGAATCAAGAATAATTACGCATTTTTCAGCCCGGGTGATGGCAAGAATTGTGGGACCATTTACAGAGCTCAGGAAGTTGGGAGCAGAGCTCACCAGTGGGGGAGAGAGGACTCCTGTTCACACAAGTGGTTCCCATGAAAAGTAATACAATTCTTAGAAGGGAAAAGCAGAAGCCACAGGTGATGATATGACCAGAATAATACTAAGTAATGCTGACATGCAGGGACCAGGAAGAAAGTGGTGAGAGAGGCTGAAAGACAAGTCTCGGGAGCACACAGCAAACCCCACTGGCGAGGCCCCACGCTGATGATGGAACCGCTGGCCACGCCCAAGACAGGACAACTGCAGGTGGGCAGGGGAGGCGAGAGTCAGAGATTAAGAAGAGGGTAGAAGACACCAGGAGTAGAAGACTAAAACAAATGACAGGTGCTAGAGGTTCTTTTGGATCAAGGGGAAACAGTACTGTGGTAGGCAAATGGGAGAAACCAGGTAATGAGAAGGGATTAAAAAGGCCCCCAAGATAAAAGAGACAAGGGCAGAAAGTATTTCACTTCACTTCAGACTCTGAGATCAGGCCGAGTGTTTTGGACACAGGATTAGAGTGGGTATAAAGCACGCTAACCCAGACAACCCCTTCCCCTACCTCTCCGGAATTGAATGTAACAGCCAATAAAAGGTGGAGCTCCATTAAACAGGAATTGCTAAAATACTCATTGTGAAGCATAAAAATCACTGTGCTTTCAGGGGCACTTCCAAGGGCCTGAATAGTTCCTAAGATTGGCAGCCCTGAGACAATAAGGAAACGGCCGAGAAACGTGAGTACATCAGTTAGAGACTGCTATGGAGAAGACAGCTGTGAAAACACGAAGGTCAAACTGGGTGAAATCAATCATCTGCGACATATAGTCAGTGTCTGAAAACAACAGTATCTGTCAGTCAATAGAAAAGCAATGAAAAGAGAGACAAGGCTCTAAAACCCAAGAGAACACGCCATGGGCACCAAGCACAGGGACAAATACTCGCACTAGCAACCGGGAAACACCTGACCAAAAACTGGTAACATTCCCAGGGCTGTTCCCAGGCTGGAGAGCAGAGCACGCCACATGCTGCTTTGGGATTGTACACTGTCACAATGTGGGGGATAGTGAGCCATCTTTCAAAAACTGAAATATGCGTCACTGTCCTTTCTAAGAATCCGTCTGACTTGCACAATTTGAGAAGACACATGCGTAGCAGTGTCCACTACATATGCATTACTGAGTACCTGGCACGTGCCAGGTCCTGTTCTGAACTTGTGGAATACACAGGTGAGCAAAGCAACGATCCCTGGTGTCAGGGGCCAAGGGGCACAGTGGGAAGACCCAGACACACATGGAAGAAACACTTTGTGGGTTCTGAGCAGAGCAACGGGGGGGTGCTTTCCATGTGCGAGGGGCACACGGCTGGCCGACAGACAACAGTGCTGCCGCAGCTTTACATCCAAATGCAGGCCCTTACAACAGTCAACCGCAGACTGCTGTAACTAGCCACGTGCCCAGGGGGTTGTGTGGAGGGACATGTTTTGCTGACGTAAGAACCTCACGGACGTGACCACACCTCCACATTCACTGCATTTACCCAACATGTCAGAGTCAGCACACAGCCACCTGCTAAGTCAGAGATGAATTATAAATAGTAATAACTCAATACCCTTGGCGAAGCCAAAATAGGCAAAGACAACATGTCAGCGTTCCATGTTGCTGAAAACCCACCACCAACTCATCACCCCACATCCCATTCGTTCCTTCCTCCCTCCCTCCCTGCACTCACCCTCTTCTTCAAGCGCTCCCGTTCCTTCAGAGTGAGGGTGTCGGCTTTTGCAATGACAGGCACAATATTGACCTTGTTGTGTATCGCCTTCATGAACGCGACATCTAAGGGCTTAAGCCTAAAAATAATTGTGGAGAGGTGTCACATATTTAGGGAAAAAGGAAGACCACCCAGAATTTCTCTCTCTCAAAATTATCTCAGTTCTTGCATCACAATACGCAGTTTTGGGAACGCTGCGAGCCCAGCTAGCAGAGATGCTTTCTACTCTACACCCAGGCCTTTGTGGGGAGCCAGCGACCACGTACCCATGTCCAAAGGGGGAAATGAAGTAGAAGCAGCAATGCACCCTGTTGTCCACGATGTGGCGTCTGTTCAAGCCACTCTCGTCATGCAGGTACCGTTCAAACTGCTCGTCAATGTAGGAGATGATTGTCTTAAAGCTGATAGAAAGTATGAATGGTGACGGGATGCACAGGCAGGCAACCCCAATCAAAAGACAAACTTCGTCTTCCTGGCCCCTGCACCCACCACATGTCAGCTGAGCTCATCTGCAGGATGTGAATGGAAACTGACTCCTGTACTTGGCATGATGGAGATTTCTGGAAACCGTGCCAAGCCTAATTTCCCTTACATGTTGGGGTCAAAAGCCTGAATGGAATAGCCACAGGCAGCCTGAGGAGACTTGATGAAGACCCTGGGCTGCCAATGCTTTCAGGGGGTGTGACTGCAAAGAGGGGTGCGGGCAGAGCTGAACATGGGGGCCAGACAGGTGTGTGAGCCGGAAATGCAGCATACCGTACGATGCCAGAATGACCTGCAGGAGAGAAGGCAGGCCTCTGCCCCTTCCCTCTCCTCACCTAGTGCTAGGAAGTCGGTGCTTCCGGCTCACAGGGAGCAGACCAGGGGACTTTGTACGATGGAAGTGCTACTCTCTGCCCGGTCCTGGGGACAGACCACTCTTGTCTTCTACTTCTTCATTCCTTGCTTGTGCAAATGACGCCAAGGGCAGCCATTTACAGGCACCATGACTTGAGTGAGTCTAAGAGGCCTCATTTCCTCACATATGGGCAGGAGGAAGACTATACCCCGATATCGTGTCCACTGACCATGGCTGAACCAGGCGGTTTCATTTATACCAGCACTGGGTGGATAATTGGCTGGGATCTCAGCTCTAAATGCTCTAAGAGGAAAAAATACTCTGTGGAACTCCATATTTAACATGTCGTAATTAACATGCTTTCAACTGTCTCGTTATTTCACCATCTACACATACTCCAGACCTATAATCACTTGGTGACACTGTAAACCTAAACACGCTAGAATAAATGTAAACCCTAGCGCATCCCCGGCGTGCGTACCAGTCCCTGCAGTTGATGGCGTCCCCATAGCCGGGTGTGTCCACCACTGTCAGGCGCAGCTTGACCCCTCGCTCTTCAATCTCAACGGTTGAAGCCTCAATTTGGACAGTTCTTTCAATTTTCTCTAGAAAAGAAACAAACTTACATAGTGAATGTGCTTAAATGTTGAGCCAGTATGCAAAAAGACGAAAGGGCCCGCTGGTTACTTTATCATAAACAAATGATTTGGAAGTCACTATTCTCTCTGAGGAAGGTTCCCAGAAGATAACGTGAGGATTGTGTGAAAATGATACCAGAGTCAGCAAGGGAAACACCTAAGCGAAGACTCAAGGGCTGCCTGGGAAGGTACAAACGCCAATATTGAAAAGCATGATGTCGTTTCCCAGGACCAAGGGAAGGATTTAGGTTCACGGATAAGCTGAATCCCAGAGGCTGTGTCCACGCGGCAGCCCAGGTCCCAGGTGCTCCTGTTCTGAGCACACGCGGCAACAGTGTTCCCAGAAGCCTGTGTCCTGCGTGGGGATGCTCGCTAGCAGCAGCAGGCATCCTGCCCCTACTCCCAGTCACCTCCTACTTGCACAGCCTTTTCTGTGACAGCACTGTCACCTGATCCTCCCATCGAACATTTAATACAGATGGAAATATTTATTACACTTCCTAGACAAAGAAACCTGCAGGGAGGAGGCAACATGGTCCGTGGCAGCGTCCATAATTCCAATCCACAGACCTCCAGTGCAGCGCCCTTCCTACCACTTGTGTTCTCTGTGTTTAAATCAAACAAACAAGACACAGGGCTCGGGCCTAAGCATGTGATGTCGCCTCAGCAATGTCCACGCAGACGTGCATGGAGACCGTGTGGCTTGTGTACCTGCAGCGCCGGGGATGACTCTCTCTGGGTAGAGGTCGGTCAGGAACAGGCTGTTGATGAGAGTTGATTTTCCTAGACCCGATTCACCTTCAAATGAAAACGAGAACAGTGTCATGGCGTCATCAGGACGGCAGGTAACCTGCTGGGTGCTTGCTGGCCCGGCACCGGGCTAAGCACCTCACAAACACCTCTCTCTGGACGCCACACTGTGGCTGTGAACTTGGTAGAACTCCCCTTTCCAATGATGGGGAAACGGGGGCTCACGGGCAGTGTTCGACCCAGGGTAGGGCCTTGACCTCAACCCAGGTCTGTGGGTTCCAGAATTCGTACATCTTGTATCAGACATATGATCTCACCCTGCATAAATGTATGGGATGGAGCTAGAGGAGGGTCTTTATTTTCTGATAAAACAAAATGCAAAGAACATTTTCAGTGATGTTTTGCTAATCGTTTAACTTGCCCCATTTCCAGAAAACTGAACACATGTACTGAACAATGTCAACAGCACTGCGCCTCCCAGGCCGCGGCGATGGCAAACAGGACAGAACCGAGACTGCCTTGGACATGGCCAGATGGAATCTCCCCTGGTAGACAGGACGACTGCAGCCCCTCCTCTCTTCCCGTCTGAAACACCCCCATGTCCCAACACTGGCAACTGCCCATGTCCGGCAACTTCCCTGCTCCGTGCCCAGTGTTGCATGACCAGTTTGGGCACCACACTCATTGACATGTAGAACATGCCCCAGTCCCTCTTCAATTACAGAAACTGTGGACTGTGAACATTCTGTGAGCATGCTGCCAGACTGCCGCCTGGCTTCCCGGGTTTGAACCTCCCCTGCCTCGTCGCGCACAGCATGGGAAGGAGGACACACCTGCCTTAGAAATCATGAGTGTTGGCAAAGTCCAGGACAAAAGAGTGAGTCTGGAATGTGTAGACATGAGGTCCGACAATTAAGTTCACGAGCCCATTCTAGAAAAAGTGCTACATACCTCATTGCTGAATATCACTACGGTCACCTTTGAAGGACTCCCCTTGGGAAGCTATGCTCCGATGCCAGTGCCTAGTCCCCCCTTCAAAGCAATTTTGGAACTCTTCCTGGAATGGCCATCAGAGCTGTTGTCGTATTACCCTCGATGTCCTGAATGTCATCAAAATATCTTCCTTTCACTATTTCCTTTATCTTCGTTTGGGTAAAGAAAGAAGTCATTGGGGGCCAGATCAGGTTAGTAGGGAAGGTATTCCAATGTAGTTATTTGTTTACTGGCTAAATACTCCCTCACAGAGAGTTCCGTGGGAGCTGGTGCTTTGTCAAGATGCAAGAACCATGAGTTGTTGGTGAAATGTTTAGGTGGTTTTCATCTTTTTTTACGGAGCCTTTTCAGCACTTTCAACTAGCAAACTTGGTTAACTGTCCAGTTGGTACAAATTCATAATGAGTAATCCCTCTGATATCAAAAAAGGTTAGCAACATCATTTTGACTCTTGCTTTGGAGTGACGGAACTTTTTTGGTCGTGGAGAATTGGCTGACTTCCATTGTGTACTTTGACGCTTTGTTTCAGGGTCATATCGGTACACCCATGTTTCATCATCAGTGATAACACGGCCCAAAACATCGTCTTGCCTCTCCCAAAGGTCTTGGCAAACTTGGACTCTCCTTTGCTTTTGTTCGTCAGTGAGCTCCTTCAGGACCATATTTGCACATAACTTTCTCATGCCAAGATTTTCAGTGAAGATTTTCCTGACTGTTTCTCTATCGATGTTTACTTGGTCTGCTATGCTTCCCACAGTCAGCTGATGATTTTGACACGTAAGTCGACAAATTTTTGCAATGTCTTCGTCAGTTCTGCTTGTTACTGGCTGTCCTGATCTCTCTTCATCAGTACAAACGTTAAATCCATTTGTACACTGCCGTTTTCTTCATAGCATTATCTCCATAAACTTGGACTAGGGTTTCCAGGTGGGAATTCCACCCATTCTCAGTAATTTTTTCTGCTTTCCCGTTCCTGAATCCCGAGACGTAAACTGTTCTGTGTTCTCCACGATGAATAGTTTCCACAAAGTGACGGCCAATACTACCAGCCACCTGGGTTCAAGGAGCTGATTTTTCCCAATTTCCTGACCAACTTTTCTCAGGATTCGGGAACGGAAAAGAAAAAAAAAAATTCCCAAGAACGGGCGGGGATTCCCACCCGGAAACCCTAGCGATAAATAGGAAAAACGTCTAAGAGATACACTGTGAGTAGTACGTTTATTTCCCATTGTGGGTATTATTAGGTTCAAGGAGCCGATTTTCCCGATTTCCCAACCAACTTTTCTCGGGATTTGGGAACAGGAAGGCAAAAAAAATTCCTGAGAACGGGGAGAATTCCCGCCTGGAAACCCTAACTTGGACTAACATGTCCCTGATTTCACTTCCACTCTTGCCAAGTTTAACAAGAAATTTACTGTTTGTTTGTTGTTCTAATTCAAGCTCATTCTCACGACGGCGCACAAAAACACGCAACAACAATAATGCCCCTAAACAGGACACCGCCACACATCAACATGAACACAGCTGTGAGACACGGATATACGAAGGTTATGAAACCTTCCCGAGCTGTTTGTACAGTGTTGTCAATGTAAGCGCACGGTAGCAAGTTCTCGAACTTAATTGTCAGACCTGTATGAAATTAGGACTACACTTTACTTAGACTCAATTTTCACAGATGAAAAGGAACAGGAAGAAGACAAAACTGGAATTACGTGTTTAACGTGTCCAAATACAAGAGTGTGCGAATGTGACTAAACGCCGAAGTTATCCTTTTAATAGGCTGTCCAGCAATGCCCTTTTATAGTTTTACTACTCCTGATGGGGGGTTTTCCAACATGTGGTAAATATACTGTGTCCCCAGCACAGGTCTAGGTGCTGGGACACAACAGAAAACAGGACAGATAAGTGCCTGCTCCCGTGGAACCTTGCAGCCCAGTGGGGCAGATGACAAAGTTACTCTCACCGTCTGAGTCATGACGGCCATGGAAAATAAGGCTGAAAGGGGCTGGGTTGGAGAAGACATGTGAGCAAAGGCATCTGAGACAGCCTCTTCTCAAACAGCAGTTGACAGTATCCCAGCTGATTCTAAATTCTACATCTTCACTTTAAGGGTGGACGCGATTATGTCACGTGGAATAGCTTTTGGGTGACATGTACACACACTGTGCTCGTTAACTCAGAACACGATGCTACTCCTGGGCTAGATTTCTGAGAGGGCCTAGCTTTGTTCTGTCCACACTCACTGGCCTCTTTATCCCAGGCAGGCGTTTCTCAAATAGGTGCCTTTAAATGGGGGAAACGACACACTGGGATCTGGACCAGTACAAATCCAGTATTATACAAAAAATTTAACAGAAACACACTGGGGCCAACGATCTTATAATAACTGAAATATCCTTTAAAAGTGGTAATAGCAAAGGTTGACTGGGACGGGAGGTATTCAATTTACAAAATGGCCCATGTTTTCACCAGCTAGGAAGAAATACACAGCATCAGGCACACGGTGGTGATGTAACATTAAAAATATGCGGTGGGTGAGAAAAGTTGAGCTTCCTTTTACGAATAACATTGTGAGATTGTCTCAAAAGCTTTTGATTTTGGGCAGCCAGACAGCTCAGTTGGTTAGACTGTGAGCTCTGAACAGCAGGGTCGCCGGTTCGATTCCCACATGGGCCAGTGAGCTGCACCCTCCACAACTAGATTGAAGACAATGAGCTGCTGCTGAGCTTCCAGAGGGGAAGCCGGATGGCTCAACTGGTTAGAGCGCGAGCTCTAAACAACGAGGTTGCCGTTCAATTCCCACATGGGATGGTGGGCTGCGCCCTCTGCAACTAAAGATTGAAAACGGCTACTGGACTTGGAGCTGAGCTGTGCCCTCCATAGCAGGTAACAACTAAATTGAAGGACAACGACTTGGAGCTGATGGGCCCTGGAAGGGCACACTGTTCCCTATTATTCCCCATTAAAATTTTTAAAAAGGAGGGGGGAAAAAGCTCTAGATTTTAATCAAACTGAAGTTTTATTTTTTAAAACCTAGGCCCTAAAAAATATACAACAACAAAACTCAGGCCAAACCAGGAACACTAGGAAATAAAGAGCTTTCTAACCTGGGGGAGGTTCTTTTCACATTTACCTTTGATTTTCACCAACAAGAAACTGGTTCCTTAACAGGTAACGAGGGCCTTTTCAGAAGGCTCTGCAGGACGTTCTAAGCGGTCAGCCCTTTTGCCCATTCAGGCAACTCCAGTCATGTGCCAGTGACGGCAGGATGGAGCTGCCAGGAGGATGCTCCGCAGGCTCCACACACTGGAGAGCTGCCCCGCGCCCTCGGCTCCCGTGCCCTCAGGAAGGAGTACCCACAACCCCAGAACGCAAGAACCTACAATTATGCTAGCACATTTTTACTTTAAGGCAGCTTACATTTTTTTAGCTTAGTTCTGAAGTTCTTAGTGTCCACTCCAGCCCTCTTGTAAATTTGGTCTCACTAACCATCCTATTGATTTTCCAGCAGGTAATATATTTGGCAATGAGCTATTTTCAATTTTGCTTTTCTTATAAATTGAGCCACCATCCCAGCTAATTGTGGGAGGCTAATGACTTAAGTTATTACCAACTAGCACCCTTTGAGTAGACACTTCAGCAGCATGCTCATGTTCTTTCATGGATGGGTCGCCACTTGGCTTCCTTCCTTGAGGTCTTTAAACAACTTATTTGTGATTTTAAAGTTCTGTGCAGATTGCTGCCCAAACGTCTGCAACTTTTCATTTGCACTTGGTCTGTCATTTTGTGCAATTTCTCATTTCTTTAGAAGTCTGCCAAAATTTAAAAACTACCTTTCCTCTTCAATAGTCTCCAGACTTACAAGTTGGGGGCATTGAGTTTTCCCGATAAACCATTTCTCTTGAACTGCTCATAGTTACAATTTAAAAGTTGAGGGTTTTGTGGTTAACTTTCCAGGTATTTTGCAGTTCCACCTTACCTCTAATCCCCTAACTACCTGCTTTCTTTATCAACTTCACACAGGTATAGTTTACAAATATGTCAATCAGTTAAATGCACCCATTTAAACCATACAGTCGGATCCGTTCTGGCAACAGTCTACATTCAAACTCAAGATAAAGAGTATCTCCACACCATTAAGGAGTTCCTTTAACCACTTAGTCAACTCTACCCTCTTGCCCCCACTGCATGCACACACCAGTCTGCGTCCTGTCACTATGGATGGATTATTCTAGAACTTCATACGTGGGCTTGTACACCATGCCCTCTTGTCTGGCAGCTTTCGCTCAGCACAGTGGGCTCCGAGCCTGCTCCCCGCTGCTGCATCCAGCAGCCCGTCGCCCTGTGCTGAGTAATGCTCTACTGCGCAGGCGGCACATCACTCGCTGATCCCCTCCTGCTGGACTCCTTCCTCTGCCTCGTCCACTGACGTATAATTATAAGATGGTTGAGTTCAAGGCTGACATTCTGCTACACCTTTCCTATTTGTCTCATCTATTTTATTTCATCTCAGATGCTGCATTAAAATAAAAATCTCTAGATGTTCCCTGTGGTTCTTTTTTTGTTTGCTTCTATTGAGCTCATTATATTCATGTTGTCCTATCAGTGGAGGAGCGTATTTAAAATACTTCTGGTTCTTTGCCTGTTCTCTCATCCGTCATTTCCGGGTCTGCATCTGTTGCTGGATTTCTCGTCTTATTCTCTGCCACATGGTTTTTGCTTCTTTGCATATCCAATAATTTTCTGTCAGATGCTAGATATTATGAATGTCACACTGCAAATGTCTGAATTTGATGTCCTTCTCTAGTGAGTGTTGAGTCTTGTTCTGAAAGCAGTACATTTATGTGTAAACCAACGTGATTCTTTCAAGTTTTGCTTAAAAACTGTTAGGGAGGCTTTAAAACAGCCTTTGCGTCCAGTTTAGTCCTACTCCTAAGCAAGGACTTTTGGAGATTCCATTGGATGCCTTGGGAGCTCAGCAAAATGTCTCCTCTGCTTGGCTGGAATTCGAGGTCTCTCAACTTCCTTGTGGCTCCCCAGCTCCATGCAATCCCCAGGTCAGCTTGGTCACATTTTGCCCAGGCTCGTGGAATTCTATCCTACCTATAGGCACGTTCGTGTTCAGCCAGGGTCCTCTCAGTGCAGATTTCTTGCAGTCCTTCATCTGTTCTGGAACGCACCACGCTACCTACCTCAGGATCCAGCCACCTAGGCTTCCCTGAATCATGACTGAGTCCTTCAGCTCTGAGCTTCCTGGGCTCTGGCTGAGTTACCCCTCCCTGGGGCAGGGGCAGGGATGGCAGAAAGCTGCAATGACTTTACAATGCATGTGATTGTGTTCCTTCTCTCAAGGACGGAAGTCCTGCAATGCCTGTTGTATAATATCCCAGAGGAGCTGTCTGCTATATTTTCATCAGCCTTTCAGTTACTCATGCCAGGACTAGTCTGGTAGCAGTAATTTCAGTGATCAGCGAACTACAACCCTCAGGTCAAATGTAGCCTTGCCCGCCACCCTGTGAATAAAGCTTTCCTGGAACACAGCTATGCCTATTCGTAGACGTATTGTCTACAGTGGTTCCCCCGCGACCACAGGAAGTTGAGTGGCTACACCAAAAACTATATGGTTCACAAAGCCTTAAATATTTACTACCTGGTCCTTTAGGGGAAGTCTGTCAACTTCTGAATTATTCTATCACAGCCAGAAGCAAAAGTTATTGCCTGTTTTTGAAT
This sequence comes from Rhinolophus sinicus, assembly GCF_036562045.2. Lineage (NCBI taxonomy): Eukaryota > Metazoa > Chordata > Mammalia > Chiroptera > Rhinolophidae > Rhinolophus > Rhinolophus sinicus. The sequence goes on along the minus strand of NC_133751.1, from coordinate 209,206,903 downwards.
GCTTTGAAATTAAATAACTGTGATAGATTGCAATGGATTTCTCTTTTCTATCAGGAACTTGAATTTTCACGATCATTATCATGTAACTGTGATCCTAAAACATGTCATCATTCACTTCTCTGGACCAAGAGTCCCACATTTTCTTTCATTTCAGATTTGTGAACTCTTTACCCTAGGAAACAGTCATTCATCCTACCTGTACATGACCATCGTCAAGCTACCTCCTCCTTTTTTGGAGAATTTTGCAGTTATCGAGAATGAAATAAAATGTGATATGGTAAGCAGAATTAATAGTTCATCAGTAGATAATTCATCAAGTTAAGCTTCTTATGGACATGCTGAAACACAGTATTTGCTATAGCCCATGACAAAATATATCTGACATAATAGAAAAAATTTTCAAGTAACCACTAAATTTCAAAGGAATTTAATAATTCAGAAAAACTTGTAAAGATTACCTGTTTAAAATACATCCAGCACAACAATTTAAGGAGTTTTTTTTTTTTTTTTTTGAGTACTAAACAAACACACTTCTAATTAAATATGTGTATTAGTTATCTATTAACATGTAACAAACTACTGTAAAACTCAGAGGCCTAAACCAACAATCAACATTTTTTATGATTTCATGGCTTTTTCAGGCCAGGAATTTGGGAGTGTCTGCTCTGGTGGGTGGTTATGGCTTGGGGACATCTCTCAGGCGGTAACAGTCAATGTCAGCCAGGATGGCTGTCACGAGAGGCTAACTGGGGATGGAGGATGTTTCTGAGATGGTCACTTACATGGCTGCTGGCAGGCCTCAGTTCCCTGCCTTGGGGCACTGCGCTATAAGGTTGCTTGAGTGTCTTCCCAACATGGCAGCTGGCTTCCCCCCGAGTGAGTGATTCAAGAGAAGGTGAGGTACAAACCACAATGTCTTTTGTAACCCAGTCTTGAAATCATTCGCCTTCACTCATGTGATGCCCTCCTGGCTCCCCAGGTAAGCCCTATCTGTTCACAGTGGGAGGCAACTAGAAAGCCGCCTGACACAGGAGGTGAGAGTCATGGCGAGACATGTGGGAGGCTGGCTGCCACAATGAGTAAAGACTTCCACTACATATAAATAAGGAGATGACAGCAATACTATAATTTTCCTCTGAAGCAAATTTTCTAAAGAATCTTCCTCCCAAATTCTCAAGTTATTTGATTCTGCCAACAAAATTTTCCCTTTGACTTTACAGGTCATACATACTATTTGTACACCCTACAGGTTGGGGAGGGGAGAGTTCCACATATTTAATAAGCTTGAGGGTATAAGTTAATTTCTTACCGACCACCATTAGTGTGAACTCGAAACCTTTTTTCACTGATTTTCGGTGAACTTGGTTGGGAAGATTTGCAAATCCAACATAGCCAGGAGTTTCTGGATTTATAAACTGAGCTGGTTGTTGCTAAAATCAGATTTTTTTAAAAAAGAGCAAATAAACATATTAGTTGCTTTTAAGATATAATCAAGCCGCGACATAGGTATCATTAGCTCTCACAAATTAAATATATATGCTACGTAAATAACACATAAATAACACTTCCAAAAGGTCCCTTCTATCAGAAAACTGATGGTATTCACTTATGAACACTTATTGGAAAGAAAAACCAATCCAGTATTATTTCATGTCTATATGCTGACCTAAAATTACATTTCTGCTAAGCAATCCATAGAAGAAAATACTTCCACGTATCAGGTGTGATCATTCGTGGAAAGTAATCAAGAGATCATGTCTCTGTGGAACAGAGCCTCACCAAGGCTGAGAGAGACACGCAGCTTTGGAGTGGGATTTTGAACATCTCGTTTCAAAGACCATGGAAGAGAAGACTGGGAATGAGATCACAGCTGACAACACTGAAGTATCAATATTCCCTGATCAGTGGACACACGGTAGGAGGAATGGACATGCGACAAAGCAAGTACAGTAAAGCTATAGACCTGGGCAGTGGCGCACTATAAATGGGAAGAAATCAAAAGACACATCAATTGATTTGTTAAACCAACTGATTTTTTAAATGTATATTCACATGTGTAAAAAAGAACATTCACACAATGCTATCACTGGTTATTTCTGGGTGATGGAATTACAGTTAATTTTTATTCTTTTTTCCCGTTATTGGTGTTCCATACTACTACTTGTATAGAAAGCAAAAATTAGTATGATACTTATGCATTAGATAGAAAGGAATACCCGAAGATTCAAAAACAAAAGGTAAAAAGAAATGATGATCTTGTAACTTCAACCACAAGTTCTGCTTTTCTCAGCACGTCTTTTAGAACTAATTTATTACACGGCTCTGGGCTAATTTGCAACAGCCAATCAATATAAGCTAATTTATCAAGTCTAAGAGCCCCATCAATTTCATCATGATAAATTATCAGAATTTTAAATTATTATTTGATTAGCCTGCTGAGAATGATCTAAGGAGGCTAAAAGGATTGTTACTGATGTATTTAGAAACAAGAAATTGGAAATCTAAAAAAAGAAAGTTCAAAGCTTTTAGGACAATTAAATTAGAGCTCTGTCTTAATGAATCAAATATATCAGTTGTATTAAAAATAATGAATCATAAATCTCGACTATAAAGTTTGAAAACATAAAGCAGTTTCTCCTCATACTGTACACATAAAGAGTGAGCTCTTACCTTAGACATCTTTAGTGAGGTTTCGTGAAATCTATAAAAAAAATAGCACATATATCCATAATGCATACACATTTAGCTTAGCATGAATTGACATGTAAAAAAACTTACACCTAAGGCGTCAATAGCTTGTTTCACTCAGCTTCTCAATTACATCAGATACTTCCTTAGAAATGGTAAAATTATCACCTCATTATAAACTACATATAATTAGGTTGACGAAAGCAACCATATATACCTATATTCATGCCATATTTTCAATGATATGCAAATGTCAGTGCTTATTGTTAGGCACTGCAGACACAGCAGGTGATAAAGGCAAGTTTCCATGACCTCTGCAACTGTGTCACCTCCTTTCTCTTTGAACCTTTTCAACACTGGAGAGCCCTGGTTGACAGCTGTCGGAGATGCCTTGACCTCCCAAGAACTAGACTGACAGTGGGGCACACAGAGCAATATGCAAAGGAAGAAGGACTGAGGGCACTCGCATATTTGATAGGTGTGAGAATTTTAGAGATCTTCGGAATTTTAACAGAAATCTTAGAAGCCTTGAGACTTTGGGAAACGTGGGGTCTGTTGGCTAACCTCTGGTAAAAAGTCGAAGGATGAACGCAGTCAAATCTGACTCCCTTTGGAGCTCAGAAACTTATTAGAAAGCTTCCTGCCTCCCCGTTTTCCCCAAACCTTAACATTCCTGAATACTGCATACCCTACGTTTCCCTTTTGAATGGAAATGTCCTCAAGCACCTTTGAAAAATGGAGGAGCCTCCACCGCGACGTGTGGCTTGGTTAACCAAGGTTGAGAGAGGCTTCATAAGCCTGACTCTAGTCTTAGGCCACAGAAGGGTTATAGTCTCGGTTCTCCTGTTTAGTGGCCCACTGGAGGCCTTCCTCTCACCTGTCTGGCAGGAATGAGAAGGGGAGAGGAAGAGGACGGTGAGATGAATACTCATTAATACGTGCAGTCTGGAAACTGCTCCTCACTGTGACAGATCATTACCGAGAGTGGGAAGGGGGAGTTATCAGGTGAAACCTAGAGTTCTACATAAGGACTACTAAGGACCAGGTGAAGCTAGATCCAGATTATCCTCGGTAGTGAAATTAAGGGAAGCTTAAAGGAAAGTAGGAATGCTAGGCAAGGGAAGCAGCTGAATTCAAGAAAGACACCTGCCACTGGTTTACAGCAATACCTGAATTATAAGTAAGCCGTTTCTTTAGCGTTTTTATTAGACTTGGTTGCTGAATTTTATCATGCCTCCTCAGCATCTGTTCATATGATTTTCTACTTTAATTTGTTGTAAGAGCTTATATTGATAGATAGGTACATTTCTGGAATCTAATTGCAGCAAATATTTTGCTGAGAACTTTTGCACTTATATTCATGAGACAGACCTACGCCTAGCTATAGTATTCTTTCTCAGTCCTCCATCTGGGTTTGTTATTAAAGGTGTGCTGTCTTCATAATAGAAATTGGTGTGCTTTCCCTTTTCATGCAGTGGCTTAAAAAGGGGTGGATGTGTGGGGTGGATGGAATTCAGCTCTACTTCTGTCTTTTCATTGGTAGATGTTGACTCAGCTGTTCAGTGGTATTCGTCCTAGTAATCAGTTCCATTTTGGTAACTTACAGTGTCTTAGAAATCATCCATTTCTTCCAGATTTTCATATCTGTGGCCATCCTGATACATGTAGTCTCCTATGTCTCATTATACCTCTATACCCTTCTGTGGGGGGAGCAGTTTCCAGGCTCTCGACCTCACATGGAAAGGTGCTGGCTCGTGTAGTACATGGCCATCAGCTGTGACTAGTTGGCTATCACCTGTAACCACTTAGCCATTAGCCACAAATATAACGGCCGTGGCTAGCCTAGGGGTTGGTTGGTTGGCAGAGAAGCGGATGGTGGATTGCGGATCGTGTAGATCCTACTTCCTCAGTGAGACTGGGGTGCAGGATAGACCCCTCATTGGGGTACCGGCAGATATTTGCTTTTGTGTCTCGACCAGCCACCATCGAGAATATAATGGTATGATTCCCCTATCTATGGCTCCGTTGTTGTTCCTTTTTGGCCTTCATGTCTCCTGTGTTCTTGTGTGGGGAGTAGGAGCTGAGACCCTGCATTACACCTTCTTTTCTATATTTGGTTTTTTTCTCTAATGGGACTTCTGAGGAATTTGTTTCAAAGAACCAGCATATGGATTTAGTTACTCTTCTATTTTGTTCATTTCTTAATATTATCAGAACCAAATTTCTGTATTTTCAGTATTCCTTCATAATGAAAATATGTAAAACCCAAATTCTCATCCGAATCTATGAAGCTTTTGCTGTGTCTTCTTAGATTGTGCTTTTGGTACCCTCCTTGATCCAACCCAGAAATGTTACCAATTGGGAGTTACTTTTAAACACCCTTCCCCAGTTTTTAACAGATCATGATTTGTAAACATCTGCTGTAAACATCTCTTTTAAAATTTGTTTAAAAGGGGATCAAATATATGGTGATGGAAAGAAAACTGACTGGGTGGTGAACACACAGTGTGAGATATATAGAATTGTATACCTGAAATATATGTAACTTTATTAACAATTGTCATCCCAATAAACTTTAATTTAAAAAAAAATAAATAAAATTTGTTTAAATTTTCTTTACAGCAGTTACACGGTAATTTATTAAATTTTCAATTGCTTTTCTTTATGACATTGACCGAAGCACCAGGTTTTCAGTAAATTAGCCTTGATCCAGCAACACAATGCCAAGCACCATGATTAATTTAAACTCTGGGTGCAGACCAATTGGATCTCCCAGTCCTCAAAATGTGGTCAAGTGAAAATTTTATTCTTTCAGGTTGTGCTCATTCTAGATGCTAGAAATTGTTTTTTCTCCTTGATCCATGGCTTCCTTCTTCAACAGAACAATACTCCCATCCGAATTCACAGAAGAAACCAACTTTTCCAAAACAAAAGATGAAGAACAAGGCTAAAACTGGATTCTTTGCAATACGTATAAACATATTTTGCTGGTGGCATTTATATTAGTGGACTACCTACAACTACCATTCATTGACATGTTACTCTTACATTTACATACATCACCCCAGCCCACAAAATAACCCTACAATGTAGGTAGGGCCCCGAAAGTCTGTGATCCCTTATCCAGAGCCCTTGGAATGTCCTGGCATTCAAATTCTTTGGATCTGAGAAAGTACACATACCATATGGCACACAACACCCTCAACAGCATCCTGGGCACCACCCGCAGTCAAATGCATTTTCTGCAGCGACACGTGCGACCATTAGTACAAAGTGGGATATCGGCTATATAAATGGCTTCAACCCAATTCTACTGCCAAATGAATTTTGGTGTCCCCTCTCTGGGAAAAATAATGAAAACACCTCTTTTTTCAGCAGTTTGTCCTTGGAGTTAGGTATAAAAAGGGGCCTGAATCCCATTTATGAATGGTAATAGAGGGAGGTTCTTCCTCATGCCCTCTCCATTTCCCCACGTTGCCCTGCTAGTTCAAGAACAAATCTGATCTGATGGAAAAGTCCTTCTTCTTCACCCTGAACTGCTGCACTGGGGGAGAGATCAAGGTGGCAAGTGGGAAAAAGAAATCAGGCCATCCTTTAAGGCTGAGACCACTGCCAAGATTCAGTAGAGCAGTACATGTTGCGAGTTAGGATGCTGGGTGGTGCAAAAAAAAGCCTGAATCGGAACCACCAAAAATGAAAACTATGATCCTCAAATTACAAACACCAGGACATAACTTCCATGACCCTTCACACCACTATATATCTCTCCTTATGACGGCAAGGCTGCTTTAGAGCGCTAAATTTCTCTTGAGGTATTATGATTTGAGTCATGCAACAAGTATTTGAGAACCTACTACGTGGGGGTCGCTGTGCTGCGCAATGGGTAAGGGTGACTAAGATTCGCACTTCCCCTGCTCCTCATAGGACTAGCGGTCTAGTGGAGGGCTGACTACCAGGAAGTACCATAAAGGAATCAGGCGAACACCTTTTCCAGCCAGAGAAAGTCTAACCTGGGCCAAGTCCTGAGTAACAGAGCAGGGACCAGGCAAGCAAAAGGCCGAGAAGATGGGGAGGGAACTGGGTTCCAGACAAAAGAAAGGGTTTGGGCCAAGGCCAAAAGTGAGAAAGACCACAGCAGACTGAACCAGTTCAGTGTGGTTGGGTCATGTGTCTATGTGTGGGGGGAGGACAGAGAAGGGAGGGGTGATAACTGGCAAAAACGAGGCCGGAAAGGCAAAAGGTGTCCAGGTCTTGTGGGCCCCGTGGGTCACGTAAGAGTTGGGGGCATTCCTGAAAGCAATGGTAGCCACAGGTCTTGGCCTCCTCACCTCAGGCCCTCATGGGAATGCTGGGTACCCCCAATCTCTATCCCTCGGGATTCGGTCCTGCCCCGGGCAGGGGCCTCTTCCTTCTCTCCTCCACTTCGTATCTGCGGCCAGGGCGGGCCTAGAAAGTTAACCAGGCGGCAAGGACTTCTCGCGGCTTACTCCCCACCAGGGGCTGGCGGGACGGAAAGGCCCATGTCAGGGCGATGAAAGGATGGCCGCAAGACAAAAGCGCCCGACAGGCCACGATGTGCACTTCTCCTCCCGAACTACGACTACGTTCGGCACCCCAGGCCCGTTACTGAGACTGCTCCATAATTCCCACAGGGTGAGCAAGGGGTCACTGGGGTTCTCCCGGGACACACCCCGCGCTTCCGCCCGAGCCAAGGCTCCAGGGGGTGCAGTGGCCGGGAAGGGTCCGGGAGAGTCCGGGAGGTCCGAGGAGGGCGGGGAAAGGACAGAGGTGGGTCAGGGACCTCAGGCCGGCCGCCCTTCCCCCACACCGCGCCATCAGCCCCGCCCGCGCGACCCCCGGAGCGGCCCAACCTCCGTCCCGATCAGGCCCCCGGCCCTTCTGTATCGGCCCACAGTTCGCACCCCGGCTGCGGCGAGGACCCATAGCTGGACACTCACCGTCCAGGAGCCGAAGAACACAAGCCCACCGACCGCACCGCGGATCCGCCCAGTGCCCGCCGTCCGGTCGCGCCACGCCCCGCGCGCAGGCGGATTGCGTCATCACGCCGCTCCGCCCCGTTGCCAACGCTGTCCTCGCCTCAGCGCAACTAGGTCTTCCTTCCCCCATCCGCCGGCTTCCAAGTGCGCAGGCGCAGGCTCCTCCGCGTTTTACGCCTCTGCGCAGGCGCCGTGCCCCTCCCACGGCGGTTGGCCACATAGAGGCTGGGGGGGTGGGGGGAGGTCAAGCGTAGCCTCTTCTCCTTTACCAAGATGGCGGCTTGTGCCTGTTTCGCCACAGTTCCTGCTTTATGAGCTTGTTTTCCTTACGCTGGTAAGAGTGGAAGAGGTAATGTGATTCTTCGCATTGTGGATAACTAGAGTGGGGGGAGGAAGTTTCTTTACAAGGAGCTAAGTGACTGCTGAGGAGGAGAGGCGGTCGGGGGAGGGCAGGTGGAGGTAAGAATGCGGAGCGACCGCGGTGGGGGGAGCCTTCGCCTCTGGCCCTCTCCTCCAGGAAGATGGCGGCAGCACCGAGCTGGGAGCGCTGGAGCGGTACCGGGCGGCGACGGCGAGTGGCCGAGCGAGGCTGGTCTAGCCCCGGGTCGCCGTCGTCTCGATGGTCGGGGGGCCCTCGCCTGGATTGGCTGCCGGAGGTCACGTGGGTCGACGGGCCTGTGTGCGCGAACCATAGAGTTGGGCGGCTGTCCCCGGGGACGTGGCCTTCGTGCGCCCGGGGCTGGGGCCTGCGCGGCCCCTCGCTTTCTCCCTGTGGTGTGGTCGCGCGGTGTGAGACGCGGCTCGGGGACCGGAGGGCAACCTGCCCGGCCGGGGCTGAGACGGGAGCAGGGCTGCGCCCGCCTCGCCCGGGGTGGCCCTTCTCCCTCCTGGCGGCCTGCAGGCCCAGCGGCTGTCCGATGCTCCCTTCAAGCTCGCCAGTGGGCTCGTTCAGGAAGCCTTTGTAGAACTCCCGACTGAAAGGAAACACGTTTTTCGAGTGTCTGATGGGCGGCAGCATAGTGTTGGAACCTAAAGCTGTTTCTGACACTAGGGGATACTGAGGGCATTTTTTGAAAAGTGGTTGGGTGCTCAGAGCCAGCTGCCAAATAGCCTCTCCTACACGACTTAGAAAACGAGAGGGTCATACTTTGCACGGAGTTTGCACACCATGTGAAACCAAAGGGGAAATCGACCTATGTGTTGTTTATTGAACAATGTTTATGGTCAAACGAAGCAGCTGAAGGAATACAGACGAGTTGAAATCTTCAGTGACAAGGGTGACTTGCCCTTCAGTTTTGGGTTTTGATGTGGGTCCTAGGGTTCGCGGCGGTCTTCAGGCAATGATTTCACCTGTGTTTGGTGTCTGCTTAAGGATAGTCGCTTTCTTGGCAGGTAACTTTCTTGAGGCCCTGTTAAGATAGTGTGTCACAGCATTTTGTCTGATCAATGTTCATTTATGGAAGCAAACCTGGGATAATGAAACAGGATGAAAGACAGTGTGTCGGTTTATATTTGACCCTTTTGAACCCTCTAGGTATCCACAAGCTAAACTCACTAAGAACCTTTTATGCTAGGATGCTTGGGAACTGTGTTTAAAGTAGTTGAGAAGGCATTTGTTTAAGAATGGCTTCCGTCATGGGAATTCCCAGTTCTCTTTGTCTGAAACAGTAACCTATCATAAGAGTATTACCCTTCGAGAAAACTAAGCATACCCCCCAAATAATTTACAATGAGGATTAAGCTACCGGTATTTCCCTGTTTGGGGACTTACCTCATCTTCTCTAATCAAGTTAACATCACCTGCGTCAATGTGCAGTGTGTGTGAAAGAGCACTCCTGAGATGGCCGCTGGCCCACCTTCAGCACCTCCAGGCCACAGGGCCCTCTCCAGTGGGCCAAGCTGATTTCTCAGCAGCCTGATGGAAGAATTTTGTGAATCATCAAGTATTTTTTCCTTTGGTTTGGTTGGGGGCCTCCGATTGACTTCAGCCTCAACTTCACGTCTTCAACAGTTCAATTCAGAAAACATTAATTGGAAATTGCTGTGTACCAGACACTGTTAAGGGTTCGGGGGGTGCAAAGCTAAAGGATATAGACTTTTTTTTCTCTCAAGCAGTGTATGGTCTAGTATTTACTTGTAAAAGAATAATTAGATTACAGTGTTCTTAGTGCAGTGATGGAAATCTATACAACGTTTGGGTATGGGAAAGAGGAGGCAGTAATTACCTGTTAGAAAGTCTTCACAAAGAATGTGGTTCTTGAACTAGGGTTCAGGGGATGAATAAGTTTTTCCAGGTGGAGTCGACAGGAGGAGGTGTTCTAGACAGGAAGACTAGCTCATGCACAGGAGACACGGGGCAGCTATCGTAGGGTATGTATATGGGCAAGAGGTTGAGTATTTGGTAGACCGCTGAGCTCTCGGGTGGTGGAGGGCTTGCTGAGATCCTGTTGTGAAGGACTTCATGGCCTTCAGTCAGTCCTATTATCTGAGACACTGACTGGGATGGAGTTTCAGATGATGACACTGCCTGCCAGGCTGACTTGTGACCTTTAGTCCGAGCGGATCAGATAGAGTCTCAATAATGCTTCCCAATTGAAACTTACTCATTTACCAAAAGGGCTTGAGCAGAGAACACGCTTTTTGAAGTACTGAGTGGTACTTGTTTGTATTTGGAATGGCCCGTTCAGTGGACAGTGCTCCCACAGGGCTAGTAAACACAGGATCCCTTTTCTGTTAAGAAATAACCCAGCTCCTGGAAGAAACAGCACACAGTTGAGTTCTCAGTTGCTGAATTACGGCTGCAAAAATTCCAAGATGCATGTTGTAAAGGTTTTTGACCAGTAGAAAAACAGCCAGAGAACCTGTGTGTCAGCATGCCTTTTCCCTTAAATTACATAAGCACTGCAACATTCAGCATTTGAAAACCAGGAAAAGAATTAAACTTTTCATGTCGGTAACATTTTAAAAAGTGATTACACAAGTTATTTTGGGCCAAAGAAGAGTTTTTCTTTTTTTTCTAAATTGCTAAAATCAGAATCATTTTGGAAGTGACATCCCTAGTAGGCTGTTGTTTTCCGAGACACGCTGAAGTTCCTCGAATACACTTAAAGACAGCCAGACATGTGGTTCCAGACATGTCTGGGCATCGTCATGAGGGGTTAGTCATCTTGATGCTTGCTGTTAATTTGGTAGCAATACACCGACTGTGCATACTCTCCCTTAATCCTTTTTGTTGGCATTCATATGAATTTTTAAATTACTTTTATTTCAAATCAAGGCTTAGATCAAATACATCTAGAGAGACTTGGAGGGAAAAACTCTAGGAGTTTCTTCGCCGTCACATTTCCTGCCTTGCAGAGCGCCCATGTGTGCTCCCTGTTTGTCCTTGGCCTTTCTGGCCACCTCAGAATAGCCTGCGTGCCTGCCTTGCTCGTTCATTGGTCTTCCCTCTCATTTCACACATTGTCTCTTCACTTGACTCTGAGAGTAGATGTGACGTTTCCCATTTCTTTTACCCACCCCTCTGCATTCTCTGTGCAGACAGACGTGGCTGCCCAAAGTAGGTGCGTCTTTGATTTGGTCAGTTCAGTATTCGGTGTTTATGTTAATATGACTGTATCGTATTATGCACAGCTAGGGCAAATGGTGTGGTGCGATCACTTTTCCTTTCCTGGATAAGTTTTTGTTTTCCATGAAGTTCTTATGAGTCTTGTTTGGTTTTTGTTGGCTTAATTTTCTACGTATTTGTCACTGAAACTGAATCCCAAATTCACTAATTGTCTAAATCTCTTTCAAGAAATGTAGTCCTTTTTATCTGCTGATAAAATTCAGTCTTTTATTAACCTCATCTTGAATCTCTCCCAGGCCTCCAACCTACTGGAATCTTCCTGAAGCTCTCACCTCCCCTTTGGGTCCTTGGTTTCCTGGAACCTTTGTTTTTTTCTTTCTTGAGTTTTTCACCCTCTCGTTTTGATGCAGCACTTCCTCAAGGAGTTGCCTGGGAAAAGATGCATGAGAGCTAAAGTTGTGAGAACCTGGAACCTGCGGGAGAGTTTGGGCACCGTTTTGCTCCTCCGTCTCCCATCTGCCAGTGTTATTGTTGAAGCCTTTATATGTGATTGTGTTTTCTTTGCGGATTGAAATATTTTCTGTGAAATTCAAAACACCCTGTATAGTGATGTCTTTTTGAGTTTGTTTTTATCTAATGTCTTGCCCACACTTTGGGCTCCTTTATTTGGAATCCCGTTCTTCAATGCTGAGCATTTTTCTTGATTTATTGCTTTGATTTCTTCCCATTCACTTTCTCTCTCTCTCTAGAATTAAACTATTGGACCTTCTGGATTGACACTCTGATTTTCTTAGGTTTTCCATTTTCTTTCTGGAAGACATTCTCAACTTTATCTTCTAGCCCTTCTGTTGAGTTTTTCTCATTTTATTTCAAAGAACATTTCCTTGTTCTCTCTGTTCCTATTTTACATTCTCCTGTTTTTGTTCCATGGATATAGAATCTCTTATGTGAGGGCATTAGTGAGTTTTAAAGTTTTCTTTTCCCTGAAGTAACTGTTTGTTTCAGGCTGCTTTTTGTTTGGCGCTTTTGTCTTTCATATCAGAGCCTTTTCTGGGCTATCTGGTGATGTTTTTGTGCCTGCTCATTTGTCAGAGGGCCTTTGAGCCTGTGGTCGGCGCTTGTCAACGGTGACCTAACTGTAGAGGCACCTGGCAGGGCCATTTCCTTACAACACCCTGTTAGCTTCTTTGGGTTACCCAGAAGACGACCTAGCCTCTTGCCTGGCTGCCTGCGTTCAGGGGGCCAAGGGAGGGAAAAGGCTACAGTCTTAGCAATAACTCTGGAAGAACTTCCCCTGTCTTCAGAATGGTTTCCCACTGTCAACTGGAACTGGTGTCCCCATCTAAAGAGTCTACTTCCCTCTAAAGAGAAAAACCACAGCCTTTGGCCAGGGCATGGGAGGCATGCCCTTTTTAATGGTATTTTCTTACCACTTTTGCGTGGCAGTGTTCTTAGCTCACAGCTTGAGTTTCCCTGAAATTGGTAGTTCCTCCTGCTCTTTGCCTCTCCTGTGTAGCCCAGCTGTGGGCTTCGCTTTATGTTAATGTGTCCTGAGACACTGGGTGGGAAGCAGACAGAGCTCGTGAATGGGTTGGTCTTCACAGTTAAGAATTCAAATGGCCAGCAAGCAAAGCAAGATTTCAGTTTCACTGATGATCAAAGAAATGACATTAAAATCATATTGCCTTGCAAGTTGGGAAAAATAACCATGAGCATTTTAGTTATCGAGGGTGAAGGGACAGGTATATGAGGTGTGATAAAAAAATACAGCGAATGTTTTAAAAAATGCATTATTACAGTAAAAGATACAGTGCCATTGATCCCTCCCCAAAATACCCCTCCTCGCTTTGAACACACTTATCCCATCGTTCTGGCCACTTTCTAAAGCAGTTCTGGAAGTCCTCTTTCGTGAGTGTCTTTGGTTGCGCTGACATGGCTGCCTCGATGTCCTGAATCATTTTGACATTGGGGAAGAGCCAGAAGTCACACCGTGCCAGATCCAGTGAATAAAGTGGATGAGGACACACCGTAATGTTTTTATTTGACAGACATTGCCGTACTGATGTGTGACACGGAGTGTTGTCACGATGGAGGATGATTTACGCAAACTTGAAAACACCTTCTCAACCGTAGCTCACACCCGACTGACTGCACTGAACAAACTGAAACTTATCACACACTGTTACTAAGGTTCGACGCGCTGCTTCCCATATTGAAGGTCCCTGCCTTTCCGTTGGATGGCACTTGGCAGCAGCGTTCACTGCATTTTGTGATCGCACCTTGTACTCGGATGTTGTAGAGTGACTAGTTCAGTTTGTCGGGAGGGTGGTCGGCCCTGGCAGTGCCTATCTGTGCACCCTGGCATCATACAGTTCTGCTTCCAGGGTTTTATCCTGTAGTGGTGCGGGCCCAAGTGAGCAGAGGGTATTCTTTTCAGCAATGTTAGTGATTGCAAAAAAAAACACCCCAAAAACAGGGCAACTTCAGCAGGGGATTGTTAAGTTATGAACGTTCATTCCATTCAACATGTGCTTGTTAACAAACAAGGAAAATTTGCATGTGAAACTTGGAAAGACAGCTGTGATGCATCTTTAATGGAAGTGCGCTAGCAAGTGGAGAAACAATGTGTATAATGTGACCCTGTTTTTATTTAAATCATGTATTAATATAGCCAAGAAAAGGTCTTAGATAAAACAATACTTTCTTGGGGAAGAATCATGAGGGATTGCCACTTTTTGCATTGTTTTGTCGTAGTTGTATTTTATAACAGTTTTATGCTAAAAATTACATTTCTTGATAGATCACTGCAGTGCCCCCTCAGCCCCTGCCCGTCCTGCCCAGGCTGTGCTGTGGGTGAAGGGTCTTCTCCAGAGGCTTACCTCTGCCCTGAGATCCCACCCCTGGGACAGCAGGCCTTATCTGGGGCCAGCAGAGGCAGGAAGTTGCTGGTGCAGGAGCCAGTGGTTAGTTAGCAAGTGGCATTGAGTATCAGTATGAATTCTTTTCAAATAATTGCTTTCTGAAAACCTGCTGAGGTTTGCCTTTTACTTGTATGAATTGATACTCTTAGACATTCCTGGAGGTGGCCCTGTGCATCTTGCGTCTTAGGTATAGATTGCTGGGCATTGGTTCTTTCTAGTGGACAGGACGAAGGGTTGGGGTGTTCACACAGGTGGGGAGGCAGTGCTTGGTGTGCAGGCAGAGGACTTGGATCAGATCTGTGTCTCCGTTTGGGACCTACTCTTCCTCAGCCCTGTGACTTGGTGTTCTGGATCTGTAGGACTTTAGTTTATTCCTTCTGCAAATGAGGAAGCTGAATCTTTGCGGTCACTGTCCAACACCCCTGCCACCTTTGATAGCACTGAACCCTTGCTCAATTCAGTGTATCAGAAATTTAGTTTTCAAGTTTGGGAGAATGACACTGGGAGCTGATAGTTACTCATATCGCAAGCATCCCGTTTTGTGAACCATTTCAAGGATAGATGCACAAGTGACACAAAAAGCTTTGCTATTAACACTGTTATTCATTGTTTCCCACATACCAGGCATCATGCCCTTTCCCCAGCAATGGCTCAACCAGGCAATGTTGCCCCCAGAGAACATCTGGAAATGTCTGGAGACATTTTGGTGGTCCTGACGGGGGTGCTACTGGCATCCAGTGGTTAGAGGCCAGAGGTACACAGCATCCTACAGGGCCCAGGACAGCCCCACAATGAAGAGTTGTCTCATTCAAAAGGTCAGCGGTGCCAAGGTTGAGCAGCTCTGCTTTCCAGGGTCAGTCCTGGGCAGGGCTCTAGGATGTAGCTGTCACCGGCTCTGTTTTTCAGTTGGAAGAATAGAGACTGGGCAGGTGAAGCCACTTGCAGGAGTGGCTGAGTTGGGACAGTGTCGCCTGCACTGTTAGAGTCCTCACGTGGCAGATATTGATGAGGGTGATGGTAATAGAAAATCCTCACTGAGCTTTTTGTTCTGTGTCCCTTAGAATTTTGAATGTCTCTCACTGATTCAAGCACTAAGTAGTTAGTTTTCACCACGTATGTATTCATCAGTAGGTTTCAGGTAAGGAAGTGAACAAATTAAAGCCCCAGTCCTAAAACATTCGAGGCCCGTCTCTGGTCACCTGTCGGTGACTGCTGCTAGGCCACCTGCAGCCACTTCAAGAGGCCAGCTCTCCACTCTGGGCTCTTGTTGGACTAATGTTCCATCATCCTGTCGCAGCAACCGAGCGCCACCACCCCGGCTGCCTCCCCAACGTCGCATGAAGGCACATACCTTGTGGAGTGACCCCATCTGGCTTTCACCTGCCCCTCCCCCCCACTTTGGCTTACAGGTTAAGCTGGCGCCCATGGCACAGCCAGTAACCTGGTCATGGCACGTTTTGAGGGGATAAACCGACAGGACAGTGTCCGTTGCTAAAATTTTAACGGCATATTCTAAACATTTGTCCTTTACCGACTTTCGGTGAATTTCAGTGGAGTGCTAATTGGAGCACAGCTGTCCTGGCTCCGAGGGGGACGCTGGACAGAGGAATAAGCCTGTCTGCAGGCCAGGTCCCAGCTTGTTGCTCTGGTGTTCCTCAGCCACCGGGGAATGGCCTCCACCAACAGCTTCGCAGAGCGGCTCTCTGGAGGGTTGGGCTGTGTGGACGGACAGACCGCCGAATGCAGAAGCGTGCTGCCGTGTGTGTGCCTCTGCCGTAGGGCCGCACAGTGCTCGGGCAGCCAGGGTTCCTGCGGGAGGCGTCTCCTCGTGCTCTCCACACTGTCACCATCCCAGCACGATTCCGCCATCTGACTGGCTAGCAGCTCGTTTGGGGTCCATGGACTGAGCTGGGGACCAAATTTGGAAGCGGAGCCGTAGTTCTTGGCCTTGCTCTGTTAAGAGAGAGGACCCCGCGTAGCATACCCACGTCAGCTCTGTCATTGATTACTCACGAGCATGCGCTCTTCCCAGACATGAGGTCCGATGATGGCACTTAAAGCTTCCAGACACAGTGCAGGCTGGACCACTGCTACTCTTGGTTTCTTTCTGGAGGGGGGATAACTGCCGCCGGTGCGCTCGATGTATGTCGTTATCTCTGCTGGAGAAACTGATGTGCCTTCCAGAAAGTTCTGTGGCGTGAACTTGGTGGTGCTGCCACATGTTGGGCCTGGGCAGCTAGAGTGAAGCGATGGGGACTGAGCAGTAGGGCACTGTAAGCCAGATGTCGGACTGTGCCCAGGGTCAGGCCTAGGGAGGGCATGGTGGCTGAGCTCCCTGCTCCGGGTTCTAAGTCATCCTGCAAACCTGTGTGTGTGGTTCCTTCGGGAGAGAAAGCAGTCTTCCCGAGGTGCCTCAATAGCAACTGGCTGCATGGCAACCGCTCCAGGCCCTAGGAGGGGATTTACCTCCTAGGAGGGGATTTACCTCCGCAAGCTCCAGGGAGCTGCACTTCTGAAGGAGAGAGGTTGCCACAGCACATAGCCTTAGGGGAAATGGTGAAGCTAGAGAAGACGTCCTTATGGCAAAAGGACCAGAACCCCTTGGGACAAATAGAGGTCAGAGGGAGAAAGGAAACAATTGAAGTACAGCGTTAAATAATTTTTGAGGGGGGGGGGGTTGTACATTTGGCTTTTTTTTTTTTCTGTTTCTGAAATTGGGGTCGAGGTGAGTGACTTGTTGAGAAGTCATTCTGCCCTCAGGGCTCCCTCCTGAGTATAAAAATGTATGGTTTCTGATTCCTTGTTACATAGGGTTGAAAACTTGTTGCCCTCTTTTACAACTCTTTGTCTTTAGAAATTACAGAAAGGAAAGAGGAAAGGATGGCCCAACATGATGGCGTCTGCCTTTCTGCTGTGCCATTCTGACATGGGGAGCCTGTTACCTGATGGTGCCCCATACGGGATAAAAGGCAGGCCCTGGCGTGTGTCTGAGTGGGAGGGACTTCCTGCGCTTTGTGCTCTGTATGTGGGACTCCAGTATCTGCTGGCTGGACTGACAAACTCAAATATGCTGCCTTGTTTTACTTTGTAACAAATGCGTGTGTTGCTCTTCATTTCACTCATGTCATAGGTTTCTGATTTTATTAATACTTAGCTCATTTATAAATATCTTTCAAATGGACTTACTGGATTATATTTACTATTTTGACTTTTTCTGATAAGTAGGTTAGATGGTCCTGTAGCACTGGCTTAAATCAGTGTGTGTGAGATCAATTTGAAGAATCCATTTTTTTCCTTCTGAAACAAGGCTTCTATTTTGATACATTTGCCTATGTTGGGAGCTGACTCGCCACCCCTGAGACCAAACTTCTGTGTTGCCTTTGTCGTTGTGCAGTGATCTCAGCAGTGCTGCCAGGCTGCGTGTGCACAGGGCCCCTTGGCTCCCAGGCTTCGCCCTGTGGTCCCTAGAACGTCCAGACAAGAGCCAGCTGCAGCCAGGACGGCCCATCAGGCTGGGTGTTGTCGGGGTCCACCCTTAGTTTATACAGGTGTGGGAGAGGACCAGCATGTCCCCTTGAGATTGGTAAGTGCAGTTCTGTTTTGAAAGATCGGGTAAACAGAGAGAAAAGGATGGTGTTATTGGGGGAGAGTCAACAATCGATCTTCACAAGCAGGGTGGCTTTCCTTCGAGCTGTGAAAGATGCCTTTGCTTTTGGAGCAGCGTAGCGTGTCAGTCTCTCCTCCTTGTCCTTGGTTGGTTGGGGCTTCCAGAATGCTTAACTACTGCAGATGCTGCTGAGCTGGAGAGAGAGTGCGTGGAAACCTCCCGCCCTTGATTGCTTCCAAATGGGGAGGGACTTTTTGGTTTCAGGCTGTGCTGCTAGTTTCAGAACTAGATCTCCAAGGAGGAACTGGCGTGTGAAAGACTCAGTGTGATCTGTCGGTCCTGGCCCCTTCGTCAAGTCTCACTGCCGTTGACTTGTGTAGTAATTAGGTTTTCACTCTCAGTTGGGGATATAGTTTTATTGAAGGCTATTTTCATTTCAGCCTACTTGGAACTTATTTGGTATGCATTAGAGAGCTTCTTATAAGAATATTTGAATTTCCCAAAATGTACGTTTGCTGTCTTCTTGTCTGCTCACCCCAGTCCTGAAGAGGTAGGGGTGTGTGTGTGTGTGTGTGTGTCTGTGTGTTGGGGGGTTCCTCTCTCTTAAGCCATTGCTGGTTGATGTGGTCACTCCCCTCCCCCAGCCTGCATGCCGCTCCCCTGTCCACTCCCCTGTCTGCGGGTAGTGCCCCTCTTGTGTGATGTGGCTGGCTCCGCCTGCCAGTGTCTGAGTTCTCCCCGGGCTCCGAATAGTTGGGTTGGGGTTCGGCGGTGCTGATGCTGGCAGCTAGCTCAGATGGACATCATGTGCTTCTCCCCCGAGTTCAGTGTCTGCAAAGTGGGGAGCACCCAAGACTCACAGGTGTCCTGCCTCTTTCTGGGGAGGGAGCCGGCGGAGGGTCCCTTGTGGACTTGATGTTTGGGATGTCCTACTACGCATGTTCGCATTGGGCAGCCAGCAGCTTGCTCAACACTTTGTGATGGCTTAAAAATCTGCTTTCACGGACTTTGAAAAACTGATGACATGTAACAGATATAAAACAGTATCCTATAACTGAGGTAAAACTTTGTTATGCTGTTTAAAACGTGGGTGAAATGTGCATTGATTTTTATAGTTACACTCATAATGATACATAGGCAATCAAAATTGAGTTTTGACTTTGAGCTTGAATGGTCAATGTCGTTTGCCGCCCCTCTCCTGTATTGATGTTTATTTCCAGATTAAGGCATTTATTTCTTCTAATTACAAAAATAGTACTATTTGCCATTTAAATTTTTTTAACTTGCAAGTATGGTACAAAACACTTTCTGAACCACCTGAGAGTCAGTTGGGGACATGAAACCTCATCACCCTTGGCTATTTTGGTGTGTTTCCCACAAACGACACTCTCCTCCTTACCCACAGTACAACCGTCAAATCAGGAAACTGACAGGGATGCGTTGCTTCCTTCGGACCCATTCACATTTCACCAGTTCAGAATCATGTGTTAACATTTCGTTGTCCAACCTCTTTCGTCTCCTTCCAACTGGAACATTGACTCCATTTTCCCTTGGCTTTCCTGATGGGGACACTTTTATTGATTATAGACAGTTATTTTGGACACTGTCCCTCAGTGTGGGTTTGTTGTTTCCTTTTGATTCCATTCAGGTTTTGCATCTTTGGCTGGAATAGCACAGAAGGGGGGCTGAGTTCTGCGCCTTGTTTTCTGTCAGATGGTGGACGATTTCCATTTGTCCCATTACCAGTGCTGTTCACTGTGATCATTGATTCTGGTGGTTCCTGCCAGGCTTCTCCGC
Source organism: Rhinolophus sinicus (assembly GCF_036562045.2). Classification (NCBI taxonomy): domain Eukaryota; kingdom Metazoa; phylum Chordata; class Mammalia; order Chiroptera; family Rhinolophidae; genus Rhinolophus; species Rhinolophus sinicus. Next base: position 209,187,325 of record NC_133751.1, on the reverse strand, counting down.
TGAGGTCTGTAGTAGTGAGTAGACTGGGAGCTGCTTTGAAACTAAGTATCCGTTTCTATCGGACTTTCCGCTTATTCAGTCATGTCGATGGAAGCTCACAGCGTCCCATTTTACGTAGTAGGTTATCATCCTGTATTATTATTTGTTTTGATGCTCATATTGCCCCAGCTTTGGCCAGTGGGAGCCCCTTACGGTCACCTCCTGTGTCTTTATCTGATATGTTCCCATTATTTGTTTAGCACTGTTTTCTGGCACAAGATACCTGGGTTCTTCATGTACTTCCTGCCCCAGACCTGGAATCAGCCTTTTTCAGGGAAATCCGGTTTCTTTTTATGACAATTGGTACTCAGAGAAACAGCCTGGGTACCAGGTATGTGGTTGTTGGCGTGTTATTGCACCCAGGCCCTCTCGCTAGACAGAGAGCGAGAGCCAGAGAGAGAATGCCTGTGTGTATGTATACATGTACACACACAAACATATATACAAATGCCTGTGTATTTACCCTTGTAACATACTCATGTCTACTTTTATATCTGTATATTGAAAAACATGAGTTTATTCCAATACCTCCAATTTCAGTCTGATACCACGGGTTTCATTCCAGTTTTCCCCTTCCACATCAGTAGCTCCCTTTTCCCACATGACAGTGCTAGATGCCAGTGTCCCTAATACACTTATTTGATCAGTTGTCCCATATGCTGCCAGGCTCACGTTGCTGCCCCCTCCCCTGCACAGATGCCCTCTGCCCTTTGCGTCTCACTCAGCCTCTTCCACCCCAGCTGTGGACACCCTGTGGAGTGGAGGCGCACATCCCAGGTTTTCAAAGCCAAGTCCTGTACATTGTCTGGTCCTCTCCAGGCTGTGAGCTGAGCCATCAGCCACTTCATTGTTGGCGAGTGCACACCTGCTGTGTGGTGTCGCTGTGTCACTGTAGTAGCACTGTCACACCTGTGACCTTTGCAGGCCTAGCCTGTGGTCAATGCAGCCAGGAGCCTTCTCAACATGTGTCGTGCCGAAGCCTGTGCGTCCTTCTGGGTGCCGGGAGAGTGGCTTCTGTGACATGTGATCGCCGCAATGGCTCGGACATATGTGTGTCTGTTACTACGAGTTTTTAAGGCCTTCTCATTTGACACATCCTCGGGGGGCAGGTAGCCTATTTTTCTTCAGCATTTCCAAACTGCATCACTTTTGTTCATCTTTGTTGATCTCAGAGTAAGGGCTGAGTGAGGATGGCCATGTATTCCTGGGTTTACATGCAGAATGTTATATTTTCTGTGAACTGTGTGCTGATATGTCTTAGCCTATTCGCATGTTTTCCAGAGAAAAACTCTTATTTGTATCCTAACTTCTGTATCAGTCTTTGCTCTGCAAAATTCTTAAGTTCTAATAGAGTCAAATGAGTCAGTATCTTATTTGATGGCCCCTACAGTCTGTATCATGAGGAGGCTCTTGTACCCCTAAGTCACAGCTTTTCCTCCTCTCTCTTCCAGCTCCTCCAGGCTTAATTGTTTAGCCCCACATCTCTAATCCAGCTGACATTTATTTTGGAGTGTGGTGTGAGGTATGGATCGCCCTTTATATTTTCTCAAAGAGGATAGCAATGTGGCCTAATTCTGTTTATTGCATTGTCCATTCTTCCTTGCTGATTTGAAAATTATAAACTCATAGGTACACGAGTCTACTTCATTCATCCTCTTTCCTTTAGCCAGTGCCACTAAGTGCTAATTACTATTGCTTTGTAGTATGCTTTGCTAATTGTAGGTGAATCCCAACTCTTTTTTTCTTCAATGCCAAATAATCTAGGCTGGTTTTATTTTTAGGTGAATTTCGGAATCTTTTTTTTTTTTTGTACCTCTGCTCATGTTTTATTTTTCAAGTTTCACAAGCTCTGTGTAGGTTTTACGTTGTTTTTTATAAAATTTATTGGGGTGACAATTGTTAGTAAAATTACATAGATTTCAGGTGTACAATTCTGTATTATATCGTCTATAAATCCCATTGTGTGTTCACCACCCGGAGTCAGTTCTCCTTCCATCACCATATATTTGATCCCCCTTACCCTCATCTCCCACCCTCCACCCCCCTTACCCTCTGGTAACCACTAAACTATTGTCTTTGTCTATGAGTTTCTGTTTCTCATTTGTTTGTCTTGTTCTTTTGCTGTTTTTGGTTTATATACCACATATCAGTGAAATCATATGGTTCTCTGCTTTTTCTGACTTATTTCGCTTAGCATCATACTCTCAAGATCCATCCATGTTGTCACAAATGTTCCTATATCATTTTTTCTTACCGACGAATAGTATTCCAATGTGTATATATACCACAACTTCTTTATCCATTCATCTATCGAAGGACATTTGGTTGTTTCCATGTCTTGGCCAGAATCTTTTTTACAGTAAAAAAAACCCCCACAAAAAACAAAAAAACCTACTGGGATGTTGTGTTAGTTTCCTAGGGCTGCCATAATAAATCACCACACACTTACTAGCTTAAACAACAGAAATGTATTTTCTCACAGTTCTGGAAGCTAGAACTCTGAAATCTGGTAGGGTCACACTCCTACTGGGGTCTCGGGGAAAAACTGTTCTGTACCTCTTCCAGCTTCCGGTGACTGCATCACGCCCCATCTGCCTCAACCCTCATATAGCTAGCTGTCTCTCCGTTATGTTTCTTTGGCCCCCTTTTATAGGGACGCTTGGGGTGGCATGTAGGACCCTCCAGATAATCCAGGGCAATCTCCTTGAGGCCTTTAATTTAATCACATCTGGAAGGCCTGCTTTTTCCAAATAAGGTAACATTTACATTCCAAATAATCAGGACCTGATATCTTTGGGTGGCTGTGATTCCACCTGCCACAGGTATTATTTGGCATTTCCTTGAGGGTGTAGATGAACTTGGAGAGAACAGATATCTTTGGATATGTCTTGTGGACTGAGACTTGGCATCATTTCCATGGTTTGGACCAGGAGACAGAGGGAGAGAGTTTTGTTTTGCTGACTTACTGAACTTTCCTTCAGTGTTCCTAATGTTTCATATAATAGAGGGGTCTTCTAGATAGATGGTGATCTGCAAACAGTGGCATTTGTCTCTGCTTACTAATGTCTCCTCAGGTTGCATGTTTTATAGTCTTTGACAATAGACATCTTTGCTCTTTTGTTACTTATTTCAATAGGATAATTTTAGCTTTTCACTAAATATGATATATTTTACTTCTGGGCAATATTTTTATAGCCAATTCTGTCTACTACCGATGTTAAATTCCATAGGAAACAAAGAATAGATGCTGAATTTCATCAGTCTTTTGGACATTGTTTTAAATGGCCATTCATCATTTATGTGTGTATGTGTATTTGTCCTCCTTTGAACTATAAATGTGTGATGCATACACTTCCTAATATTGATTCCTTGCTGCATCCTTATAACAGACCCTACTTAGTCGTGATGTCTTCTTCCCTAAGGTTAGTGCAGATTTATTGGGCTGGGTTTAAATTTTTAGATGTTTGTAAACTGCTTTGTATTTGATATCTTTACTCATTGTTTCAGGGAAGCAGACAATGTGTGATTTTTCCGCTGGGAGCCACCCTTTTCCACCATGTGTTTTGGACGAAATGGCCGAGGTGCATGGGTAGACCCTGATTGGCTGTGGCAGTAGTCATAGCCTATCCCTTTGGCCCCTTGACTGCTGTTACTGGTCCCCCTAATGGGCTCAGAACCCAATTATTGCCAGTGAGATATAAAAATAATTTGTGGGGCCTCATGGGGCAAAGAAGCTGTGACTTCTTGCGGTCTACCAGAAGATAGAATTACGGCCATTGGGCCACTGTACTTATTGTAAAACCCAGCAAGAATAATACTGTATCATTGTGAGCTTGTGTTGTGTGTTTTCATTTTCTTTGTCAGACTAGAAAGAGTTCATTGTTCTTTAATTACTTTTTTGGATTTGCTTGACCAATCCATCTGTTTTTTGTTTTCTATTTCAGCAATTCTTACATTTCTTGTTTTGATTTTTCTCTTTCCATCGTGACTTGAATGCTTAGCTTATTTATCTTCATTCTTCCTCATAATGAAATTTACAAGTTTGATTCACCCTCTTAGTGTGGCTTTGACAGCATCCTGTAGGCCTTGAAAAGTAATGCTCTTTGATCTTTTTCTTTTTTAAGCCTTCTTGTTAGGAAAACTTTCAAACATACCCCAGAGGAGAGAATACTGATATCTCATATACCTATCGCCTGGCTTTAATCATTGCCAATATTTGCATTTTTGTTTTATCTTTCCCTGACCCACCTCCCCCCCATACTCTATTTTGAGGTTGAGTATTTTAAAGCAAATCTCAAATTTCATGTCACTTGTAAATACTTTATCATGTATCTTTAGTTAGTGAAGGATTTAAAGCAATTCTACCTTAGAAAATTAACTATACTTTGTTAATGTCATCCAATATCTATTGTGTTCAATTTTCTCCAGATGTCACAAAATATGTTTTTATACTTGTTCTGTTTTAATCAAAATGTAAAGAAAGTCTCCACACTGCCTTTGGTGAAGCTTCTTAAGTTTCTTTTAAAATTTATAGCAATTTTCCTCTTTTTAAAAACAATGCCCTTGATTTATGAAAGCAATAGGGCCCCTGTGCTGTGGAATTTACCACATTCTGGATTTGGTTGATTGTATTGTTGTTGTGGCATGTTTCTCTGGTCCCCATATTTCCTGTAAACTGGTAGCTAGGTATAGATGCTTCATTGGTTTCAGGTGTTTATTTTTCAATTTTTTTTTTTTTTTTAAGATTTTATTGGGGAAGGGGAACAGGACTTTATTGGGGAACAGTGTGTACTTCCAGGCCTTTTTTCCAAGTCAAGTTGTTGTCCTTTCAGTCTTAGTTGTGGAGGGCGCAGCTCAGCTCCAGGTCCAGTTGCCGTTTTCTAGTTGCAGGGGGCACAGCCCACCATCCCTTGCGGGAGTTGAACCGGCAATCTTGTGGTTGAGAGGACGCACTCCAACCAACTGAGCCATCCGGGAGCTCAGCGGCAGCTCAGCTCAAGGTGCCGTGTTCAATCTTACTTGCAGGGGGCGGAGTCCACCATCCCTTGGGGTACTCGAGGAGTTGAACTGGCAACCTTGTGGTTGAGAGCCCACTGGCCCATGTGGGAATCGAACCGGCAGCCTTAGGAGTTAGGAGCATGGAGCTCTAACCGCCTGAGCCACCGGGCCGGCCCTATTTTTAAATTATTTTTTGCAGGGGTGGGAGGTACAGGAGGTGTCAAGAATAAATCATAGAGCGCTTGTGTACTTTGTATGGCATTACACCCGAGGCATACTGTCTGGCTGTCTTTCTTGATTGATGAGTGTGTTGTACAGTGGTACCTCGGTTTTCGAACGTAATCTGTTCCGGAAGACTGTTCGAATTCTGAAACGTTCGAAAACCAAGGCACTGTTTCCCCATAGAAAGTAATGTAAAATGGATTAATCTGTTCCAGACCTTTAAAATCAACCCCTAAAACTGCAAATTTAGCATAAATTTTACTGTCTAATGATACCATAGATCCATAAAATTTACAGCGTTCATAAACCGAAATGTTCGTCAGTGGAGATGTTCGAAAACCGAGCTATCACTGTATCCATTGTTTCAATGGTGTATTAGTTTCCTAATCACAAATTTGCTATAACAAATTATCACAGACATGGCAGAAATCTGTCTCACCGGGGTGAAGTCAGTGTGGGGGCCTCCTGGAGGCTCTAGGGGAGGACCCATTGCTTGACTTTTCCAGCTTCTTGAATTCACCTGCATTCCTGTGGCTCCTTCCTCCATCTTTAAAGCATATGATTTTAAGGACACTTATGATTACATTTAGGTCATACCTGTATAACCCAAGACAATCTCCCCCATCACTGCTCTTACCTTAATTTGTCTGAAACATCCACAGGTTCTAGGGCGAAGGACCAGGATATCTGTGGGGGCCATGACTTAGCCTACAATGGCAATTGCAAAAGGAAGATTTTTCTAGTTCTATTTTTACATTTATCGGCATTCTTACACAGATGTACCTTGTTTTATTGTGTTTCTTTTTATGGTGCTTTCCAGGTGTTGGGTGTGTTTTTTTTTACCAGCTGAAGGCAAGACGCTCCACTAGCAAAGGACTACAACTCGCTTTATTGCAGCACTTGCTGTATTGTGGTCTGGAACCGAAGCCATGATGTCTCTGAGCTGTGCCTGTATAAAGAAGGCTCCCCTTATCAATTCTGGTAACCCTGAAATATGGTTCCTACTGGAGAGAAAGGAGAAATAAATGATTTCTTTCCTTTAGCAGTGTTTAGAGTGCATTGGGATGACCAACTTCCAAAGTGACAATGCATTTTTGTGGCTCCACCAGGCCCAGTATTATAAATTTGTGTATTTGTACGTAATTGTGTTTCAACCAATTGAAGTCATTTTTTGATGCTCAAATTGTTCCCCTAAGTTGGCTTCTGTGTCTTTGGACATGACCCCTTAGTCTGTGAGTGCTTCCTTGCTTTTTGCCACAACAGGATGTCCCACTTGTCATTACCTGCTCCAGACCTGGGCTCAGCTGTTTTCCTAAGGAACCCTGGTTCCATTTAGTGGGGAGTGGTGTTGGGGTGCCAGCGTGTGTTAGAGCTGCTCACTACTGCTGTCTGCTTCTCCTGTGTGGGTACAGAGCCCCAGAAAGTAGTTTACAGGCTCTCAGCCTCACGTGGCGGGGTGCTGGCTCAGGTAGAAGATGGCCGTCAGCTGTGGCTGATTGGCCATCAGCTGTGGCCAGTTGGCCAGTTGGCCGCTAATATAACTGCTGCGGCTACGGAGGAGAGCTGAGGAGAGCTGAGGAGAGCCGAGGAGAGCCGAGGAGAGTGGAGGAGAGTCGTCGGTCGGCAGAAAAACGGACAGCAGGTCGCACGTCCGGTGAACCCAGCCTCCAGTGAGACCATAGTGGTATGACTCCCCTACCTATGGCTCCGTGGGTGTTCCTTTTTGGCCTCACCATATCCTGCGTTCTTGTGTGGGGAGCGGGAGCAGAGACCCTGCAGGCCACCCCGCACGACAAATTGCGCAGTGAGCAGGGTCTCCCGCACGACAAATGGCGCAGCAAGGAGGGTCTCCTGCACGACATCCTGGCAGACAGGCAGGCCTAGGAAACCATCACGAGTATAGGTGCTTCCAATTGAAATGAAAATTTACATGGTTTTGACTTAAATGGTGTCATATGGGCACTCTGCTCCCGCTCCCCGCACCAGAACGCAGGACATGGTGAGGCCAAAAAGGAACAACGGAGCCATAGATTAGGGAGTCATACCACTATATTCTCGCTGGCAGCTGGCTGAGACACAAAAGCAAACATCTGCCAGTACCCCAACGAGGGGTCTTCCTGCACCCCAGTCTCGCTGGCGGCCAGGCGAGACACAGGAAGTAGGATCCACAAGATCCGCAATTCGCTTGCTAATCGCACTTGTTAGCCGCAATCCGCCATCCGCTTCTCTGCCAATCAACCAACTCCCTAGCGTAGCCACGGCAGTTATATTATAAGTGGCTAATGGCTCACTGGTTACAGTTGATGGCCAACTAGTCACGGCTGATGGCCATCTACTACCAGAGCCAGCACCTTTCCACGTGAGGCCAAGATCCTGGAAACTGCTCTCTGGGGACTCTGTCCCCACAAATGGGTATCTTTTACTTGTGTTGAAAATCTTGGTTTTTAAAGGATAGTAACTTGATTACCTAGTTACCTTATAATACAATATTTTTAGAATAACAGTACTCATATTATTAAGATGTATCCCCCTTGGAATGTACCTTCAAATTATTGTATTTTAAAGTTACATTTTTTTCAAATGCTTATGCTAATAGTGTGACATTATTAGATTCACTTCAGTTATTTTAGTAAACTTTATTGAAGTGTGATAAACACAGAGAACCATGCAAATCCTAAATGTATATGGTTCAGTGCATTTTCAATAACTGAACACACCTATATAACCAGCATCAAGAAAAAGCAGGACATACTTTATTTTTAGAGTTTGTTCTCTGATTTCTATGGTTTTAAAAGTAAAGGTATAGATCATGGTATACACAAAAGGGTTGGCCTTCCATTCCTGTCTGTCTTCCCTTCTCCCACTGCTTCTTTTTGAAAATCTAAGCAGGCAGACACACATCTGTGTTTCTGGCTCTTTCTTCAGCATAGGGCGGCGTGCTCCACGTGTGCGGGGCTCCTTCACCATCCACACAAGCCGTGTTCCCTGGGGACCAGGCCCAGCACTGTGTGGTCTGTTCTGTCACCTCCATGTGCCCGGGCTGCTTGTTGTCCTTTGTTAGCTTTTTCTCCTTGCTGTTGCTGCTGTTGCTTCTCTACAATCCTTTCTTCACACAGCAGCCGGAGTTCACCCCAAGTTGGTGTTTCGTGTCCTCAGTAGCTTCCCCAAGGCTGGCGCCACCATGCTGCTCCAGCCCCTTCGCGTCTGCCCTCGGCGCCCGTCTTTCTCTCCGTTCCTCTTTGCTTGGCACTGGTTTTCTGTCGTCGGGCTAGTGTTTGTTCCCGCCCTGCTGGCTTTCTCTCGACACGAAGTGTCTGCAGTCCTGCTCCCAGATGCTCGTCCCGCATGGTGGCCTGCTCTGAGGCAGGACCTCTGTTGTCTGACTTGGGAAGCAGTAAAACACCTCCTCTTTGGTCTACACATGGTGCTTGTATTATTAGGGCACCGTGATGTTGAATTTGTTCTTTGGAGGACAGCTGTATTGTTAAGGGTATCCGGAAGTGCTTAAATCCAAAAGTGAGGTTTATTCCAAGAGTAGACTCAGAAAGACAGTATTGGAAGAGATGCTGGAGTCCCACCTCCTCGTTTGACAAACCAGGAGACAGGCCAAGTGGAGAGGTGTGACGAGCCTAGAGCCTAGTGTCACCACCCAGGTGGCAGCATGCTTTGAGTGACTACTGTGGCTTAACGCCCTGGAGAGGAGAGAATCCAAAGACTTGTTTTTTTCTGATGTTTGGTTCTTCTTTTGTAGAAAAGTGTTACATTTGTAGGACTGGTTCTAATTCCTAAGTATTTCCACCCATGGCTTTAGCTAGCTTTGTATCCATAGCAAAGTTTTTTATAAACATGAGCTAAGCTCATTCTAGCTCATGGAACTTTTCTATGTAAATTGTAGGAAGAAAAATACCTTCAAGTATAAATTGTTGCCTTAGGCCAACCTTGGAATTCTTTTACTTCTTATAGTTTAATGAGATTTATAGTTGGAAGATTGAAAGTATTTTTTAGTTGGAGGGCTCAGGGGGAGTCGGCCAGAGCCCTCTTCTGCAGCCATTCCATCCCCGTCTTGGCCTGGAGGCGGGACCTGCTGTGGCTCCAAGCCTGTGGTGAGCGGTTGTGTGCACAGGAGCTGCTCTGAAGCATAGTGCCGTGGCTTTCAGAGACATGAAGGGCCCTAGGCTCGTGCGGATGGATGCATGTCCGTCTGGAAGCACAGATTGTTTCTTGAACGAAACAATCAAAGGATTGTAGCGATGGAGACCCTGAGAAGTCATGTAAGCTGGCTGTCTGCTCGGTGGCGAGCACGTCGCCTGTGGGAAGGGCTCTGCCCAGTCTTCAGGTGCAAGTCCCGAGAGCTGTGTTCTCTCGCAGGGACCTTTCCTTGTGCTGCGGTGAGCCGTGTCTGCAGTCCTGCCCGCTCCTCATTGTCCCCAGATGTGCCCTGGCTGCAGGCCGCATGCAGCCCTCTGCACTGCTCTCCACAGACTCACAGGCGACTCTCAGATATCCAGGGGTTCACGTGGTCACCTATTCTGTAATCAGTGGTCCCTCACAAAGAAACTAACGACAAAAAGTCTCCCTTCAGACAGCCTACTGGTAGCACCGGCTCCTGTCACCGGCGACAGTTCTTGTGACTGCCCTTTGCGGGCTTGTGGTAGCCAGTGCTGCTTCACGCCTCGCTTCCTTTCCAGAAGGAAGCGTCTTTGTTGGAAACCGCAAGGGGGACCAAGGATTTTCTCCTCCTGCACGTGGTCGAGTTGTGAGCACTTAGCATAACCCCTCTACCTGTTAAAACGCTCCTTTTGCTAAGTGGTGTCTGGAGTAAATGCTGTCTTACCTAGATGACCTCCCACCTCCCAGTCCGGCTGCCGCCTTTCCAAGTTGCTAAGTGCTGCCCCCCTTTGCCCAGTGGCTGCCTCTGCTTCTCTTCTGTTCTCAGCGGCTTGAGTGGCCTTCTAGAGACCCTTGTGTGTCCGCAGCACGTCTCCAACACAACTGGTGACATGGCAGCAGGATACACAGCTGCCCTTGCTCCTTAGTTGGCTGGGACATGGGGCATGTGGTCGTTCAGTCCCCTGTCGCTTCACACAGGGCTCAGGTTCTGCACTGACGTGCTGCTGACTGGGTTCTATACAGTGTCTTCTCCGTAAGACGAACTCCGAATGATGTCGTCTAGGGCTTTGAGCATCAGTTTCCTTTCAGTGGATCAAGAATTTAAGGCACTTAAGCAGTTGGAATGTTGGGTTCCTGGAGATTTTTATGTGTTTTTGTTGTTGTTGTTGTTGTGTGTGTGTGTTTTTTTACTTAAGTGACATAATTTTTTTTAAGCAACCTGCCCTTATTGAGAATTTCACTGTGCCGAAGTTAGTATTCACTGAAACATTTCTTTGGCTCGTATTTTCTTTATATTATTTTTAAATTATGTGGTTACCTGAGCAATCAACTGGCATGAGCAGATTTTGGAGCAAGCATACACTGTCACAGGGGCCTGCAGTGCAGGGCGCCCTGGCGGCAGTTGTTGGTGGGTCCCTAAGTTTGCTGGGAGAGGGAGGACGTGCTCATCCAACAGGTCGTTTATGGAGGCAGTTACGGGACTTGGCGTGCCATCATCGTGTTTCCCCAGCCCTCTGCCAGTAGCGACGACACAAACGCCCAGGCTTCTGCTCAGTCACTACTTCCCTGTGGGCACGTACAGGAGTACCTGTGTGAGAAATTCTTAGAAGTAGGATTTGCTGGGTCAAAGAATATTGGTATTTTAAATTACAGCCTGTAATCAAATTGCTTTCCAAAGAGATCACATCAGTAATTATTCCAGCCACACCAGTTTTCCCACACCTTTTCTGACAGTTATCAAACTTTATTTTTGCCAAACTGAGAGGTGAAATGTAGAATCTCATGCGCTCTTCAACTTGACTTTTCTTTTGTACAAGTTAAATAAACATTTCTTGGATTTTTGCAAAGACGTTTATATTTTTTGCTCCCCCCACCTCCCCGATGTGTTGTTAGAATCCTTGGAAGAAATACTGTAAACTAAGCTTGGTCACTTCTTTCCCAGAAAGTCTTTGAGACTATGCTATGCCACACACCCTACCCGCTTGGGCTGAAAGAGGTATTTTCATGGCTGAGACAAGTACCCATTTTGTATTTTTCCTCTAATCTAAATTTATTCATTATAAACAAGAAGTTCATAATAAATGATTTGAGATTTTTTTTTTGTCTGTTATATAAAGTTTATTAATAAGAAAAGCTTCTTGTCACGTCACTTTCTGCTTTGGTTTGGGAAACCAACTCTATATATTATAGCACCACTGTTCAAATACTATAGGAGCTACATTCATAATTTAAAACTTCCTAATACCCACCTTAAAATGTAAAAAGAAACAGGTAAAATTAAGTTGAATAATGTATTTTGTTTAACCCAATCCAAAATATTGTCACTTCAACGTAATCAATATAAAATTATTACTAAAATATTTTACATTGTGTTATTCGGCTCTAAGTCTTCAAAATCCAATGTGTATTTTACACTTCCACATATAGCAATTTGAACTAGCCAGCATCTCAACATCTCAAGTGTGGACACGTCGCCAGTACGCATATGCCATCAGCTCAGCTCTGAAGAACAGTGTTTCATTTCTTTCTATGGAAACTCTAACTGTTTGGAACCCAGCATTTGTCCCATCTGCTTTTTAAAAACATTAAAGAGTGTACTTATGTGACACATGTTCTTGAATCAGGCTCTGAATACATTCTTCACTTACCTGTATGGAGATGCTGATTATCTCCGTATGCGTGAAGTTAGTGTCATAGCGTACTGGTTAGATGGACTCGTTTGGGAACCGACGCCAGTATCCACAAGCAGTGAGATGCCTTCTGCAGAGCACATTCTCTGCCTTCATCTTTTTAACAATTTACAAGGACCCCGGAGTTCACAGGGGGGGAGTGCGAAGTTGAGAGCGGAAACAGGTAGCCAAGCTGCCCTAGTGGTATCGGGCAACATTCTGAGCTTGGAGTCCCGGCCGCCGGCTTGGTGTTCTTTACACGGCCTTTCTTCACTACAGATGCCGGTACCGCCTTCGCTAGATCTTGGGTTAAGTTATGTATTTTCACATTTCGGAGAAATGCATGCACCTTATCAGAGTAACTGTCATTGAAGAAAATTCTGTTACCCATTCTGTGACTTCCTGAAAAGAGTGAAACTGACAGAATCAGTGGCGAAAGAACAAAGCAGTGTAAAGGCAAACTAGGACTACCGTTCTTTGTACCTCATCTGAACTTGGACTCCTTTATTTTAGAGAAACAAGGCTGCTGAGTTGAATGTACATATGGTGATAAATATTATCTCTGAGCCAAAGAACGGAACCTGGTTTTGACGTGTTCCGTATTAGAACAAGGCACGTTGGGTTGACACTGCAGTTTATATCGCTAGCGTAATATAAATAAGCTTAGTTATAAAAGGAGTTAATTGGTATATTTCAGCTATCAAGGGGGATGAAAACCCTGTTCTTTGCCCGGTCCTGACCACCCCACTCAGTGTGGGGGAGCAGACTGGGCCACGCCCTTAGCACCCGCTTCCTATAGGAGCTCAGGGCTGTGGAGCAAGTAGGGGACCTCAGCGATGGCCTCTGGCCTGCTCCTCTTCCAGACCCCATTGGCATGGCCCCACGGCAGTGAGTTCCTGTCAGGTGCTTGGTTAAAGTGAAGAGGACACGCAGCATAAATTCCACACTCAGTTTCTCTGTCCACGTTTGTCCGTGGGCAGGTTTACAGTCATGGGCAGGTTTACAGTCAGGGGCAGCAGTGCTGTGCTTTTCCATGTTTCCCTTTCCTCACATGGAGAGCTTCTTCCTAAGGTTTGTATCCAAAAGTGGGGTAGTTCTACCTGGTGTTTGCATCTCAAGCCGTAATTCATAGGCCTCATGAGTGGGGTGAAGTAAGGGTGTTTCCTCACCTGAGCGAGCAGTTTTCCCAGAGGCAGTGACTGTAGGCCATCATCCTCAAGGCCACCTCTGACGGCAGTGGCCTCTGTCCGTCAGGCAGCGCGGCCCTCTCTGTGCTTGTCCCCCACCAGCACCATACTGCCTGAGCTCCTGAGGCCGGAAAATCTGGGCCTTGGGGAAGCCCAGTTCTCCTCACTTTGTTTTCTTCAGAGTTGTAGCGGCTGTTCATGGCCCTTGGTTTTTTGTATAAAATTTGTTGTATAAGTATAAATTGCATATGGAAATAGTCTGAAAGTTGTGTATATACATACTGTTTTACAATGCACTATTATAAAAATGTATATAGAAATAAAAATTGTGTAACATCTGGTTGTAAAATTCCACACATGTGCATATGCACACCCCTTTTGGGATTTAAGTTGCATTTACATTGAAATTCGAATGCAATTGGGGAGAATGGTAGTCTTGATGATTGTCTTCCTCTGTAGGTGAATGTGGAAGTTCTCCATTTAGATCTTTTCTGCATTTTACAGAGGTTTTTATGATTCTACCAATCTTGTTTTCTCATTGGCTTTATTTCTAATGGTTTGTTGCTGGTGTTGGACATAATTAATTCTGTGTACCAGTTTTTAATTGGTTCTGGTGGTGTGTTCGCTTACTCCCTGGATCTCATGCACACTGGCAGTTTTGCCTTGTTTCCAAGCCTCTTGTAGCTTTCTTTTCTTGCCTTACTGCCCTGGCTAGAACTTCTGCGTAGGTTCCAGTGCGTACAACCCTCGTAGGTCGTCCTGTGCAACCTGCGTTCTTCGCGTTCCCAGTGTGAATGCTGCTAATGAGGGCTCCTGGTAGGCACGGCATCTCAGTAAGGAGGTGTCCTTGTAACCCTAGTGTTTATTGGGAATGGGTAAAGTGTATCAGATTCTTTATTTGAATGGTTTGGATGAACAAATCATTCTTGCTCCAGTGCTAACACTGGTGAATTACTTTAATCTATTTTTCTAATAGTGTAACCCTTTGCACTACTGGAATAAACGTGACTTTTTTATGGCATATTTGTTGTGGCATTTCTGGATCAGTTGGCTAGATTGTTAGGCTTTTGCTTTTCAGTATGTACCTAGATGAAATTCACACATTCTTTTTTCCTGTTTTCCTTGTCTGGGAGGTATTAGAGCCTCCTGGCTTGGTAAGTGAGCTGGGCAGGTAATCTCTTGGGGCTTTCTTACAGAAGCATCTGGGTCTGCCTTTCTGTTGTGATTTTTATATTGTTTCTTCAAAGAGTGGAGAGGCTTGGTTACTTAAAGTTTACATTTCTAAGCAGAGTCAGTTTGGGTAACTTATTTTTCTAGAAATTGCCTATTTCAAATTGTTTTCAAGTTTTTGATAATATGTACTTTCCTCAACAGAATTCTTGTATGATCTTTCAGTCTCTATTGTAGCTGTAGTTTTTGACCCCCTTTGAATTCTTAATATTGCCTGTTTATACTGGTTCTCTTTTATTTCATTGATCATTTTTGCCAGATATCTAACTATTCTTTTTAAAGACTCAGCCATCGGTTATGACTATTGTCCCTAGTATATGTCTTTTACTTCATTAATTTCTTATCTTTATTTCTTTCGACTGTCTTTAGGCTTATTCTCTTGTTTTTCTACTTTCAGGAGAGGATGATTAGCCAATTAATCTTTCCTTTTTCCTTTTCACTAATATGATGGCTTAAGATTATAAACTTGTCTGTAAGTAACACTTGGACTTCATTCCATCAATTTGGATATATAAGTGCTTTATTCTAAATATTTTCTAGATTGTAAATATTTTCTAAAGTTTTTCACATTTCTTCTTTGCCCCGTGAGCTATTAATATTTATGAGTAAGTTTTAATATTTCCAGGCTTCTTAAAATTTTAAGATGACTTGTAATTGATTGTGTTGTGGTCAGAGAATGTTATGATATTTTTTGCCATTTGTTGGTTGGTTGGTTTTTTTGCCTCGGCTCCTGTCCAATTTTTATAAAAGTTCCATGTATGCTTGAAAAGAACATGTCATTTTTAATCATTAGGCTAAGGATTACATAAATCTAGTAAGGTAAATTTATTAACTGTGTTGGTTTAATTTTCTGTACATTTGCAATATCCAAAATCTGTTACCAAGAGTTGAGTCAGTCTTCCCCTGTCATTTTAGGTATATCCATTTCTAGTGACGTTTGGTTTTTATCATATATTTTGTAGCTATGTTATTAGATACATAATCAGAGTTGATTGAATTTTTTATTCTTGACCTTTGTTCTTAATATGCTTCTTATCCTACAGTATTTTATCTGAAAATACGAGAGCTAGCCCACTTTCTTTAGTTAGTATTTGCCTGGAGTACTTCTTCCATTTCTTTACTTTCAACTTCTGTGTCCGGCTCTTCAATAGCTTATAGTTGGGTTTTGTAACTGGCCAGTTCAGTGTGTTAACATTAGATAACGTTGCCACATTTGGATTCATGTTTTCCATCATTTTTGTGTTTAAAATTGGTGTTTAAATTGCTTCTCTTTTACTTCTATTGCTTCCTCTTTTGCTTTCTTTTTTCCTCTTTACTTAGTAAATAGTAATACAAAATAACGTGACCGGTAAGTATAATAATAACAGATATTGTAGTGAATACCTCTGAACCTAACACCTAATCTAAGATAGAACATTGTCAGTAACTTAAATTTGAATGAGTTTCAGTTTTGGTTTGAAAGTTTAAAGCTGTTTGTTTTTACTAGATTATCTTTAAATTTTTATCATTCATTTAACAAGGGCTAAAATGAAAATTTTTAACCTCTCCCCAAATAATACACTGGTCTTAAAATATTCCAACTTCAGTTTCTCCCCCCACCTTATATTTTATTGCTGCCTTTAATCTTAATTCTAGCTTATATTTTAACTCTCTCCAGATTTTTTTTGTTATTTTTAGTGTATGATCAATGCTTGTTTCACTTTAGTTACTGGTTTATCAGTATTTTTCTTGCAAGTTTCTGGCTTTCATTTTCTTCTTGCTGAAATATATCCTTTAGTAGTTATTTCAGCAGTTATACATTGATAGTAAGTAATTGCTTTATTTTGTTTCAATGTAACTATTTCACTCTGGTTTTTAAATGAGGGAAAGAACTTCAAGTTGACAGGTAGTTCCTTCAGTGTAATTTACAGGTGGTCTATTTCATTATCTTCTGGTAGGTGGGCATTGTGCTGTTAAGTGGTCTGCCCTCCTCTCATGGTGCTTCTCTGTAGGTAACACCTGTCTTTTTTTCCCCAGCTGCTTTTCAGTTCTGCTCCTGTCTTTGGCGGTCTGAGGTCTCACTGTAGTGTGTTTTTTATGTGGATTCCTTGCAATTATGCTGCTAGCCACCTGTCTCTTTTTGGGAGGGGAGGGGAGGGGAATGTCATATCTTTACATTCTAGAATTTTCTTCATTAATTTTTCTCTGTTCTTTGTGTTTCCTTCTTTTGGAACTCCTATTAGACAGACATATGTTGAAATTCCTAATCCTCTTATCTGTGCTATTTAACCTCTTTCACTTGTTCCATCTCTTGATTTTTTTTTAATGCCATCGTTATGTCTTATGTCTCTAATCACTGTTAAGATTTTTTTATAGTCTCAATCTGATAGTTCTGTCACCTGAAGTTCTTGAGTCTAATCCTGTTTCAGTCTTCTTAGTTTTTGAATTTTGGGCTTTTAACCTCTGCAGTGTGGGTAGCCTGCCCATGTCCTCTGCAGCTCAGTGTGAGCCTCATTCCCTTCTGAGTGGGATTGCTTTCTGTTTTGTTAGTTTCTATGTTTAATCTAGAGGCTCTTAGACATATGGGGTTGTAGGAATTTGAGCCCTAAACCTTCATTGACTACTAGTCCATGGTTGCTGGTGCACGAAAGGTACTCCCACCTCCCAGCACATACTGATCCGAAAGCACCCTGTAGTCTGTCTATGCTAGTGAGCCTTTCTTCTTTCGTTTTTCTAGCACCTACTTTCTGTTGAGGGTTAGTCCTTTTGGGGATCATGGCTTTAAGTGGGGGTTGTGGTGGTGGTTTGTTCTTACCTTTTACCTTGAGCAGGCCCAAAGCTTGTCCCCTGCCCTCTTGAGGGCTGAAAACCCGAATGTCATAGACTGATGGGCACTGTTTGAGGCAACCATAAGTGGTTTGCACATTGTCTGGTGTGAGGATTGCTGGACCCAGATAGCTCAGAACTTGCCTCTACGAACTGTTAGTTTCACCGCACTGAGGTTTTGCTGGGAAGCAACGCTGGTGACAGTGCTCCGCATGGAAGCACCCCAGGGTGGTTTGTGGCACAAGTATAACATTGGATTCTGTAATCTGTTTTGTTGGTTGTACGTTCTTTAACCGACTCTTTTGAGGCCTCCTGTGTGTTAGGTACTGTGTGAGGTTCTGCCTGTGGCAACTTCTAGCTTCATTGGAAGGTCTTTGACAGTGGACCCGCTGACTGTTCCCAGATCCCTCCCGTCTTCCTCCCGCCTCAGGCCCCCCTCAGTAGTGCTGAGCCCTCAAAAACAAACCACATTGTCTGAGTTGCTGGGTGGGTAGTCCCAGCAGCAGTGAGAACACAGAAAGGGGTACTGCAGAGTTCCTTAGTGCTTAAAGAGGCTCTTCCCCATGTAAGGAGGTGCCCTGCCCAGGCCCTCCCCAGGGACCCAGGGCACTGCCTTGATGGTGAGGTCCTTGGCTCCGAGGGGTGGGCTTCTCTCTGTCTCCTGTGGCCTCTCTCCCACAGTGACCCTGCCTGCTGTGCTGGCCTTCTCCCTGGCCTGCAGCTCGCCTGCTTGACGGCCCGCTTGACGGCCCGCTTGCCGTCCGTGGGCATCTCACACGGCACATCCTCAGCATGAGCTCCTGCGTTTTTACGTCCCACTCTTACCGATGACCTAGGCTTCCTTCTGCCCTCTCCTCCCCGAGAGCTGCCAGAACCTCCACACCACTCCTGACTTCCTGTCATGCCTGTGTCCAGTTAATCATGAACTCCTTGGTGCTACCTTCCAAGTCTGGCCACGTAGTTCATCTGCCATTGCCAACCACGATGGAAAGCCATTGTCATCTTTAGACTGAACAAGTGTGGTAGCCTCCCCCCCCCAATGCCTATACTCTATAGACTCTGACATCGTTCCACTGAGAGGACATCTGGCCGGGCCTTCTGCTGCTGGAAGCTCCCACCAGCTTCCCATGATCCTGAGCGATGCCCGAAGGATGACTACAGGCTGTGCTGGTCAGGCCGTGGCTTGTCTAAGTGACCTCTGCTCCCACCAGGCCGGTACGCCCTGCGCCTCGCTGTGTGGGACGGTGCAGTCCCAGTACCCATGGGACGCGCTCAGCCTCCTGCGGGACTGCTCCCTGGTCCCCGCTGCAAACAGAGGTGTCTACAGCCTTCTCTAGACGGTGCCCGATAAAGAGAAAAGAGACGGCAGTTATCACTTCCTGCGTGATGAATGCAGACCTGACTGTCCTTCTCACCCACTAGGGTAGAAGCCCCCTGAGGGTGCAGATTCTGTTCTGTTCACGCCTGTGCGGCCAGGGCAGGCACGTAGTAGGCACACCCATTCTTACCTGCACTCTAAAGAAAGGGAGTTCTACGGTTGGAAGGAGTAAACGGAGCCACGGAAGAGGTAGGACTATTTCACAGCAGTACAGGAGCAGGACCCGCGGTGAAGGAGGGAATGCATGTCGGTGCCCCAGGCTTGGGAGGTCGGGATGTTCCCAGAGGAGTCTTGTCAGGCTAAGGCCAGCTTGTTGTCCAGCTACTGAGAGTTGGAAATGGTTGGGGCAGCAGTTAATTTCCTTTGTGTTGCCCTCGAGGCTGCTTGTTTGATTTTTGGGTGGGAGGGAGTGATATTGGTGACCTGTGCTTCTGGAGCGGCAGTTCTTCCAGCGCCACTTCTCTTGCCGGCGCGTGCGGGGCTCTCCCCTGCTTTCTGGAGTTGGGCTGGACTCCGTGTGCGCCCTGACCGGAGCGCGGGGCGGGGGCGGGGACCCCGGGGCGGCGCGGGGCGGGGCGCCGCTGTCTGACGTGTCTCGGCGGGATTGGAGCCGCCGCCCTATATAGTCGCGGGGGCCCGTGCGCCGGCCTCGGAGCGGAGCCCAGGGAACCTCGGAGCGGCCGGCTTCTCCCGCGGGTGGCGGGCGGGCGGGCGGCGAGCGCACCACACAGTGAGTGAGCAGGCGAGCCAGCTACGGGCAGGGGTCGTGGCCCAGAGCAGCCGGGGGAGGAGGGGGCTGCACGGGGAAGTTGGGGCGCCGGAGGCGGGGCCGGGGCAAAGGGCTGGGCTGCCGACGTGGAGCGCAGGCCGGGCGGGGGAGGGGCCGGGGTCGCCTTCCCTGGCCCGCCAGCCGGTCCCCCTCCTCCCCGCCCAGGCCCTGGGCGTCCCTTCCTCCCCGGGCTGGCCAGGCCGGGTTGGGGTGGAGGGGGGGCCCGGCTACGTGTCACCACTGCGCATGGGCCGCGGCGCTGGCACGGGAAGAGTGAGAAACTTTTCCCAAGTCCTGCGCCTGCCGACCTCGCGCCGGCCCCTCCGGCTACGGCGAGGGTGGGGGCGCAGGGTCGCATTCCCTTTGCACTCCCCCCACCAGTGCCCGCGAGGGGGGAGGAGCGGCCGACCTGGGCCCAGGTCGGTGACGTGGGCAGCCAGGCTTTGCCCCCTTCCCCCTACGAGGAGCGCCCCTCCCCCAGCTCGGAGGGGGAGTCACGGATGTCTGTCCCGCAGAGGAGCGCAGGGACGGCGGGAGGGGCCTGGCAGGCCTGCGCACCTCCACCTGCCGCCCGCCGGCCCGCCAGCGTGGTCCGGGCTGGGCCTGCCACCCTCCTCGGGCCGGAGCGCACCTGGGACGTGCCCCAGGGTCCCCACGAAAAAAGCATTACGGAAAAATACCGAATTTGGAGGAAAGGCAGGGAGGCCGAGCGTGCTCCTGCCCCTTTAAGCCTGTCCCCGCCCGCGGGCTCTCGTGGCCTGTGGGAGGGCCGTGCTGAGGTGGCATCTGCGAAAGTTCCTCCTGCAGGATGGTGCCGACTTCCAGAACTTGGCGAAACGCACACATGCCCTCCTCCTGGTCGCCGCTCGGGATTCCTCATGAGAGTCCTGTTGCGGCCGGATGGCCTTTCTGAGACTTAAGTTTTGTGATCTCTCAGCCCATCGGGATTTTACGTTTTCATGCTCAAGTTTGGTTTGTGCGTCCTGAGAAGTACTTGGACAAAAATTTGCCTTGCAGGTTTGCCATGGGAAGAAAAGTAAGTTTAATTTTGAAGAAGAGAGGAGAAGGCCTGGGTTTCAGCTGGAAGTGTTTGGTACTTTCCATACCCTGGCCTGTCGAGCATGTCAAGCTCCGAAGCTCACCTTAGTTGGGAGAGAAAATTCTCTCTGGTCTATTACTCAGGAGTCCTCTTTGCAAAGACTTTTCTTTTGAATTTGTAATTGGCAAAACATCACAAGGGAATCATCTTATACTTTGTTGTTTCAGAAGAAAAAGTACAATTCTTCATTTAAAGTCTTCTCCAATTAGGACCAAGCTTCAGATGTAATCCTCATGTGCGGTGACTTCACGTGTCTCCCATGGGGAGTCGGGGCTTGACGGGGCCCTGAGCTGGGAGAGAAGGGTCTTGGCCTCGCTCTGCCCTCCTTTCCTACTTCTGTTTGCTGCACACTTACAGTTGGAGAGTAGTTGGGATAATGATGGAAGGCACTGGGGCCATCTTGGGAAGAACTGAAGGAAGGAGAAAGGGCATCAGGTTTCTAAAGGGGTCTTGTAAGAAACAGCAGACTTGTTCTCTGTGGCCAGAAGGGGGAGAGAAGTTGTAAGTTTTGGCACAAAGTAAAGCAGACTGTTCTGACAGCTTAACGGCGGCGGACAGAGGTGGCGCGTGTTCAAAGACAGCAGTAGAGCCATGTCTCCGGTCCCTTTCAATCCTCATTTGAGCTACATTATTACGTCAAGTGAGGAATTGGGATAGCACACGTTTGGCCTCTCTCCTCTGAGAAGGAGGCCTAAAGTCTCCTGGGAACTTAGGATAGCAAGTGAAAGAGCGAGGCTGGAGAGCCCACCCAGCCATGGCCACTGTTGAGAGGTCATCGAAAGATCTCCGTGGGGCAGGAGTGAATCTGTTGGGTGTTGTCTATGACGGCAAAGGTCTGTGCTGGCCTTTTATGAGATCTGGCCGCAGAGCCTGAGGAGGGGCGGAGGTCTGCATTTACACGTGGCTCACCAGATGCATGTTTTAAGTGGATTCTTGAAAGATGAGGTTTGGTGGAGTTTATAAGAAAAACAGTAGCCTTATTTGATGATATTACAACCTTAGATGTTAAACCTGTTGCTCGATTTAATCTGTTCACTCGTAACATTTCAAATTCAAAATGCCATTTGAAATCTGGAGACGAGAGACCCAGTGTATCCTGTCAAACCAGTCTGGAGTTTTCTGGAGGTCCACTTTGTTTGTCCTTGAAGCCCGAGGGCCTGTGCACATGTGGGGCCGTCAGAGGCTCTGCAACAGCTTCTCCCTCCCACACGGTAGGTTTGGGGCATTGGTGCCCCTTCCCTGAGCTGCTTGGAACCAAGGGTTCAATAGGACGGCTAGCTGGAGTTGACATCTGAATGGCATATGAGCAGCAGCAGAGTTCATCCCATCTTGTGTGTGACACCAAGTGCGGGGTGGGGATTGGCTTGGCACAGATCTTTGGCCTGAGCGGACGTGGATGGTGACTATACTTCAACAGGCCTGTGGTGTGCCTGTCACTGGGCACTGAACTTTCTTGTCCAGGAAAGCAGGACTGGTCAGTGGGAGCACGGAGAACAGGGTGTGGGCGTGGTTGTGGTCATGTGGGTGAAGCTGGCTCATTAGGGGGTGGGTGTCAGTGGATTCTAAAGAGTGGTGTTGCCGCCTGGTGCCACTTGGAGCAGGAGGCTGGTCAGGTGGAAGGTCAGCCGGCAAGAGCGTGTGAGCACCTGGCTTCACTGGCCGTGTGCGGACCTAGAACACTATGTTGCTTCTAGCCTGGCTAAGTGTGGACTGGCCGCACACTGGGAATCCAAGCAGGATGCCCCCTTTGCGCCTGTCAGCCCCGCTCGCTGCACAGAGGTGCTGCTGGGACACTGGGGTTACATGGGAAGGTTTTCTTTCTTCCTCGCTGTAATCTTTACATTTTGCAGATTAGAATTTGTTGGAGATAGATTCCTAATAAAATAGTGGTCTCGGTCAGTTTGTCCTCACCTTTCCCCCTTAGGGCTCAGGGTGCATCAACATCTCTGGTGGGACTGGGCCCCCAAGAGGCTCTGCCTGTGGATTGTGGTACTTTCCCCCCGTGACTCATGTCCTCTCTTCCTGAAGTGCCACTGGTCCACATCCCAGTGGGGACGATGGGACTGTTTTCAATCTACAGTCGTCTGATACACCTCCAATTGCCATGAACTGTCCCCGTAGCTCCGGAACCATGCGTATTATGGGCGAGAATGGGGTGGGGGTCTGGCATTCTCCAGGTAGGGAGGGGTTCTGTTACTGTCCACTCCTACTTTAGACCCATGCCTTACCTGTCATGACGTCGACCTTACCGAGCGCATGGGATGGCAGCCTCACTGTCCCGAAGTCCCCGAGGCAAGCTGACCCAAACCCTCTTCACAGAGGGGTTCTTGGTCTTCCCAGGTGGCCCTGGAAGCTTCCTTCCAACCCTGCTGTTTTACTGCCTGGTTTCTAATGCCCGCTGGACTAGAAGGGACCATGGGACTTCACAGCCGAGCCGAGCCCTCAGTCACCCTAAAAGCTCAGGAGCCACCAAGGATGGCATCAGTCCCACGTCCTGGCACAGTGTCACAGAACCTGTTCCTTCTGGCTCAGCAGTCAGTCTCAGAGCAGTGCAGGAGAAATTGCTTAGCCGCGCAGGAGCACGAGCCCTCGAGTTCGCAAGGATTTACTGCAAAATGGTTAGAATGCTGAGTTTGGGCCCTGAAGGGGTCGCTCCCTCAGCGTCCCTGGAAGGTTGCCCTCGAAAAGGTCTAGATGGTTCAGGTTTTACTGTAATGTGTTTCGTATGAAGGGAAGGGCCTAAGAGCAGAGCTTCCCCCCCCAAGCAAATGGCCTACGTATTGGGGAGGTGAAAGGATCTGGGTTGTAGAATGCGATAAATAATTTCTCTGGTTCTCCTTGTTCCTCTCCCTTCCTGTCCACACAGCGAAAGCTGGCAGGCTGACAGAGGCGAGCTCAGGACGGACCTTCTGGCTACTGACCGTTTTGCTGGTAAGTTTGTCTGTCCTGTGCCTGGGCTGCCTGTGTCCTTGCTTCCATTGCGCGTCATCCTTCAGTTTCTGCAGCTGCTTCAGAAAGAATTACTATGGCTCCATCCCCAACATGCGCAGTGGGTACACGTGTGCCCTTCAGATGTGTCATCTGGCTTCCATCTGTTTGTAATCTTTTTTTCTTGAATGTAAATTATGTTTGCTCAGGATCATCTGAGTTTGGATCTTGCCTCTCTTTAACAGCGCTGTTTTCTTGAGCTTGGAGAGGTCTTACTAAGCTGTAAGAACTATGCACAAACTCACTCTTCTAATTAAGTTACTTGGTCCTCATACCTTTCTCCAAGGTGGTGCAAGGCACCTGGTACGTAGTTGTGTGCTGGGGACCCCTCACTGTGGTAGCACAGGGCCCACCTAGGGTGGGGGAGGAAGCCGTGAGCCCCCTTTGCCAAAGAAGGGACCTGTGGCTTTGAGAGCCGGAGACCACTGAGTACAGTGGCACTCAGGTGGGGTCTGGTTCCTGCCTGACGGGAACTGTGTGTGCCCTTGTGCCAGGTTCCACCTGCTGCAAGCCCCTCCCACACCTGGGCAACAGGAGACAGGATATAAGACTCACCAGTCGGCACGTGTCCGAGGCACTGAACCGCCCCTCGGGCTGTCCCTGCTGCTTGCTACTGCATTGTTGCCTCAGAGCACCATGGCTGCTCTGCCTGCCCCCCAGCCGGTCCCTGTCAGCAGCGTGGGACTATTCAGCTCCCTGGGCCCTGGGTGCAAGTCTGGTCTCGGCTGTTTGATGGGCTTTTGGGCAATAGCTGTCCTGTGATACATTTTATAAGCATCAGGAGGCATATGAGTGAACAGGTGAACAAAAGAACTGAGATAGCTGTTAGGAGAACCATCCAGATGTTGATCTGGGTTGCTAGGTCAGACATGTGGAGGGCTCTGTGGGCCCTGTGGGGTTCAATACAGACTGTCTCGGTGACCCCTGGGCAGCCTGGAACTGATCCTCAGCCGGGGCTTCCATCTCAATTACAGAGTGGTTTTTGAGGGGACAGTTGTCCCAGGACCCTCCTTTTCTTCACTTGCTGAGCCTTTGGGAATCACCTTCCATTAGAGGTCGTGAGTGAGGAAAGTAAGATGTGATTTGCTAGTAAAAGAGTTCAACCCTTGGCTAAAACTCAGCTTACCAGTCTCGCCAATGGCTGAGAGCCGGCCAGCCACGTCTGACCCCTCCCCTGCCCTCCGACTCGTTTTCTCCAGTGGCTCCCCCGGCTGTGTGTGGGTGTTGGATCAACCATGAGCTCCATCGCCGTTCTGACCCAGGAGAGCTTTGCTGAGCACCGGAGTGGGCTGGTTCCGCAACAGATCAAAGGTGACAGCCCTGCATGCTCTTCTCGTTACGCCTATGACACCCTTCCCTGCAAGCCCTTGTCCAGTCTTCTGACCTTTTCAGATGTGCTTGTTGACCCTGTCGGTGTGGGGTAGGTAGGGCCAGGGCGCGCCTGTTCTGTTGGCTCTGTTCTGCAGTACAGGGTGGGATTGGCCAGGAATGATGGGTGAATCTGGGTTTAACATGGGGACAGCTTTCTGGAAAGCCAGTGGATTTGACCCTTGGTAAATAATGGGATTGTTTTCACAAAATTGCTGGGCTGTGAAGCATCTCCCGAGCACTGCCAGGAGCCCACCTGGAGGATAAAGACTGGGCCCTGACTCTGCAAGGTCGGGAATGCTGCCGTCCGTCCACTGGGAACACTGTGAGCTAGTGTGTCTAAAACATTGTCACATCAGCTTTGTAGGAGTGAAAACAGACCTTTTCACGTTCTTTATTCCCCTCAGATCTGGTATATACAGAACCGGGGGTGCCCAAATAAATGTATGCACATGACTTGTATTCGTCCTTTGTTATCAGCATATATTGAGTATTACAATTTTAATACACTTTTTTCCTTTCTTAAAATGTATATATATATATTTTTTGGCACCCTCTGTATTTACAAATGCAGGACAGCTTGATTTGAATGGTAGATTTTCATCTAAAATTCTTCAACTGTATTTTGAGTTTATAAAATGTCAGCTGAAAAAGTAGATTATTCTACTTCAAGGTGTTGCAAACATTAAGCTTTTTATAACTGAATCAAATACCGGTTCTTAAGTTTAAAGTCATTAGAATTTAAAATTCAAGTTTGTCAGTCCCTCTGGCCACGTTTCAGGTGCTCATCTCTAGGGCAGTGGAGACTAGACACTGCTGTCACTTTGGCTCGGAGGCCTGCAGGGCTGGATCTTTCTAGTCGAACCAGCAGCTCTGGGGTCTGCGCTGTGTGGCCCTTTGTAAGTGAGGGACGGATGCGAGGCCCTGACAGCATAGCTGCTTGTCAGCGCTCACCTTGACTGGTGTCTGGGTAGCACAGCCACGTGGCTACACGCGGTGAGCCTGAAGCCGCACGGGGCCTGTCTGCTTCTGAAGGGCCTGCCCCGCGCTGTGCACGTCTGTTCACAGTGCCTGTTACTGGGCCTTGCCGTGCCAGATGCAGTGCCCGGCCCTGGGGATGGGGGCTGATGAAACAGTCACAGCCCTGCTCCCGTGGAGCTGAGTTAATGGGGACAAATGAATGGTGAGGGCGGGCCAGAAGCCGGCAGCGGTTAGTGAGTGGGAGCCTGATTTCCACAAGGCCTGCTGCTCCCTGTGGGTGGTGGCGGCGACCAACCCAGAAGTGCCCATGGGAGTTCTTTTTGACATTGTACGGGGCAGAGGCAGTTTCGCAGGCACTGCTCACTGGGACCAGTATTTTGTTCTACAAGAGTAAGGGCAGGCTCTGCCAGGCATTGTCAGAATTGGCTTTTTTTTTTTAAATACAGGATTAGAAGATTTTTGAGGGGTTAAAAATCTCAGCACAGCGTGCCTTCAAGGGGCTCACCCCATTAGTGGGAATGGGACGCCTGGTGTCTGAGCTGACTGTTCACAAGGGAGGTTTTGCGAAGGACAGGGGTGTGGGTTGCCATCAGGTTCAGAGCTGGGCCCCTGGTTCCCATGCGAGACCTGGGCCCTTTCCATGGTGAAGGAGACGGGAGCTGTCACTCGAGCAGTTAGTGTTCTTGTTGACGTTGAAACCCTCCGAGTGTTTTTCCATCTGATACTGAAAGCAGTGTGCTTCCTCTCAATCTGTGTTGGCTGATCCAGTTGCCACTTTGAATTCCGAAGAAGAGAGTGACCCTCCCACCTACAAGGATGCCTTCCCCCCACTCCCCGAGAAGGCAGCCTGCTTGGAAAGTGCCCAGGAACCTGCCGGCGCCTGGAGTAACAAGATCCGGCCCATCAAGGCTTCCGTCATCACTCAGGTAGAGACCCCGCTCCTTGTTCACCGGTCCCTCCAGGGAGGCCGCTGCAGCATCTGCTGGAAGGGTCCTGAGCCTGCAGGCGTGAGAGTGCTTTGTGATGGGGAAGGGGCGGGGAGGGGGCCAGGGATTCAGTCAGCTTCCCCCCCTGCAACTGCCTGCTCTCACCGTGTGTCCCCACAGCCAGCAGTGGGTCCCCTTGTATTTTCTCTCCTCTGCAATCTAGTCTCTGCTCCAACCGCAGAAACTGCCCTTGGCTCCCGACTGCAGCAAGAACTTGTCTGTCTCTTCTGCCTTTTGTCCCACTGCCTGGAAGCAGTCTTTCCTTTTGGCTTCCATGACACCATTTTCCTGGCTTTGTTTTTGTTTGTTTTTCACTTCACTGGCCTGTCTGCTACCTGAAGCTGGGGTGTTGGCGGGCTCAGCGCTTCTCTCTTTGTGAACTCAGGTCGGGTCATGGTTGTTGACTATCCCCTGTGCGCTGAGAGGTCCCCTTCCCTAAACCTGGGACTCATAACCAGCTGCGTCCTGGATCTTTCCATCTTCCTAGTGGGTGTGTGAGACAGAACTGGCTTCCTGATCTTGTTAAACGGGCCACATCCTACTTTAGTGCCCAGGCCCCTGCCTCTGCGCTCAGTCTCTTCTCCACAGAGCAGCTCGGGTGCCCCTGGGCCAGCGGTCAGAATGTGCCCTGCTGGAAGCCCTCGTTGCCTTCTCTTCTCACTGCAGGCTCCGCTGAGGGCTCTGGCTACTCCTTTCCACCCTCCCGGGCTGCACCCCCATCTTCCTCTGTGTCATTGTCTTCTGGCTCTTCCTCACCTCCCAGCAGAGCCAGCTGCGTTTTGGACTCTTCTGGAAGGTTCTTCCTGACCACCCTTGTACCTCCCTTCCATCCATCTCTGGCCAACCTCGCTCACCACCCCGTTTGCTCCCTTCAGCCCTTGCTGTTCATTAGTATCAGGTACCATTTGCTGTTTCATTTGGGGTGGCCTCCTGAGACCGTAGGCCTTTCTGCAACCCTCCTCATTGCTCTCTGGGCCTTAGAGCCGCACGTGGAGAGGGCTGGCACTTAGGGGACGGAGAGACTTGGTCTTTCGGTGCCTGGATACTCAGACGTTCTTCCCTTTCTTGGTCATGGAACCTTCCTTTTCTGCCCTTTTCTGAGCAGGTGTTCCATGTACCCCTGGAAGAGAGAAAGTACAAGGACATGAACCAGTTTGGAGAAGGTGAACAAGCGAAAATCTGCCTGGAGATCATGCAGAGGACCGGCGCCCACCTGGAGCTGTCTCTTGCCAAAGACCAGGGCCTCTCCATCATGGTCTCTGGGAAGCTGGACGCCGTCATGAAAGCCCGGAAGGACATTGTGGCGAGGCTGCAGACGCAGGTGGGTGCTCCCAGGCCTGTCCCTCCAGGTGGGCGCACTCACACGTGCCCATGGCTCCGATGTCCTCAGACCCCACCAGTGGGGCAGGTGCATAGTTCAGAGGCAGAGCAGCAAGGTTTGGGGCCTCCTGGCATTTCCAGTGAGAAACTGCCCACGAGTGCTGGAGTGGGACGCCAACTGCTTGTGCCGTTTGTGTGAACGAACGGAAATTAAAAGCTGTCCTGGAGTGAGTCACTTGGAAGAAACTAGCTGGCCTAGTAAGGACACAGGTGTAGGTCTTCAGTGGCAAGTGCAAGGTACAGGAGTCGTTGAGTGCATGTTGGCAACCGCACAGGGTCAGGCCCTGAACTTGAAGGTTACAGTTCAGATTTGGTGGTTTTAAAGCTCTGCATAGACCTCAGCAGCCTGGTACCGGTGCTGGGCCTAACGTGGGGATCATTGGAACACCTGAGGAGACCTACGGGCCGTTCCTCCCAGAGAGGAATCTTTTAAAGACCAAGGTTCTCTGTAGAGAAGCTTAGGAAAATGTCATATGACAGATACAGCTTTAAGAAATGGGGGTCTGATGCAAGAGGGGCCAGGGGCTAGCAGGGTGGAGAGCACTGCCCGTGCTCTCTCATCTCCCCACCTCTCAACCACGTGGGGCCTTGGGCCAGTCCCTCAGCCCCGCTAGCTCCAGGGTTAGGTCAGTAAGTGCAGGAAGTGGAAAATGCTGGGTCTCAATTGCTTCCCGTAGTGGCGGGTATGTAGTGGGCTCTCGCACTTCAGTTTGAGTCTTTTGTGATTGAGCACTGGGTCGGGGAGGGGTCACTTCGAAAGCGTTGGTGACTGACCATTTCATTCTCCGGCCTCCCCCAGAAGTATATTCACCTGTGAGTAATTCAGTGCGGTGCCTCTGAGTTATCTGTTTATATCCCTCTACGCTCTTCACTCACTCACTAAAACTCATTGTAATTCAGAGTACATCTGTATTCAACCCAGTCTCTGCATGGGCACCCCTCGTTATCTCAGAGATGTCCGTCCAACGCGGTGTGTCCAAGTCAGTGTCCACACGAGGCCTGCCCCCTGCGTGCATGTCTGCCAATACTCGCCTCCTCTCGTTCCTCAGCAGTGGCCCGTCCCCTCCTTTCTCAGTAATGTTTGGGGGCAAGCAGGTGTCTGGTTGTTCGCTGTCCATCACTATGTCCTGTAAGCTGGCAGTTAGATGTCAGGGCTTGGTTCCTTTCACATTCAGCTTGTTTGTTTGGCAAGAAAGCCTGTGGGTGGGGCTGTGCACTTGGCCTTGATCCCAGGGTTGACCAGTAGACTGAGGTCTTCAGTCCAGGGTATCCGCTAGGAAGTTCCCGCTCGGTCTTTGCTCAGTAGTTCACTGGACGTCTCGGGTGACCACCTGGCTGCGTCAGGCTGGACACGGTGGTTTCTGACCGTGCCGTCCCACGTCAGTTGGTGTTCTTGGGAAGACCTTCTCTCCTCAGTGCTTCAAGTGGGAAGTGAACAGTAAGTCACTGGTCCTCCCCCTCCCCCTAAGTGTGACACTAAATTAATGCTCTCACTTTTTCGCTGGTGATCCGTGAATCTTGTTAGCGTCATTATGAACTTTCGATGTGGTTGTTAGTTATTCTTTATACTGACATTGTCTCGTCTTTGGCCGGGGGTTGGAACCCCTTCAGGTTGGCTCCTGGCAGCTTTCTGACGGGACCATTCATCTCCAGTCACTTCCTGATTCCTAACGCGGGTGTGTGGACAGACCTTACCCATTTCTTTCCACACACCCAAAGTTAGCTGTTTGTCGAAGAATTTGAACGTTTTTAGGAGGAAGTTGCATGAGTTCAAACTGGTCCTTCTGATGGTGAAAGACTGTGAGGTTTACAATCACTTGAAGTCATTCTTCTTTCTATTCAGGTTATGCTATTATCTTGATTTATGGTTAGGTTCATTCGCTGTAGTTTCTCTTCAGTTTTCAGAAGTTACAAAAACACTCCATGACTGCAGAGGCAGAGCTTCATAAGCAGGTGCCTCCCGAGACGGCTTCTTCACCCTGCTCCCAGCCACTCTGCTCGGTGGCATTCTTAGTCTTTGGTGTATCCGTCCATAATTTGAGAATTGAAGCGAAAGGTAGATAGCTTGCTATAAACTCTTGTTCTGCACCTTGTTTTTCCTGTGTATTCTCTGGAGGTGTCCGCTGTCGGCACCTAGTGGCTCTCCTGGCTTCTTTCCACAGCTGCGTGGTGCTCTGTGGGTGTGATGTAATTTATTCAGGCATTCCTGTCGATGACTTTTGCGTGGCTTCCGGACTTTGGCTCTTAGGAATTAGTGCGTGTGCTGTCCTGTTTTGCCCAGTGTATCTCGGGATCCGTTTCCTAGAGTGAGATGGCTGGGTCAGAGGGAAACAGCAGCTGTGACTTAGCCGTAACAGCCAGGTACCTGCCTTGGGGCCGAGCCCTCCACTGCATCGCTTCCTCCCGGCCTTGCCAAGCCCAGCCAGTGCTTGAGTGTTTGTCACTCTGAAAGGTAGCTGAGTGTTCTTCTAATTGCGTTTTTCTGATGAGCAAGATGGAGCATCTTTTCAGTGTCTGAGGGCCGGTTGCATCTTCTCTGTGCACTGTCTGTTCTTTGGCCCTTCTTTGTCAACTTCAAGTTGTCCGTCTTGCTCAGTGTGTTAGGGCTCTTAAAGACCCTTCATCAGTCATGCCAGTTACAAATAATGTTCCCCACACTACCATTTGGTTTAGATCGTGATGTGTTCTTTGTGAAGACAGCCCTACACCTAGTAACAAGCTCTCCTGTCTGTCTCTTTTACAACCAGTTAAGAAAATGGAAATAAATCCAAACCCTTCATCCCATGAGTTAAACTGCCAGAAATCAAACAAATTCCCGAGTTCACAAGGAAACCAGAGAGGAAGACCAAGGCTTTATTTCCATGCAGTCAAATTTATTAAACATTTTGTTATTCTGAGTCATTGTTAGGAAAGTCTTTTTCACTTCTGGGTTGTAAGAAAGTTTGTTTGTATTTTCTCTGGTGCTTGTAAGGGTTCCTGATCTCTGTGAAATTTATCATGAATTGTGCGAGGTTCAGATCCAGTTTCATCCTTTTCCATGTGGCTATCCAGTCATCAATCAAATCCTACATTTTCACATTAACTGTTCCTGGGTTTTCCCTTCTGACCTGTGGTCTCTCTGTGTACTAATAAGTATTCTCCTGTTTCAGTGGTAATGTTTTATATTTTAACATCTGGCACAGTTATCACCATCCCTCCTGTACTGTTGTTGTTTTACCACGCACACTTTTAACCAACTTTTTGCTCAGAATTGCATTAGATCTAAGGGGTGTTTTTTGATTTCTGATGCACATATTCTGCTTCTTGATAGTTTTATGCCCAGCTCCTTTGTCTCTCTCTCTTTCTTTTGCCTATTGGAAATGGGCAGTCTTCTCCTTATGCATTCTAACCCGTTGTTTTTAGCTGAGTTGAAGCTGTTGACTTCTGGATTCTAATTTTCCTCCCTGTTATAGACAGTAAAGATTTGATAAAGCAGGGGCTCCCCAGGGTTCCCAGTGTGCAGTCACGTGCCTCTTCCCGTCCAGCCTACGTGTCTGTTTCGCTTTCTCATCTCCTGTGGTGGGGAAATACTCTAGGGGACGAGGGGTCGTGTTGTGGGCAGTGCACGGCTGCAGTGAGCACTTTCCCGGAAGTTAACAACAGCTTTGGGGCTGAGGTGTACATTTGTCATGTTCAAAATACAGTAAAGATCCGCATGTAAGTGGTCCCGTGCAGTTCAAACTGGTGTTGCTCAAGGGTCAGCTTGTATCCATTGATTTCTATTTTCTTGCAGATTGTTATGAATGGATTTAAATTTTGTAGAGATGATCATTTGATTTTTTTTCTTCATAGGTCTAATAATATGAATTATATAAATGGATTTCCTAATATTGAACCAATTTTGGAATAAACCCTGTTTGATCATAATGCCAGTCGTCTTCCTTTCTGTGCTAGTTGGGAAGTGAGAAGGGACCTATTTTATTACCTCTGTGATACAGTGTAACGTTTCTATTGGGAATGTTGAATAGAAACGTAGTAAAAATTGTATCGCTATAAAATTGTATCGCTTGGGGAGGAAGGGAAGCTGGCTTATGTGTGACTATCTGCTGTGCCACTGGTGGGAACCTTAACCCCTTTTTTCTTTTTTTTTAATAAGTCTTCTTAGTTGGCGGCTGTTTTCTCTACAGAGTTAGGAAGACGAAGCCTCAGTCTTCCTCCCCAGTTTCCCTGTGAGCTCAGAAATTTGCTTGATTTCTGGCAGTTTAACCCATGGGATGAAGGGTTGGATTTATTTCCATGTTCTTTACTCAGATAAGTTAACTTAGGTTGTAAAAGAGATAGGAAGGAGAGTTTATTACTAGACATAAGGCTTACGTCTGAAGAAAACAGCCAAGTACTCCAGAAACAAATCTTAACCTGGTTGGTCAGTATGTCCTTTCCTTTCGTGTCCCAAATCATTGACGTGCAAAACAAGACAGATGGATACCTGTCCTCGTGATGGCTGGTAGCTGGGCTGAGAAGATGGTGAACCAAGAATTCCTACCCCTAAGTAATTACGATAGCTGCAGGTGTGATGTGGGCCATGGGAATACAGCTGGGGGTCAGGGCGGGCTTCCGTCCCCTGTGTGTTCAAAGAACAGGTGGGGGCTGGCTCAGCACAAGCAGGTGAGAGTGGCCTTCTAGCCAGAGATGTCATGGGGGAAATAGGCTTTTCCGGAACCAGTGATGTTTTGTTCCCTTGGCTACTCCTGCTGCTATAGGCCTCAGCCACTGTTGCCATCCCCAAGGAGCACCACCGCTTTGTTATCGGCAAAAATGGAGAGAAGCTGCAGGACTTGGAGCTAAAAACGGCAACCAAAATCCAGATCCCACGCCCGGAGGACGCAAGCAACCACATCAGGATCACGGGCACCAGAGAGGGCATCGAGAAGGCACGCCACGAGGTCCTGCTCATCTCGGCCGAGCAGGACAGGCGTGCCGTGGAGAGGCTAGAGGTGGATAAGGCGTTCCACCCCTTTATCGCCGGGCCCTACAATCGGCTGGTCGGTGAGATCATGCAGGAGACCGGCACGCGCATCAACATCCCGCCGCCCAGCGTCAACCGGACGGAAATCGTGTTCACAGGAGAGAAGGAGCAGCTGGCTCAGGCCGTGGCTCGAGTCAAGAAGATTTATGAGGAAAAGGTAGTGTTGGGAGGGGGCCCCATGGGCAGGAGCCGAGAAGGGTTGGGGCCCAGCCGTGCCCCCTGGCCTTTTAGCTCTGGCAGCGGGCTGAGCTCTGTGCTAGAGGCTGTCTGCACCGTCGGCCCCTCTCCCTCCCCGCCCTGGACTGGGGCTGCCGCGGGGCTGGATGCACCACGCAGAACTGACTAATCATGTCATGAGTAAGCTGTTAGCTCGAGTTGGGGACTCGCAGGTCCGAAACTGGTTCTTTACTTTGGGGAAAGGACTTGGTATTTTCAGCTCTTCCAACTCTCAGTTATCAGTCTGGCATGACTTAAGTTCTCAGGTAATTCTTTGCAAACCCAGCCCTTGATGAGTAGTTCCCGGGGATTGGCTGGTCATCGTCTTCCCTTCCGGGGGCTCCACAGCTGTCGTCTGGGCCTGTCCTTTCAGTGGCAGCGTTCTGTGCCCACTGCCCCTCCTGTGCCCGTCCCCCTGACACCCTATCTTGGTTTTATCAGAAAAAGAAGACCACAACCATCGCCGTGGAGGTGAAGAAGTCCCAGCACAAGTATGTCATTGGGCCCAAGGGCAACTCCCTGCAGGAGATCCTGGAGAGAACTGGCGTTTCTGTGGAGATCCCGCCCTCTGACAGCGCCTCAGAGACCGTGATACTTCGCGGCGAGCCAGAAAAGTTGGGGCAGGCGCTGACCGAAGTCTACGCCAAGGTACTACCTCCCACAGTGCATCGGGGCCGTGTCCGGGAGGCGCTCCCCTGCTTCTGCACCCATGTGAGCACCTGGTGCCCACATGGCCTGGGCCCTGCAAACCTACCGGGTGCTTCCTGCTCTCCTAGGCCAACAGTTTCACAGTCTCCTCCGTCTGCGCTCCCTCCTGGCTTCACCGTTTCATCATTGGCAAGAAAGGGCAGAACCTGGCCAGAATCACACAGCAGATGCCAAAGGTGAGTGGGCACGGATGGTCGCCAGCCTCGTTTCTGTCATCCTATTTCTGACCTTTGTTTGTGGTTGCTGTTTATCCTGCTGGGTGTCTTTGAAGGCTGGACATTTTTCAAAAATCAGAGGAAGTGTTTAAAAAATATTTGTCATTCTTTTGGTCCTTTTCACTAGTGGGAACGTGTACTGCCAGGTTTGATGACTGTCGTAAGGCCCATGTCATTCCACTGCTATGGCATCCTAACTTCCTAGGGGTTACACCTGGGAACTTATATACAAATTGTGTGGAGTGTCTTCCTGACCACGTGTCCTTGAGGTTGTCTTAGTTCTGCAAAGGGGACAGTAGATCCCAGGAAACGTGAACAGGGTAAGAAGCCAGAGGACACGTCCGTCGTCTTGTATTTCTGTTCTGTTTGGAATTCACTTCCCATGTACTCTTTGGTCACTTGACTCATCTAAGTTCAAAGTCCTGATTCACACAGATGGGACTGGTTCCTGGGGCCAGTCCCTGTTATTGCCCTCTCAAGCGTTACTGCTTTTCCTGGTGTGGTATAAACTCTGTGGACCACCTTTGGGCAGCTACACTTGGGTGAAAATTGCACGCCTGTTACCTGTCTCATTCTTTGTGCAGCCAAATAGGAGTGGGCATGTAAGCGTGAGAAAGATACAGGGAAACAGGAGGTATTGATGTGCTTCGAGGTGGTGGTTTTGGTCGCCAGTGCAGTGTGAAGGGCTTGGCAGTTCCCATTTTGGCAGAGATGTTTAGACCACGATATGTAGTATCAAAATAAGGGTGGTCGCCCAGCCCCCATTTCCAACTTTTCACGGTGTCTGTGGATGTGCACCGATGTGAAGCACCTGGGGACCGGCCGCCACCCTGGAAAGCGCCCGTGGGTGCTCGGAGGTCTCTGCCGCTCTGTCCTGACTGTCCCTTCCTCCTCTGCTGTGGTAGGTTCACATCGAGTTCACCGAGGGCGAGGACAAGATCACCCTGGAAGGCCCCACGGAGGACGTAAATGTGGCCCAGGAGCAGATCGAAGCCATGGTGAAAGACCTGGTAAGGGGCCCACCTCTCTGGGGGTTTGCGTGCCAGTGGGGTGGGACAGTGAGACCTCACGTGTGCAGGCACAGAGACCAACGTTGGCCCAGTCAGTGAGTGACGGGCTGAGGCAGTTAGAAGCTGGCCAAAGGCCCAGAGTGGCTTGGATAGAGGAGACCTTGTTTTGAAGAAGGGTCTTTCAAAGGGACCAGAAGGATGAACTTGCAGCAGTCCCCGACAGTTTGGTGAGAAGAGGGGACAGCTACCGGCCTCTGGACTGTGGTCCTGGCTGTGTGTCTGGCTGTGCGGCACGTCCCGTGGCGCGGTGCCTGGCGCTATGGGCCCCTCCCTCTGTGCTCCTGCAGAGTCACCGGATGGACTACGTGGAGGTGAGCATCGACCACAAGTTCCACAGGCACCTCATTGGGAAGAGTGGAGCCAACAGTGAGTGGGCCCTGCGGGGTAGGGACGGACGGGCCGGCGCCATACATTAGGCCGGGAGGAGAGTCACAGATTCTGACTAGGTGTCCTCGTTTCTCCTCCGGCCATGGTGGCCTGGAGCCGTTTGGCCCAGAGGTGAACGTGACCAACCTGCTCAGTCCCCTGCCTAACACACGAAGGGCATGGTGAAGGCACACCCAGGATTTCGTCCTTCACGTTTCTGCCCGACCGGCTGGGGATGCAGCCCAGGCTTCTGTAACGCTCACTACCTAGCACCCCAATCACGAGCCCACCGACTAAGAAATTTCCGGACTTGTGCCCAAGTCAAACGCAGGGAGGGATTCTGTTGGGCAGAGGGCTCCGTCAGTTCCATGTGGGACTTACCTGTGTCAGGCTGGGAGCAGCAGGTGGGACATCGGCGACGTGCTGTGTGAGCTCTGTTTGAATCGGCGGTGGTTCCAAAGCCCGCTCCTTCGCCTGGTTGAACTGCACGGCCATCTCACACACGGTGTTTACCGGTCTGAAAATAACCATCCTGTTTTATCTCCGGTGGAAAGTGAGGGCTAACATACCTATCCCTGGGTCCTTCCCTAGGTTGCAGGGACCCCACCTCTGTGAGCACGCCCTCTTCGGGTTTTGCCCTGTGCAGCCCAGTGTTTGTTCATGTGTAGATAGGCTTGTCACTCTCTTTACTTGTCATTCTCATGTTCTGGGAGCCTTGTAAACAGCGGGCGAGGTTCCCACTTACAGCGCAGCTGCAGTGGGCGCTCGCTGCTTGAACTTGTGCGCACCGTGAACTCGCTTCTGTTCTGGTTCACTGCAGTGTGTCCTTCCACAGAAAAGTAAAAGGAAGTGCAGTTCTAATGTTTCTGGTGTCTGCGCCCTAGGAAGTGTGGACCCACTTAGCATGGTTCCAAGAACTGTATCTGTTCTGTTTTCTGGTTCAGTTCCTAACCCTCGTTTTCTGTCATAATCTAAAACCTGACGCCCAGCTTCTGTCCTCGGCTTGTATTGTCCTACACGAGCCCCCCGGGAACAGCACCTCCTCACCTCCGTCCCCGTGCACATTCCCTCCTGGCTGTCTCTGTGCGCTCAGAACTCTCCTTAGCGACCCTCTCAGGAGCGTGGCTCCCTCACAACACAGTGGGCCAAATGCTGATCCCTTTCTGGGGATAAGTCTTCTCCAGGGTGTGCGGGCCTGGGTCTGACCACGGGCTCTGGGTTCTGTCCAGAGAAGGTGACTGCAGGAGGGTTTTCAGCCCCACTTTTTTTTTCAGACACTGAAGTGCTCAGTTTGGATCTGAGCTGATGATGGCATCTGTTTGGGTGGCAGCATGGCCTCCCTGGGGCTCTCAGGTGGTCGACAGAGCACTTGTCTCTTCAGTCAATGTGGGGTCTTCTGATTTCTAAGGGTTTTTAATGCTTTTTTATTTATTTAGCGAGAGAGTAATTTTTTTGTTCTGTGGTTCCCAAACTTGTCTTCACGTTAGAAATACCTGAGATCTTTTCAATACAGTGAGTCGTCACTCACCGTCATCAATAGGTTCCTGGAAACTGTGGCTCTACTGGAAATGACGTTAACGAAACCAGTTTGACCAGAGGCCGATGATAGGAACGTGAGCTAAGTCCCTACAGCATATTTCCAGTCACAGAAACATCACCCAGCCTCTAAATAAAGACCCAAAACACTTCTAATGTTAAACATTGACATAAGTGTGAGCTCTACGTACATTTAAGAAAGACGAATAGGAACAAGGTAATTCTCTTCCAAGCCATTTACTCCAGTTAGGGCCCCGGGGGCCCCAAGCCTCTCCCGGCAGCTCAGGGCCACTCACACCCACTCACACGGGGACAACATCGATTCCCCATTTAACCCAGCATGACATCTCAGGGACGTGGGAGAAGCCCTGAGTCCCCGAGGAAACTCACGCAGGCAGACGGGAGAACGTGCGACTCCACACAGATAGTGGCCCGGCCGGGAATTTTTTTCCTCGTAAACATTACAAGGAAGGATGTTGAAGAAAACATTATTCGAGGACCTGCTCGGGTCTTGAGTGCCAGCCGTTCTCCGGAGTAGCGAGCCCTCAGGTTCCGTGCGGTGCTGCGTGGTCTGTCCAGTGGGGAGCGGACCTGCCTCATGTTAGAGAATAGACAGTTGCTTTGGGGCCCTCCGTGTCCTTTCTGCTTGCTGGGTGGCGATTAGGTTCCTTGGGGGCTCTGCCCCAGTGTCACTGGTGGAGTGGAGTCAAGTCTGCATATGAACCGTGTCTCTTTGTTCCAAAGTCAACAGGATCAAAGACCAGTACAAGGTGTCGGTGCGTATCCCTCCCGACAGCGAGAAGAGCAACCTGATCCGCATTGAGGGGGACCCGCAGGGCGTGCAGCAGGCCAAGCGGGAGCTGCTGGAGCTCGCCTCGCGCATGGTAGGCCCACGGCCGGGTGC
Source organism: Rhinolophus sinicus (assembly GCF_036562045.2). Lineage (NCBI taxonomy): Eukaryota > Metazoa > Chordata > Mammalia > Chiroptera > Rhinolophidae > Rhinolophus > Rhinolophus sinicus. The sequence goes on along the minus strand of NC_133751.1, from coordinate 209,149,096 downwards.
CTCTGCACAGCGGCCTTCCTGGCCTGCGCTCTCCTGTGGCTGGCAGTCACCAGGTCTCCGCTGGGCACGTGGCTGTGCTAGTGTAGCAGGGTGCTCAGGCTGTGGCAGGGCACGTAGCCCTGGCCAAAGCCTGGAGTCCCTGAGGCCGGAGCACTCACCCGGGGACTGGGAAGGCACCAAGCGATGCTCCTGTGTGCCCAAGGGGGACAGTCACTGCCGGGCAATTACGTGCAGATGCGCGAGGGGCTGAGCAGTGGGCCTTGGGCCCTACTCCCCACACTGCCCTGCTGAGCTGCCCTGGGCTGGGCTGCCCATGACTCAGCCACACGTCAGTGCCCCTGAACCCCCACGCGTGAGCCCTGTACTGCAGGAGTGCACACTTAGGAAAGCCCAGGGTGGCGCAGCACAAGCCCTGGGGTCTGCTGTCCTTCACCCCAGACAGTCCCTTCACTCTCGCCCCAGTACTGTTCCAGGGGCGACACGTCAGACCCAGGGCACAGCACTGCCCTCTGTCAGCCGAGTGCCATGGGTTCTGCCCTTCGTCAGCCAGTTTCATCCTGACCGTCTAGGGTCCCTTGCTCTGGAGGCTTTTGTTGCTAAATTCCTGAACCCTTGTTTCTCTGTGATGTCAGTCCGATCCAGAAATTTCCCAGAATTCTCTAATGTGTTTGGTTGGTTGGCGGCTTGTCTCCCTGCGCTCCACCTCTGCTTGGTCCTTTGTGTTCCTCTGACATTTAATGGGCCTCTGGGGACATTGGACACCGTGTGTTCCGTGCCCTGTGCTGAGCCGTTTTCTTAGTCACCCTCCCAGGGAGAGGAATCGTCCAGGCCTCCTCGTGTTCAGGAGGGTCACTCCCGCTCTGCACAGCGCCGGCCTCAGTATCTAGTTGTAATTAAAACAGCCACTAAGTGACCTGCTTTGGTGACTGTCTACTGTGGTAGCACTTTGGTTGGAGGGCCCTCCTCAGTTGTGTCCTTGGATCCTGTTCAGGAGAGTGACCTGTGCCCAGTGTGATGTGCGGTGTGGTGGTTGTGGGACAGAGCAGGTGTCCTCTGGCCAGAGACCCGAACTGCTGTGTGGGGCGTCACCCACCTTGCGAGTGATGACGTCCCCCACGTCACTATTTCAGGAGAATGAGCGCACCAGGGACCTCATCATCGAGCAGAGGTTCCACCGCACAATCATCGGGCAGAAGGGCGAGCGCATCCGGGAGATTCGCGACAAGTTCCCCGAGGTGACGGCCCCGGTGTCCCTAGCCCCTGGGAGGCATTGGCCTGGCACTGAGCAGTGTTCCATATTGGGCTTCGTACCAGTCATCGAACTTGGTCTCCTGATGGTTTATTTTAGGTTATCATCAACTTCCCAGACCCAGCACAAAAAAGTGATATTGTCCAACTCAGAGGGCCCAAGAATGAGGTGGAAAAATGCACAAAGTACATGCAGAAGATGGTGGCAGATTTGGTAGGGGACATTTTCCATTCTTTGTTGGGTGACAGTGTTGGGCGGTCGAGGGGTGCCACCAGAACACCTGCTTCGGGGTGCACGCTTGGGTGCTGGATGGGTCTGCCGTCCCGGGCTTGGGACACAGTAGTGACACCATCTCTCAACCCAATGTTTAGATGGCAGAAGTTGTCATGACTTGAGTGTTCTATGGCATTGCCGTGGGGAGACCCTCTTTTTCCCATGCCACATCACTTTGTTTCTTTGAGGGGTCTTCAGGTACCTAGAGAAGCTGTCCATCCAGTCCAGGGAGACTGGCACAAGTAGTGTGAGGGGCTGTTGACTGATGTGTCATCTCAAACCTGGAAAGGGCAGGCGGCAGGTGGCCTGTGTTCTCTACACCTCCTTACACGGCTCACACGTAGCCTGTGGCCACTGGAGATGGGGGGCAGGGAGGGCTTCCCAGCGCTGGGCTCGTCTGTGTGCCCTGGAACACAAGGGTCCTGACAGGAGCAGCATCTGGGGGTGTTCTGAGCTCACTTCTCAGAAGCCTGGAGTCCTGGCCCGTCAGTCCCCAGCCAGCTCTCGTCTTGAGTGTGGCAGGGACTCCATCTTAACCCGGCGCATTGGTTGAGGTCCCCTGGCCAGACTTGATGGCGTCTGGATTATGGGGCATGCACTAACAGATCGCAGCTTCTGCGGCATGCCGCTTTTTATAAAAGGGGACTTTGCATCCGTCCGCCTGTGACGTGCCAGGTTGGTCAGTTGTTGGATAGTTGTCTCACCCGTCCTCGTGGCACACCTCCGAAGGTCAGACAGGATGGAAGTCTGTTTCAGAGCAGGGCCCCATGGTTCCGTGCTGCCCTCGGGGCTGGGAGGGCACCTCCTGCTCTGGCATGCATGCTCATTGTGCATCTCTTGTTTTTAAGGTGGAAAATAGCTACTCGATCTCTGTTCCGATCTTCAAACAGTTTCACAAGAACATCATTGGTAAAGGAGGCGCAAACATTAAAAAGGTGACCGGCCAGCTTGTCCCCTGGGTCCTGGCTCTTCTTGCCCTGCTCCCCCCGCCCCCCCAGCCCTGCGCCTTTCCTGCTGCAGATTGCAAGGGTCAAACCTGGTAGTCAGCTCCTCACGGTTGCCTCTCTCCTCGTAGATCCGGGAAGAAAGCAACACCAAGATTGACCTTCCAGCAGAGAACAGCAATTCAGAGACCATCATCATCACAGGCAAGCGAGCCAACTGTGAGGCTGCCCGGAGTCGCATCCTGTCCATCCAGAAAGACCTGGTAAGGAAGCGGGGCTGTGGGGCAAGGCACACACTGTGGGCCCTATTGTCGTGTCTCTCCAGCCCCCAGAGTTGTAGCTTGGGGTTCAGGCCTGTGGGCCCAGCACTCCCTGCCACCGACTTCCCGCCGCTGGCCCACAGGTGCTTAGCAACAGTCCTGAGCAGAAGCATTGACTCAGGCACTCGGAGATCATTGCACCCTGAAGGTCTTACAACATTTTTTTCCCCAGTTTTTGAAAAATGAATGTGTGAGAAACTGCACATGTTTAAAGTGTGCAGTTGTATACGTCCATGGGATCACCTCCGCGATCGAGAAAATGGACTTGTGTCCTTTTAACACCTGCCTCACTCCTCTCCCCCCACTCCCCACGTCCCCCCAGACCCTTACCTGCTTTGCCACAGGAGCTCAGTTTGGATTTTCTACATTGTTATGAAAATGGTTTCCACTGTCTTGGGTCAAGCTGCTCTTACTTTGTATAATTACTTTGAGATTCATCCATGTTATCGTGTATCAATACTTCATTCTTTAATTGAAACACAATTGACATACGTTACATAAGTTTCAAGTGTTCAGTGTTATGATTTGATATTTGTGTATCTTGTGACATGATCACCATGATGAGACTAATTAAGTCATGCCACACAGTACAGCTTTTTTTTTCTTGGGATAAGAATGTTTCATGTACCTCTCTTTGCAACTTTCAAATATGCAATCCAGTATCATTGACTGTAGTCCGGTCACCGTGTGGTATGTATATATAGAACATTTGCATCCCCAGGACTTAACGTTTTAACTGGAAGTTTGTACCTTTTGACCCCCTTCACTCATTTCGCCCACCCCCCACTCCCGGCAACCACCAGTTTGTTCTCTGTATCTGCGCTTAGTTTTTTTATACTTTTTTCTTTAAGATGGATTTTTAAATTAATTTTAGGTGTACAGTTAACATAACAATTGGACATTTAGAGCCCTCACAAAGTGATAACCCCCCAAGTCTACTACCCCTCTGGCACCATACATAGTTATTATAATACCATTGACTGTTTCCTATGCTGTACTTTACATCCATGAATATATATATTTTTTAATTAGAGTTGACATTCAATATTATTTTATTAGTTTCAGGTGTACAGCGCAGTGGTTAATACACTTTTTTTTTATTGCTGGGTTATATTTCACTACATGAGTAGATCATGCCCCCTTTTGTGCAGACTTTGGTAGTTTGTACCTTTTAAGAGGTTCCTATTTTATGTATGTTGTCAAATTTATTGGCATAAAGCTTTTCATAATATTCCCATATTGTCTTTTTACTATCTGTAGTGTCACCTCTGTCATTCTTAATATATGTAATTTGTGTCCTTGTAAGATGACCTCCTTTTACCCCGGTAGTATTTTTTGCTCTGAAATCTACTTTTATATTTAAGTGGGTTTCTTTTAGGCAGCTTGCTTTCTCTTCAATCTGACAACTTCTGCTTGTTAAATTGAGGTGTTTGCATTTAATTACATTGGTGATTATATGCTTACGTTATTACATGTATTATCACATACACTCAGTGTAATTACATCTAATGTGATTGATGTTTTCATTTTTAAATTTGGTAAAATATAAAGTGCACCATCTTAACCATTTTAAGGGGACAGTTCAGTGGTGTTAAGTACATTCACGTACGGCCATCGCCACCATTAATTTCCAGAACTTGTTCATCTTCCCAAACTGTACCCGTTAAACAACAACAATGCCCCATCCCCCTACCCAGCCCCGGGTCACTTTACTGTGATTATATTGTACAGTGGGTTTAAATCTACGTCTCACTCTTGGTTTTCTTTTTGTCCCATGTACTTTGTCCCCTTTTTCTGTCTTCTTTTGGATTAAATACTTCATTCCTTTTAGATCTTTTTTTTGGCTTATCAGATACAGCTGTTTTGTTGTAGTGGTTGCTTTGGGTTTTTAGTGTGCGTCTTCAGCTTAGAGCCTCCCTGCAAGTGGCTGTGCCAGCGCTGTAGTTTCATTCCTTTCGTTCCCCTGCGCCCCAGCCTCTGTGCTCTGTCATCATGCCGTTTACTTGCACGTGCTATAAACCCCAAGTGTATCAACAGCCTTTTTGTTTAAACACCCAGTTATTGTTTAAGGAGATTTAAGTAATAAAAAACTCTTACATATTTACCCATGTATACGTATCTCCTGTACTCTCCCTGTTCGTCCCTTCTCACCCCTCCCTAACCGCTGATCTTTTTAGTGTCTCTATAGTGTTAGCCTTTTCCAAAATGTCAAGGAGTTGGAATCTTGGTGTGTAGCCTTTTCAGATTGGCTTCTTTCACTTTGTTTTAGAGCTTTGGGTGAGAGTATGTTTAATTTTGTAAGAAACCACCCGACTGTCTTCCCAAGTGGCTCACCAGTTTGCATCCCCGCCAGCCTGAGATTCCTGTGGCTCCACGTGCTCAGACTGGTGCTTTTCCTTTCGGTGCTTTGGGTTGTTGCTGGCGAGACAGCTGGTGTTACCCTTAGCTTTGCTCGTCCACACGGACTAGGTTTTCTTTATGTTTCTTTTTTTTTTTTTTTTTTAATATATATTTTTTTTCATCTCCCACCCCCCACCCCCCTTACCCTCTGGCAACCACTAAACTATTATCTGTGTCTATAAGTTTCTGTTTCTCATTTGTTTGTCTTGTTCTTTTGTTGTTTTAGGTTTATATACCACATATCAGTGAAATCACATGGTTCTCTGCTTTTTCTGTCTGACTTGTTTCGCTCAGCATTACTCTCTCAAGATCCATCCATGTTGTCACAAATGTTCCTATGTTTCTTTACTTGAAGTTTATATTGAAATTCTTGGATATGTGAGTTTAGAGTTGTCATCATATTTGGAAAAGTTTGGGTCATTATTTCTTAACAGTTTTTTCTGTCCTCCCCTTCAGGGACTCCGATTACTGAGCATCAGGCAGCCTGAAATTGTCCCACCATTCACTGACACTGTTTATGCTGGGGTTGGGGGGGTATTTTTTCCTCCATGAGTTTCTTTTAATTCATTAATTTTCTGCAATGTCTAATCTGCCTGTAATCCCATATAGTATATTTTTCATTTCAGATACTGTTTTTGCCTCTAGAAGTTCAATTTGAATTTGCTGTTTTTATACTTGACGTGTTCAATCTTTTCCTTTGGCTTCTTGCTCATACGCAGTATTAGTGAAAATACCTGTTTGTGTCCGTGGCCTGATGTTTCTGACTTCTGTGTCATTCCTGGTGGTTTTCTATCGTTTTATCCTAGTGTGGGCTGCTTTTTCCTGTCCATTTGCACGTCCGGTATTTTTTTTCATTAGACCAGACGTTATGAAGTTTACTTGGGTAGTTTTGTCTTCCTGTAAATGTCTTTGTACTTGAAGTTACTTCACTACAGTTGGCTCCTTTTTGGACTTGCGTTTAAGGCTTGTTCGGTGTGAGTATGGTGGTGCTTGTTAGTCCAGGGCCCATATTTCCCTCTGTGCCCTGAGAGCCTCCGAGAACTGTGGCCAGGGCCCCAGGTGGGACGGCTGACGGAGCTGTGGGTCCCGTGAGCCTACTCCTCCGGGTGGTTCTCGCCCTGGCCCAGGCAGTCGCCCTCCGTGTGTCCGCATGGGAGCCTCTCTCCACGCGCTCTTTCTTGGGCTTTGACACACGAGCTCAACCAGAGGACAGTCAGAGGCTCACCTTGCTTGCTTCCTGTCCCCCATATCTTGAACACCATTGTTTCATGTGGGAGGAAAATCCAGTCTCTGGAGGCAGAGTCTCTGCTTATGGGGCTTTAACAAGAAAGCTTGACCCGTATGCATCTTGGTCGCAGCAGAGAAGGGCTGATGGGCAAAGTGCTGTTTTACGTCTGATACCGTGGCTCCCTTTGTACGCAGTGTATGTGGCCCTCACACATGCACGCCCGCATGTCACAGGCCCCTCTTCAGCAGGCGTGTGCTCCTATGTTGAACATGTCACAGGCTGTGGCTTAACCCTTCTCTAGCCCTTACTTGTCACCCAAAATGTCCTCGTGCGTGTGTGCTTCCAGGCCAACATAGCCGAGGTGGAGGTCTCGATCCCAGCAAAGCTGCACAACTCCCTCATTGGCGCCAAGGGCCGCCTGATCCGCTCCATCATGGAGGAGTGTGGGGGTGTCCACATTCACTTCCCTGTGGAAGGTTCTGGAAGTGACACTGTTGTCATCAGGGGTCCTGCCTCGGATGTAGAGAAGGCCAAGAAACAGCTGCTACACCTGGCAGAGGAGAAGGTAAGCACCACCCGGGAGGGGATCAGCATGTTTGTTCCGTGCAGGAAGTGTCCTTTTTCTTCCCGGTGGAAAGCTCCAAGTGCCCTTGTGGCAGGCCCGAAAACTTCGAAGACCTTTGTCTCTTTGATTTTTGCCATTACCGAAGGGCCTTTCCTGGTCAAATGCCCACGTATGCGATGTAGCAAAAGTGATGTATGTAAAGTAGACTCCACTCTCCTTAGTATGTGGTTGTGACTTTTAATGAACATGTATTTGTGTGATCTCTACTGCAATACAAATGTTTTGACCAACCCCCCCCCAACCCCCCAAAGTCTTCAGTGAATCACCTCTGTCACAGTCCACCTGCTGGTCTGTCTCTGCACTCGGTTCCATCCCAGCAGCTCCACAGGTGGGAATGGCTGGCTCTCTAAGCTATCGGCGAGCCCTTCAGCTTTGTGCTCTAACTGTTCTAGATTCTTGCTTTTCCAAAAGCACTTTGGAACCAGCTTGTCTGTTTCTAGAGGGAGAAAATCCTGCTTAGATTTTGATTTTGAGATTACCATATTTTGCTGGGTATAATGCACACCCACGTTTTTGACCCAGACTTCAGGGGAAAAAAATATTTCATTTTAATTTTTTTAATTCAAATTTTTATTTGTTTATATGTAGGTACTTTTTTTGGCATTATAAAGGAATTTTAGCATTTAGTTTTTAACATTATGGTACAAGAAATTTTATGAACAAATAATTACAAATCACAAGAACAGATACAAGGTACAAGAAATTTTATGTACTGGTAACAAATTTACGATATTTATGCATCTAGAAGGCCAAGAGCTCCTCGTCGTTGCAAGTTCGTCGTAAGTTAAAAACCGATTATTGTATTCCAGGGTATTATTTTGCATACAGATATCGTTACTGATTTCTTTTAGAGATCATTATTCATCTCTTTGAACTCATAAGCATAAGTAAAAGAATTAAAAACATTTATATAGATACAGAATTACACTACCCATGTGTAATGCACATCCTTATTTTTCCCTCACAAATTTGGGCAGAAAAGTATGCATTACACACGGCAAAATACGGTATGTTGAAGCTAAAGATCAAACTGGGGAGAACTGAGATCAGCAGTTTGAATCTGCTACTCTGTGTGCCAGTTTTTAAAGTCTGGCTTCTCATTGACTGCTGGTTTATAGTTTTTAGCATACAGACCTTGTTCATTTTGGTCAATTGATGTCTTTTGTTGTTTAGAGGTGGTACTTTTGTGATTCATTTCAAGTTTAAGTTATTGTAGTATTAGAAATGTATTTGATTTTTGAGTGTTGGCCTTGTTTTATGTGTCTGGTCTAAAGCTCACTCTGAAAGTTCCAGTAGCTTTTTTTGAGGGTTCTTGTGAGTTTTACTTTATGGAAAACACATCACCTGTGAGTGGATGGTGCATCTCTTTCTCTGATTGTACACCATGAGTGTCTCGTCTTACCGCATTGCCTGGGCCTCCAGTGTGCTGATAGCAGTGGTGAGAGCAGACGGCCTTGCTTTGTGGGTGAACTTGGGAGGTACTGAACCTGTCACCATGTTAGTGTGCGGTGAGCAGCCGGTCTTTTGCAGATGCTCTTAACAGGGACGGATGCGTCCTTCTGTCCCACGTTTGCTGAGAGTATTTTGGGGGATGGGTGTTGGATCTCGTCAAGGTTTTTTGTTTGGTTGGTTTTTTGCATCTATCGGCATGATGACATGGTTTCTCTCTTTGGTGTGTATATTAGATTGATTTTTCTTTTTTAATGTTTCACCAGCCTTGCGTTTGGGGGTTAGCCCCACTTAGTTAGGATGTATTTCCTTTACCGTGTTGCTGGACGGGGCCCGCCTAACTCGTTAGCTTTTTAACAGCGCTGCTGTTCACGAAGGTCTGTCTGAATGGTAGGAGAGTCCCTCGGTGGTGTTTGTGAAATTGGCACTTAAAAGATAACAATGTCAGTTGTTTACTGATTACGTGCTGGCAGACCTCCTTTTCCTGTGTTCCTACTTCATTGTGGGCCCAGTTCTAGGACCACAGGAAGGAGAGAGAGTGCACTGTGTGGGTCTGAGTCAGCCTGCAAGAGTGTGCTCTCCAGGTGACTCTGCCAGAGGAGCTGGCATCTGCCACGAGGTCCCTGTGTCAGGGCCTGTCCTGGGCCCTGCTTTCTTGGTGTCAGATGAGGGCCCCAGTTGGCTCGGGTCTCTCTCAGTTTGAGATTGGGGCGTTGCTGGCTCTGTGTGGGCTCCCCTAGGGTACGAGCAGGGGGAGGACCAGAGGGGGTGCACTCTGCTTGTGTGGGGAGCAGTGGGAGTGCCCATGCTTGGGAGTGGGGCCGGCAGTGCTGTGCAGGTGCACCCCCATCCCCATAGTGCGCGGCCGCACACCCCATTACCTGGCAGGTGGAGGGCGCTTGCAGAGGTTCAGGCACAGCTGGTACGTGGCAGCACTAGGACCCTGTGTCCGCGTGCTTTGAACTGGACTGGCCTCTCTTACCGCGGAGGAGGGAGTACAAGGGCAGCCTGTCTGGGTGGCCTGGACATCGTTTGTTTTGGTGAGGTTTAATTAGTCCCATTCAGGGGGACATTGGTGACAGTGTGAGGTTAGCTTCACCGCACACTGTTGTCCCCTAGGCCCGCCTGTTCACCTGCTCCAGGCCCAGGCAGGTGGCATCAGGCCAGCGTATGTGGGTTGGTCTCCACAGCAAACCAAGAGTTTCACCGTTGACATCCGCGCCAAGCCGGAGTACCACAAGTTCCTCATTGGCAAAGGGGGTGGCAAAATCCGCAAGGTGCGTGACACCACGGGAGCCCGCATCATATTCCCAACGGCTGAGGACAAGGATCAGGACCTGATCACCATCGTGGGGAAAGAGGACGCCGTCAGGGAGGCCCAGAGGGAGCTGGAGGCCCTCATCCAGAACCTGGTAGGCACCTGGGTCCTGGGCCCATTGTGCAGGGCAGCGGGCGGGGTCTCGACGTCCCTTTTCCTGTCTCCACGCTGCAGGACAACGTGGTTGAAGACTGCATGCTGGTGGACCCCAAGCACCACCGTCATTTCGTTATCCGAAGAGGCCAGGTCTTACGGGAGATCGCAGAAGAGTATGGTGGGGTGATGGTGAGCTTCCCGCGGTCCGGCACACAGAGCGACAAAGTCACCCTCAAGGGTGCCAAGGACTGTGTGGAGGCTGCCAAGAAGCGCATCCAGGAGATCATTGAGGACCTGGTAGGCGCCTGGGGGGCTTGTGCGGTCCTCAGCCCTGCTGGGGGGAAGGCACTGCGCGTCCCCTGCAGGCAGCAGGCCCTCGGCCTGCCTGGCCTCCTTCCTGACAGTGGGTGGGAATGCTGCCTCTGAGAAGCGGCTCCGTTTGCAATTTTATGAAAGGACAGTGAGTACGAGGAACCAGCTGCCTTGTCTCGTCCTTGTCTCCAAAGGGAAGCAGATAGGTTGGGGGAGAGGGTCAGAGCAGAGCGGCTCCGTAGAAAAGTCACGGAAATGCACTGGTCTTTCTAAACCCGCCTTTAGAGAGCGTCGCCCTCTTGAGTGCCGTTGGAGGTACTTTCTGGTAACCAAGCCTGACTCCTTGTTGAGTCAGAGCCACAGCATCCGAATGCCCTGTCACCTGAGACCAGTGGGGCCACCTGCCTGCTGTTTGAGGGCCCCCCCTTGTGTATACAGAAATCGGGTGTCATTACGTTCTGCTTCTGGGTGTCAGCAGCGTCCGGGGCAGTTTCGTACGGACAGGTCACTGATTCGTGCTTCATCTTTTTGGGGGAAGCACCTCAGAAAGACGCCTCCCTTTGGCCCTGCCCCGTGGTCCTCCTCCCTCTACCCCATGGCACATCGAGCTCCGGATTCAGCTTGGGAAAAGGGGGTGCCTGTGCGCTTGGGAGTGGCTGTGCAGGACTGAAAGGAAGACGGTGTGAACCTGAGGAAGCATCAGCGGTTAACCTTCACTTTTCTCTTTGTTCTTCTCACTCTGCCCCTCCCAGGAAGCCCAGGTGACCATAGAGTGCGCCATACCCCAGAAATTCCATCGGTCAGTCATGGGCCCCAAAGGCTCCAGAATCCAGCAGATCACGCGGGACTATAATGTTCAGATTAAATTCCCAGACAGAGAGGAAAACCCAGGTGAGTCCTCGCGGTGCGCTCTGTGCTGGGCGGGAAGCGGAGGTGTGGGAATGGTCCCAACCTGGGGCGAGGTGGCTGCCATGTGTCCTGATGAAGGGCTTTCCTGCCGGCTGCGGTGCTAGAACCCCGTCAGGTGTCCTGGGGGCCGCCAGAGGCTTGGGCTCACCTGCTGTCCCAGCAGCGCAGCATCCGTTGCTGCAGCGTAATGAGGTGCCCTGCAGGTGTCCTGGAGGCTCGCAGCTGGTGACAAGGACATAGGAGAGCACGCAGGGGAAGCCCCGTGTGCAGTGCTGCTGCTCACAGAGCTTCTGAAAGCGGCTGTGACGAGGTTGCGTCTGTCTTGTCCACAGCACAGGCCTCACTGCCCCCAGTCCCGCTCCTCTATGGGCCATGTCTCCCGTGAGGATCCGGCTGTGGTCTCAGACCAAGTTCTGTACGTCCTGATCCTTCTTGCACTGACACAAAGAGCGTGTTCTGCCTTCTGTTGACTTGTCTTAGTTGGCCGTTGTGTCTGGCTGGCAGACCTGCAGCTGCCGAGGGCCCTCCGTGGGCTCTGGCCTCTGTGCAGCTGGTCGTGCCCTTGAACACCCCTGTTTCTGGGAAAACAGGGTATTTTGAGTAGAAAACCAGTTAAATCATAATGTCATGTGGTGCACACTTGAATATTTTTTAATTTTGATGTAATTTCACACTTAAAGAAAAATTGCTCAGAATTGCATGAAGATAAATCCTCTCTACTCATCCAAACTCACCAGTTTTTACACAAACACATATACATGGTTTTTTCTGAATCGTTTGAGTGTGATTTTCAGACCTGTCTGTCATCCATAGTGGGTTGTTTTCTTCTAAGAAGGAGGCTCGCGTTTTGAGAGCACCATGGCATGTTCATCAGAATCTGAAAACTGAGTTATGTGACACTGTTACTGAATTCATAGTTGACATTCAAATTTGGCCAGTTTTAAAAGCGTCCTGCAGAGCCCGCCTCTTTTCCTAATGTTTTTTTGAGAATTTTTGAGTTTGAGCCAAACTGAAAACATTGTTGGGAAGAAGATTTCAGATGTTCCCCTCTTTCCCCAGTTTTAATCCAGGATCGTGACAGCTTTAGGCAGTCATGCCTATGGACTTATTTCTGTCATATGGACTCCTGGATTCTCACCCTAGGAATGTGGTTTTGGTGTTCGTTTTGCTGCACACCTGGTCCCCAGTGTGGTCCACGGGAGCCCCACCAATGGCTTCTGTGTCCTATTTCATGTCTCTTCACTCTGGGTGCTTGCTTCCTTCCTGGCATGAGAAGCTGGTGCAGCCTTACCTCGTCCTTCCTGAGTCTCTCAAGCACCCTCACCTCCCACCCCCCGGCCGCCTGCTCCCAGCGCCAGGTCTCCTGGGCCGTCAGAACGTCCATCCTTCCCTCCCAAATACAGTGGGCCCCACTTGTAGCTCTTTCCACACACCAACTCATGTTTCTCACTTTATCCTTTGAGGTGGTTAGTTCCATGTTCAAGGTCTGGGAGCAGGGTGCAGAGCTCACGGCCACACTGGAAAGCAGCAGTGCCCGCCAGGTCCAGGCCTGTGCCAACGGCCCCTTCTCTTTCCCCGTAGTTCATAGTGCACAGCCAGCTGTCCAGGAGAACGGTGACGATGCCGGGGAGGGGAGAGAGGGCGAGCCTGGCTCTCCAAGGAGGTGTGACATCATCATCATCTCTGGCCGGAAGGAAAAGTGTGAGGCCGCCAAGGAAGCCCTCGAGGTATGTCCGGCCCTGTCTCCTCCCTGGGGCGAGGCGTGGCCTGCAGGACGCTGCCCTAGTCGCTGGCAGCAGAGGAGTGGGTCTAGTCAGTCACTTTCGTCCTCACCCCGGAGCATTCGGCCTACAGGCCTGGGGGTCGTGGAGAGAACATAGCTGGTGGGTGAATGTGACCTCCAGGCTCAGTGTCCCCCTCTGAAGCGGGGCCGTCCAGACCTACCTGTGACTTATAAGGCTGAGTCCTTTCGGAGTGAGTACTTAGAGTGCCACTTCCATGGTGGTCGTGTCCTAAATGGCAACGACATTGGACAGCGTCGTGTTGCCTTGGAGTGGAGAGACAAACGAGAACCAAGATGACCACACAGCAAGGGATTAAATGTGGTCGGGGCTGGGGCGGGGACAGAGCAGTGCCCGTGTCCCGTTGTCATTGTCTCGGTGACCTGCATGGGCTTGGGCCACAGGCCGTTCTTGACCTCAGTGAGGCTGGGAGCCAGGGTGAGCCTCTGCATCGGAGCCCCCTACTTCCCCATGGGCCTCACGCCCTGTTTTTTCCAGGGTTTCTTTGGTTTTGTTGGCTTGTGCAGGGCCCTGCCACAGAGGCTTGGAAGTTCGCTCTGCTGGCATTAACTGAAACACTGGCTTCCGTCCTTTTCCCACGTGTTTCTATTGAGTTAGTGGCATTCTCAGGTGGCACAGTGTGGAAGGTTCTGGGCGCACACTAATTCCCACAGCGCTCTTTTCCCTGTGTCCCATGAAGACCTGTTGCTGGGCCCATGGCGTCCCTGCCCGCTGTTCTCAGGCCTGACTGACCATCTTCCGCAGGCGCTGGTCCCTGTCACCATCGAGGTGGATGTGCCCTTTGACCTTCACCGGTACATCATCGGGCAGAAGGGGAGCGGGATCCGCAGGATGATGGACGAGTTCGAGGTGACGCGGTCTTGCAGGCCTTTTCCCTGGAGACCGGATGTGGGGCGTGAGCTCTGTCACAGGTGCTGCTGGGAGTGGATGGATGCAGCCCCTCGGGGCGCGAGGTCCTGCCCACCCTCCCATAGCGGAGGCGCCTTCCTCCTGCTCTTTATCTGCAGCAGCTCTCCTCCTGCAGGGGTGGACACTTCCCACCTTCCTTGTCCCGAATCTGCAGGGGTGTCCCTGGTCAAATGGGACAGACAGGCCACTGCTGATGACTTCCAGGCTCACCCTCGGTGAGGGCCAGATAGACACATTCCCGTCCTGAGGGCTCCCGTCTCCACGTAGGTGAATATCCACGTCCCAGCCCCTGAGCTGCAGTCCGACGTCATCGCCATCACAGGCCTCGCTGCAAACTTGGACCGGGCCAAGGCCGGGCTGCTGGAGCGCGTGAGGGAGCTGCAGGCGGAGCAAGAGGACCGGGTGAGTGCCCAGCGGGGCTTCCGAGAGGTCCGGCAGCCGGCCCTGGCGCCACCAGGTAACCGGTGGCTGGAGGTGGACTGGGTCCCCAACCAGGCAGTCAGCGTGGAGATTCTGCTGAGGGGCGGCCCTTCGGCAGCGGTTAGGAGCAGGGATAAAGCTAGCGGCTTCTTCAAAGGGAATCCTGGAGACATGGAGCCCTCAGCCCTACAGGGAAGGTGAGCTGTTGCCCAGAGAGACCACCACGCATGTGCTATGCGGTCTAGGGTACACGTCAGGCCCCCATGGACTTCCTGCCTCCACGGCCTCCCTGTGGAGTGGGTGAGAGCCCGCGTCGCCTGTCGGTAGAGCTGGCCTTTGAAGGCCCGAGTGATGGTGGCAAGGCAGGTGTCCTGGGATTTGAAGCACCTTGTGAACTATGGGGCTTGGCCGGTGATGGCACCCTGCTCATAGGCCCCGCCAGTCTGAGTGTGTTCCCACGTCGGCTTCCGAGTCTGTCCTCTGCCCTGGCCACAGGCGCCCCGGGCTGTGTCTGTCCCATAGCACTTCTGTTCCTCTTTTTTTAGCCTGCTTCTGCACCCCAAGCCTGCCAGGCCCAGAGCGTTTTTAGGCTTCCTCCTCAGACCTGTTTCCCAGGTGAGGAGAATGGAGCCGCGCTGTCACGGCGAGCAGGCAGCTAGGCCAGTGACACCTGGTCTTGCAGGTCCTCTGAAAGGCTTGCAGACTTGGCTGTGGAGTGGGCAAAGCCTCTGGGTCTCATTAGGAGCGGTAATGGAACATGGCGCAGAGGCTAACCGACAAGCCATGTCTTGTTTTTGTTGCCGAGGTAACAGTGGGTGCCTTCCAGGTCCAGGTTGGAGTTGAGCCTGTGGATGCGTGTGATGTTGAAGGTCAAGACTGAAGTATTGGACCCTTTGCCTCATTCTCGTTGTTTCATCTGTAGGCTTTAAGGAGTTTTAAGCTGAGCGTCACCGTTGACCCCAAATACCACCCCAAAATTATTGGGAGGAAGGGGGCGGTGATTACCCAGATCCGCTTGGAGCATGACGTCAACATCCAGTTCCCCGATAAGGATGATGGGAACCAGGTAAGGAAGACCACGCGAGTAGACGCCCCATTGACGCACTCTGGGGACCTTTGTCCTGACCTGGGGACAGTGGCCAGGCAAACTTGTGCCAGATGGGTGGTGGAGAGGGCAGGATTCAGCGAGGCTTCAAGAGTCGGGGTTTGGCTCAGGCTTTGGGCCCCATCTTGGCCCGTGCCGGCTGGGTGAGGTTCCTCTGACGTGGTTGTGTCGCTGTGTGGACTGGGGGCACGTTTCCTGTGCCCACCTGGTCACCTGTGCAGCAGGGTGTGCCCTCGTCGCTCCCGGCAGCCAGCTGGTGCTCTGGCTGGGACCTTCTCACACAGTTGTCCTCACGGTGCAGCCCCGCAAATGTGCACCCTCCACCCGCTCTGCGTCGCATGTCGGTCCCCTCACAGTGGAGGCCAGGGCCTCCCTGCCGAGCTGGGTGTACCAGGCCGGTCCCTGCCGGCCGCTGCTCAGGAACCCGATGCCCCTCTCTGCGCACCACCCAGCCCGTCATACAGTCCTGCTGTCTGTCTTACCTCTCGGACCTTCTGCCCCCTGGCCCCACCTCTGATAGGTGGGCCACCCTGCAGCACGGCTTTGCACACAGTGGGAGCCCAGTCTGCGCTGGCTCTTCTGCAGGCTCTCGTACGCGGCACAGCACCTAGAAACGCTCCCCAAGAGCCTTGCGGCCAGCACACCTGACAAGGCCTCTGCAGACGGGCGCACCGCACCCGCCCAAGCCTGCGTCACTCTTGTGGGGGCTGCGTGCCTGCCTGCTCACCCCAGCCTTGCATATCCTGGGTCTTCCAGGAGGAAACAAGCGTCCTCACTGCTCCCTGGTCCTGAGCCCTCCCCAAGGGCGGTCTTCAAAGCGCCGCCTCCTGTTTAGCTCTTTCTGAAGGATATTTCTGTACCGCAGACTTAATCACCTTGAGGACTTAGCTCTTTTAAATCCCTCACGTTCACTACTGTGTACTTCCTTCAATTTTCCTCTGCAATTACTAGTTCTTTAGTCATTATTTAACGTTTAGACTGTTGACGTCCTGTGAGAAGCATGCTTCGTTTACAATCCGTCCTGTGCCCGCCATGGCCTTTAGTGGTGCCTCACCGGCCGGTGGGGGAGTTCTAGGCCAGGGTGACGTCGGGCCGCCTCTGGCTTCTGCATTTGCTTCACCTGGACAGAAGGCGCTTGGTGCTGCCCCTCTCAGGCCCCTGGGCTTTCTCTTCTCCCTGGGGTGGGTCTCTTTAAATGCCTGCTTTTCTCTTTTAGTCGAGGTATTTATTCTCATTCTCTCATCCTTTTACATTGTTTTCTGTTCTTTTTTTGAGAGTGTAATATTTTCTCGTGTCCTGAAGAATATGGTTTAAGGTTATTTCATTTTCAAGTTTCCTTCTCTGTGCCTTGAAGAATCCATTTGTTCTGTTCACTCTTTACATCCGGGGCCTCTCCTGTGCCTTTGTATGATTGGAGGGAGGCCCTGGGCCCGGGTGCACTGTCGGTGTGGTGTGCTGGCCACGGCATCTGGACCTTCCAGGTCATTCGGTCTCCAGACGAGGGGCCCGAGGGGACCTTTCCTGACGCGGACCCCTCACTTGCCAGTCAGTGTCTTCCCGTCATCTTTGTGGGTAGGTGCTCGCTCGCTCTCCCTGTGTGTGACTGCCTTTTCGGCAGGTCTTAGGAGGGGTCAGGAGCTAAATGGGCATCGTTAACCTGTTGTTTTCAGTTGGACTCCTGGTATTTCTTTCTCTCCTGAGTGGATCCGTTTGCCCCTGTGCCTCACTTCGCCATGCGTCCAGTGCCCCGAGCCCCTGTGCACCCCTTCTAGTCAGGAGTCCCGAAGGCATTTCCTTTGTGACTGGATTCTCCTGTCTCAGCCCCAGGACCAAATCACCATCACAGGGTACGAAAAGAACACCGAAGCTGCCCGGGATGCTATACTGAAAATTGTGGGTGAGCTTGAGCAGATGGTTTCTGAGGACGTCGCACTAGACCACCGTGTTCATGCCCGGATCATTGGCGCCCGTGGCAAAGCCATTCGCAAGATCATGGATGAATTCAAGGTGAGTGTCCAGCCCCACCGTGAAGGGCGTGCTGGCCGCAGCGCGGATAGTACCTGCTTCCTGCCCTGTCAGGTTGCTTCTTTCCACGTGGGCCAGTGAGGGGCGGGGAGTGGGGACCACTGGGGCCTCCAGTCTTCTGCCTCAGCTGCTAAGAACGCACTGACCCGCTGGGCTCTGGAAGCGCCAATGTCTGAGGCTCAGGTGCTCGTCCTGAGGCAGTGAGGCTGAGGAGGGTCACAGCTGTGTGTGTGTGTGTGTGTGTGGATGCCGTTGACAGTGCCCTGCGCAAGTCCCTGGTGGGTTCCACACCTCAGAGGGGTCACCCCCTTTGCCTTCTGTAAACAAGGAGCTCCCACGGGCACTGGGCTGCATGTCATGATAACGAGGAAACAGCCATGAGCCCATATCTACATTTTCATTAACTCAAGGGGAGAAAACGAGACGTTCACTGTTCCAGCCACACGGCATGGTGGCCAGTTAGTCCAAAGCTGGCGGACGGGTGCTCAGCCAGCTGAGGTGCTGTGTGTGCTCCTTCTAGGTAGACATTCGCTTCCCGCAGAGCGGGGCCCCAGACCCCAACTGCGTCACCGTGACAGGGCTCCCAGAGAATGTGGAGGAGGCCATCGACCACATCCTGAACCTGGAGGAAGAATACGTGAGTCCTGGGGTCACGGCAAGGTGGGAGTGGGCGAGCCCCTGACATGCCTGGCAGGCCCGGGGGTGCGCGGCCTGACACCCCTGTGCCTGCAGCTGGCCGACGTCGTGGACAGCGAGGTACTCCAGGTGTACATGAAGCCCCCTGCCCACGAAGAGTCCAGGGCGCCGTCCAAGGGCTTCGTGGTGCGGGACGCTCCCTGGACTGCCAGCAGCAGTGAGAAGGTGAGGCTTGTCCGGGGTGTCCCCATGCCCGTGAGGTGGGGTGCCTGCCACACCAGCCTCGCCTGGATGGGCCCAGTGGCTGAGGGTCGGGTCATTTTGGAGCTGCTTGAGTGCAACCCCTTACTGAAGCGGTGCCTTTTCTGTCCCCCCAGGCTCCTGATATGAGCAGCTCTGAGGAATTTCCCAGCTTTGGGGCTCAGGTGGCCCCGAAGACCCTCCCTTGGGGCCCCAAACGATAATGATCAAAAAACAGAAACCTCTCCAGCCTGCTGACCCAAACCCCGCCACACAATGGTTTGTCTCAATCTGACCCAGCGGCTGGACCCTCCATAAATTGTTGACGCTCCCCCTCCCTGAGGTCTCGCAGTGAAGCCAGGCCACCCAGCGTCGTGTGTGGCCGGTTCCTGGGCCTGGCCAGCTCTGGGCGTGAGCTCAGGACCCGACACCTGCACTCTGGGACAGCCCTCCTGCTGTGAACACTAACATGTCCTCGACGTGGCGCCATCAGCGTCTGGTCCACCCAGCATGTCAGTAAGGCTCTGGCCTCCACTCAGAGAGCTCCACGGCTGTGGCTGAGTCTACTTCCTGTGTCATGACCTCAGGAAATAAATTCCTTGACTTTATAAAAGCCAAAATGTTTGCCCTCTTCCTTTTCCTCCTTCCAGCTGCCAAAAAGTACACTTAGCCCAGACCACGGGTGGGGAGGGAGACCCAGTGTGCGTGCTGGGAGCGCCCGGCCCCTCAGTGGACTGGGGGTTGGGGGCAGAAGGGTGACGTGGGTCCCAAGTGTGTCTGCCCTGCACTGCAGGCGCTGGTGAGTGAGACCTGAGGTGGGCTGCAGGTCCGCCGTCTGGGTGCACGGTGGCCTGGTGTGCCCGGAGGGACGTGGGGATGGGAGAGGGCTGGCCCGCAGAGGAGAGGTGGGGACAGCCACTTACCCTCCACCAGGGCCCTGCTCTGGGTAACAGCCCCCTGGTTCCACCATGTTGGGTCCACAGCCCCACCCCTCCCTGATGCCTGCTCTCAGTCCCTTCCTTCTCCCTCAGCCAGTGTGGTTGTGCCTCAGGCTCGGGGTAGTGCCTCCCTCGGCGCCCAGCCTCTTGATCTGACGTGTCCTGTGGTCGTGTATTCGCTGCTCCCTCCCTCCTCACTCCCTCCTTCCCTCCCTCACAGGTGGTCAGTGGCCAGTGGGCCCGTCCCGAGTGGGGAGTGCACACATCACTCCCCTCGGTGGGCTGTCTTCTTGACATATGCTCGGGGGCTATGCAGACCCCTGGGAGCTGGCCTCCAGAGGCAGGCTTCGTGGTCATGGGCTGGGGAGAGGCTGTCACTCAGCCTGGACTAGAGGACCGGGTGCTGCTGAGGGCATCTGCTTTTCTCAGGTGTGGTAGGTAATTCCGGGTGAGACAAGGTGTCCCTGTCCCCGGGCAGCACAGGGCCCCTCCGTGTGGTGCTGTGAGAACCACAGACGGCCTGTTTCTAGGAGGTCTGGTCTCCCTGTCCCCCCCTGTCCACTCGTGGAGGTGATGAGCCATCCCAGACAGATTCTGGAGTTCCTAGAGAAGCCCTTCCCCAGCGGTGCTCAGTATTCCTTTGCCATCCCCACCCCAGAGTTTTTCACTCGGTTTAATAACTCAGTTTGGCACCCTTGAGGCCAAACTGAAATTCCTGACTAGACCGAGAACTGGTTAACACGAGTGTAGTATCAGTGGCCTCTGTGCTCCCATTAGACTGAGCAGCCCTACATGTGCCCCTCTATAGGAATGATAAACGGGGATAGGAAAGAACATTTGCTTCACCAAATAGGCTGCAGGACCCCATATTACATAGGTCGACAATGGAGATCGGGAGCGAGAAGGCAAGGCACTGTCTGCCTTTCTCCAGGAAACTGCTGCCACCTGGGAAGCCTCGAGGGCAATGCGCTGGCGCCCCCTTCTCGGCAGGAGTCTGGGAGCTTTTCCTGGTGACCACCGAGCTCCGTCCCCATCGCCCTGTGGGCCCTCCGGTATCTGCCTTTGTCATCTCTACCACATCTGGCCCCACACTCCTCCGAAGGTAAACTGTCTGTTCTCACAGCCGCTGTTTGCACATTGGCGTTTGTCGCTACGTGTTGCCGATGTAGCTTCCCTTTCTCTGAGCTGTTCAGGTGGTGGTAGTGAAGGCTGCGGTGCCTGCCCAGGGCCCCTCAGGCCCTGGGAGAGCCTGCAGGGGCCTGGGAGCGTGCGTGCATTTCCTCCTGTTGACTGTCCTCCCTATCACGTGTGTCCAGTTACCACCCATCCCTTGGCCTTAATTTTGGAATTTGGAGAGTATGTGCAAACATGTGAAAAGGCTCATGAATATGGATGACACTGGAATTTTACAAATTCTAAAATAAAACCCAAAACCAGATGCGTTGTGCTGGGGCTCATTTTATCACGCCACATATGTGTCCCTGGTCCTGGGAAATGGGGGGTGTTTCCACGCTGCCAGTGAGGGGTCCTTGGACATCCTGTAGATGGTGGTGGACTTCGGTGTGGTTCTCCCAGCTGGCATGTGGCTCTCAACCCCATTTTAACAGCCTGCCATGCAGGAGCTGCGGTGCGGTGTGAGGCCAGCGGTGGTCACAGCTGGCTGGCTGCCTGGCCCAGACTGCTGTCACCATTGGGCGACGGCGTCCTCGCTGTCAAGCAGCGCCCTGCCACGTCCTTGCTCAGATTCTGCCTGAATTCCCTCTACCACAGACCTGGGTGGCATTCCCGGGGAAGTCTCCCAGCTCCCAGCGAGTGCTGAGCTACAATGGGGGGAGGGGTCATCCTCCTGTCAGAAAAAGCTGGAAGAGGCCAGTGGGTGAGGGAGGCGGCAGCAGGCAGCGGGGCCGGTGGTGGCATCTTCATTCAGGGAGCACTGCACCGCAACCAGCAGGGCAGTGACCCCAGCCCTGGTCAAGCTCATGGGAGGCTGAGGTGGTGGCTGCTCCGGGTGGGAGGAGGGTTACGTGGGGAGGGGCCCGCGCCCCACTCTGGGTCCTGGTAGTCAGGGCCCTGTCTGATTGACATGCGGACTACAGCAGTATGTTCACGAAAGCCTGACACATGACAAGCATTTTCTTAAGTTTCAGTAAAATGACAAAGTTTGAGACAGAACAGGCACAAAGCCTGAGAAGTCCAGGAAGCATAGTGTATGTCCAGACTTCTGTTCCAGCATGATTTATGACGGGAGGAAGAGGAGCGCCCAGCTCAGTGGGGAGCACCATGGGACCGACCACACGCAACAGTTGGCAGAAGGTCAACATGGGAAGAGCTTCGCGAAGCCAGCGGATGGGGTCCAATGCAGGTACTACTGGGCTCCCAGCTTTGGAAACAATCACGTGTAAATGTGCAGAAACACTCAGATCACTGATGTTACAGGACGTCCTTCACGCCAAGTGTTTGCTCAGAGAATGAAATGCAGTCTCCTCACAGGCCTTCCCCACCGGCTGCTCGGTGGGCCGTGCTGACCCAGCCTCAGCGCACAGCCTGGGAGGGGCTTTGGCCTGACTGCCCAGGAAGGTGACTGTTCACTCAAGCTGTTGAGTGGCCAGGAGGGAAGGTGGGGCCCAGTTCAAGAAACAGGAAGATGGAACCAAGAGGCCTTGGCGGACAATGGGGAATGGAGGGGTGGGTGGGGCGGTGAACTCCCTCCCCAGCTGGGACCTGGAACACGGTACAGAGCTGACAGTGGGGCTGTGCTGGGGCAGGTGGGACCCTGCGTGGACAGGACAGGAAGAGGCAGGAGGGGGTCTGCAGAGGGGACACCACCATTCGAAGGACAGCAGATGCAAAGAGCACCAGAGACAGAACAGACGACCCCAAAGTCCACTGGCTTGATTGGCAGATGAGTCACGTCTGAGGGCTGAGGTGTCAGTGGGAGGGTGAACAGGGAGAGGTCAGCGTGCGTGGGGGGGGGGGGGGGCGCTGGCGATGGTGCGGAGTGGAGCTGGGAGGGAAGGGGACAGTGTGCCTAGGGATTGGGGACTGGGGGGTGTGACAGCAGCCAGCGTCTCAGATGGGGGGCCATGCTGCCCCAGGGTGAGTGAGACGATACCGGCTCGGGCTAACTGGGTGGGAGATGGTGAGGGCAGCTCCCCGACAAGCTGCCAGGTGCCCCAGGGCTCCCCTGGGCATGGCATGCCCTGGCCCTCCAGGTGCCACTGCCATAGCAGGTTGGCTTTGGAGTCTCCAAAGGGGTGGCCAGTGGGGGCTATAACCAGGACCTGGGAGGCAGGGCGCATGAGCAGAGGCCCCAGGCAGCCAAGAGCAGAGCAGCTCTGGGCCAAGGAGACAGGCTGTGGCCTCAGAGGGCGGGGAGCCTCTGAGTACCTCACATCTCCCCGGGTGAGGCCTCTGCCCTCCTGGTACATCTGCATCCAAGCCCTCAGCTGCCAACTCTTGGGGTGACCATTGTGACCTCAGCGGGAAGGGACTGGGGAGGCTTGGCTGGCTTCTGGCAGCCTAGGCTTGTGCGCCCAGATTCGTCTCTGAGGCTGGGGGCCGGCCGTCCTTCACTCCACTTGTTCCAAGGAGAGCCTGTCTCCAGGAAGGGGTGGCAGAGGGGAACAGTGTGATTAAACTGACTTTTTCACGCTGTCACCGCTGCAACAGAGCACCAGGCTGGGGGCCACCCCCCCACGGGTGAGGGAGAATGAAGTGTGAGGGCTGGGGCAGGGGCTCACCTCGTTCTCGGCCAGTGCCTGCTTGGCTAGGTAGTACTCCCTCTTCACCTTGACTTCCACGGACTCGGGGATGTCAGGTACCAGGAGGTCAAGGACGTGACTGATGGCGAACACCACGTGCTGGGGGGCAGGGGATGGTATAGGGCCAGGTGTGGGCACCTGCTCCCAGCTTCCCTGGGATACTGCAGAGCCCAGTGATGGTGGCCAGGCAGGGAATAACTCCATTTCCCAGACAGGGAAACGAAGATGCAGAGAAGAAATGACTCAACCAAGGTGACAGAGCAGAAGTGCTGGGACCCTGCTTCCTGGGTCTCACCGAGCCCCCAAGCCACATGTGAGATTAGGCAAAGCAGGGAGGCCGAGAGTGCCAGTGGGGGAGGCCAACGGAGGAAGTGGGAGGTGCCTGGGCTACCTCAAACACAATGACAAAAGCCAGGCGGATGGCCAGAAGATGCCAGTAGGTCCAGGAGTAACGCCCATCGTCTTCCCTGAAGGCCCGATACCTGCAGGAGGCATGGCACTCAGTGTGGGGAGCCGTGCAGGTGCCTTTCTCAGCTTCACCTTCCCCTCCCTGAGCCTGTATTTCTGGGCCTGGCTTTGAGGGGGCCTGAAGCAGGAACTCCCAAGCAGTGTGTTCTGACGGTACCTTTAGCTTTAACTGCTGTGGTCCCAAAGGATGGATGAGCTGGAGTGTCCCATTTTCCTACCAGACTAAAGTGGGCCCCATCATGGAAAATGCCTTATTATCTAGATGTGACAATGCGGTAAGTCTGTGCTTCTACAGGTGATGTCAACCTACTTACAGCATGCAGTCTGCTCAGAGACTCCGCCTGCCCAGCATATAGCTCCCTTCCTCTAATAAGCACAACATTGAGCTTTGCTTTCTATTTCAGATTGAGCGGTCATCTTGTCATCCTTTGATAGCTTCCTATATTTCTGTCTTGTGGTAAGATGTGGCATCCCATATTGTAACAAACTTAGATGTTGTACTCCATGGAAAGCATCACTATGGCCAAGTTGTAGGAAAACAACAAAAAAATCTTGAAAGTTAAAAATATAATCATTGAAAAAAATTCCTCAATGAATGGGATAAACTTTATGTGGCTACACTAGACACAACAGAAGATGGGAACTAGAAGACAATTATGATGAAATCACCCTGAACGCAATCTAGAGAGCCCAAAAGATTTAAAAATATAAAAATGCGCTCGAGACATGAAAGAGAAATGGAGAAGCTCCAACAGATTAGGAGTTCCAGAAGATGAGAATGGAAACAAGAGTGCAGACGTGTTATTTGAAGGAATAAAATGGAGATGTTTCCAGGACTGACTAAAGAAAGATACCACTCTTTAGATCAATAACACGTTTTGAATCTCAATGAGAAATTTTAAATAAACACTACCATGACAGATACCTGTTAGTGACACAAATTAAAGAAAATGAGAAAAAAAATCTGAAATGCTATGCATGCTTCCAACAACAAAAACCAAGTCACTATATTATAATATTTCCAAAGACCTGATAGAAAATAACTCTAAACCTGGAATTTTATACCTGCTATTTGAAGGACAGAGAGATATTTTAAGACATATAAAAACCAACATACATAAGTTTACCAAATACCATTCCTGAATGAGCTGTTAAAGGATATACTTCTGCAAGAAGAAAAATGAATTCAGAGAGAAGGCAATGAACATGAAACTACTGTAGCCACAGAAGTTAATAAGACACACCAAATAGATGTGATTAATAAGTAAAAATGTTTTTGTGTTTTTTAATAGTGAGATTAAAACTCTGTATAACAATAAGATGGAGTGATGGGTGATCAATAGGTAGTGAAGTACATGAAGAGCCCGGTCCTGCTCAAGCAGAGGAGACAACAATGAATTCCTTCAGGTTTTATGACAAAAATATTTAGTTGAGAATGTACACTAAAAATGTAAGTGTAGCCCCTAAAATAATAAAAATATACAGCATCAGTTCCAAATGAACATAGAGAACACAACATTTTTACTCATCCACCAGAATGAGAAAAGCAAAAGAGGAATCAAATGGAAGGCAGAGGCAGAAGAGGAATCGAATGGAAGAAGTATCCACTAAGAAGAGATCACAATTATGAACTTATATGCAACTAAGAACCTGAAAATACATAAAGCAAAACCTAACAGAACTACATGAAGAAACTGATAACCCTACATTCCTGGGAAGATTTTAACTCACCTCTATCAGAATCTCATAGAATAAGCAGGAGAAAAGGAAAAAAGGAAAGGAAAACCTGAACGATAAAATTAAGAAGCCTGACTAATAGGTATATGTGGAATCTTGCTCCAAAATTAGGGAAAAAAAAATGATTTCAAGTTCACCTGAAACACATGCAAAATCCACTGTGACCAGATCATAAAGGAAGTCTCAGCATATGTGAGAGAGGTCCATCAATCAACTCTCAGGTTCTCTGACCGCCAAGTAATTAACAGAATCAATGACCTTTTTAAGTAGCAAAAAGAATTTGCAACAACATAGATGGATCTAGAAGGTATTAATATGCTGAGTGAAATAAGGCAGAGAAAGGTAAATACCACATGATTTCACTTATATCTGAAATCTAAAAAGCAAATGAGCAAACAAAATGGAAACAGACTCATAGGTACAAAGAACAAACTGATGGTTGCCAGAGGAGAGATGGGTGGTAAGACGGGCAAAATAAATGAAGGGGAGTAAGAGGTACAAAATTCCAGTTATAAAATAAGTCCTGGGATGTAATGTCCAGCCTAGGGAATATGGTCAATATTGTAATACCTTTGCATGGTGACACGTGGTAACTAGGCTTACAGTGTATAAAAATATTGAATCACTATGTTGTACACCTTAAACTAACAATAGTGTATGTCAACGAATTCAATAAAAGCAAGCAAATCCATGTGTTTGGGAACTTACTCTCCTAAATAATTCATGGATAAATAGGAAAATCACAATTGAAGTTACGAAGTATTTAGAAGTGAAGGATAGTAGATATATTATCAACACTAATGGAAGGAGACTTTTAAGGGGTATATTCAAGTAAGGGGATAGACATGAATTTGTTTATTAAAACCCAAGAAAAACTGGAAACTGGAACAGAACGAGTTAAGGTTTCAACTCCAAAAGTTTGATTTTTAAGAGTAAAGACCTAAACTATATCTGGAATGAAAATGGGGCCATAACTACAAAAACATGCGAGCTTAAAATCATAAGAGAATATTATGAATAAATTTGTGTCAACACATTTTAAAGCTTAGCTGAAATAGATTTCTGTACGCAAAAAATTTGCCAAAATTGACTCAAGACGAAATAGAAAAGGTGGAACTAACCAGAAGGTGCCCGTTGAACAACATGGTTTCAAAAACTCAAAAATCCCCGTATGAGCGGGACCCGCGTTGTTCAAGGGTCACCGGCAGTTCGGAGTCCCCTTGTGCGGAGGCCGGACTGCAGTTATGTTGGCGGCGCCCTAACCCCGCGTAGGTGCAGGTCAACGAAACCTCCCCAGGAAAGGAGGGGGAGTGGTGGTCACACTGCGCGCCCCAGTGCCCTCCTGAGCCCTGCAGCCGTGCGCGCGCGCGTGCGTGGGAGGAGGGTGTTGACCTTCGGGCTCCCAGGCAGGAAACGCAGGGCACGGCGCCCACCCGTGAGCTCCCCGGTCCCCGCCCCTCACCTGCACGTGCGGTTGTGCTCCGCGGCGAAGGCGGGCGGCGCGTGCGCCAGCGTGAAATTGACGAAGCCGCGCAGGTCGCCGGCGCGGGTCCACCGGTAGTAGGCGCGCGGCAGGAAGTCGGACGAGAAGGCCAGCAGGAAGGCCTGGTCGCGGGGCGGTCAGCGGGGCGGTCAGCGGGGGGTCAGCGGGGCGGTCAGCGGGGGGTCAGCGGGGCGGTCAGCGGGGGGTCAGCGGGGCGGTCAGCGGGGCGGTCAGCGGGGGGGTCAGCGGGCGGTCAGCGGGGGTCAGCGGGCGGTCAGCGGGCGGTCAGCAGGGGGTCAGCGGGGGTCAGCGGGGGGTCAGCAGGGCGGTCAGCGGGGGGTCAGCGGGGCGGTCAGCGGGGGGTCAGCGGGGCGGTCAGCAGGGGGGTCAGCAGGGCGGTCAGCGGGCGGTCAGCGGGGGGGTCAGCGGGGCGGTCAGCGGAGCGGTCAGCGGGGGGTCAGCGGGGCGGTCAGCGGGGGGTCAGCGGGGGGTCAGCGGGGCGGTCAGCGGGGCGGTCAGCGGGGCCGCGCGCCTCCCTCCGCCCCCGCCCCCGCCCCCGGCTCGCTCCGCGCTCACGTTGCTGATGACGGCCAGGTGCGTGATGCCCGCCAGGATGGGGAACCAGATGCCGACGTCCTGCGCACGCTGAGCCACCGGGCGCCGGCGCTCGCACACGAACTTGCGCGCGTCCAGGCGGATTTCTACCCAGTTGTTGAGCAGCGCGAAGAGCGGCGCCAGCGGGCAGGCGGCCACGAAGATGGTGACGAAACCGAACTGCAGCACTGCGGATGCGGGGGTCACCGCTGGACCCGCCGCCACCGTGCCCCTGCCCGCCTTGAACCCTTCACTACGCGCCGCTGGGAGACCCTGGGACACCCCCTGCCCGGCCACTGTTGCTCCTCCTGCTCTTGCGCGTCCTGAAGTCCCAGCCCCAGGGCCTCCTCCCCCAGGAAGCCTCCCTGACTGCACACGCAGAGCTGCCTGCGTGTCATGGGCCTCTCAGGCACTCTGAGGTCAGGGGTTATAACTCTCCGTCCCAGGGCTCGGCCCACCCTGTGGGCTCATGGCAGGAGGGGGAGCAGAAACCTGCCTCTGATTTTAGGGTTGTCTTCCCCATTCACCCCTCGGGGGCGCTCTGCAATGACTCCTTAAAAGGTTTCCTGGGTCTTCCTAAAATTACCAAGGAGAGCATCGGGTCCCATCGCCTGTTGCCCAGTGGAGTAGGACACAAAGGGTCAACCCCACTCACACTCTATCACAAAAACGCATGTGAACCTCTCTTATCCACGGACCGATACCACTACTGTCACCCCTTTTGCTGGAAGAACTCAGAGTGACATGTTTGGCTCAGAGATAGCACTTTTCATTACAAGAGCTCCATGATCTCAGAACAAGACCCTGGGCTGCAGGGACCCACACCTACATTAGATACTGATGCTGGCCTCAAAAGGCACACCACCCCATGCCAGGAATGAGCTGCAGGCACGGGCCACCACCTGGCATTGAGAAAATTTCTGGAGAGTCAACT
The DNA here is from genome assembly GCF_036562045.2 of Rhinolophus sinicus. NCBI lineage: Eukaryota > Metazoa > Chordata > Mammalia > Chiroptera > Rhinolophidae > Rhinolophus > Rhinolophus sinicus. Next base: position 209,120,921 of record NC_133751.1, on the reverse strand, counting down.
CCCAGATGGTCCCCCAGTGATCAGGACACCTGAGGCTGGTGGCCTCCCAGGTGCAGCCTCACTCTCCAGTGCCATTGTCACCAATCCTGCACCTGCTCTCCTGAGCACCAGGCTTCTTTCCTCGTGGATGCTTTCCAGGGAGTGGGGAGATTATGGCCACTCAAGGTGGGCCCCATCAACTGCCCCAGGTCCTCTTCCCAACCCCTGTGCCCAGGGTGCTGGCCCTTCCCATCCTCAGCCAACCTTTCCCGGGTGCTCCCCACTCTGCCCCCACAGTTCCTTCCAGGATCCTTTGCAGGCCTGGCTCCACCAGGGCCCCTCTGTCCCCACCACACCCCCACATCACGTTTCAAGGGAGATGTGGACAGGAATGCTGAAGCTGGAGGCGCCGAGTGGCACCTACCCATTTCGAGGTACTCATCAAACAGGCCCTCACAGGGCAGGAGCTCGTAGTCTGCCTCCCAGGGTGCCTGGCCGGCCGCTGTCAAAGCCCCCACCTTCCTCTTAGAGCGAAGCCGGAACTTCTGCCACCAGCCCTTCAGCTTCCTAGAGATGGGACACCCAGGGAAATGGCTCTTGCTCTTCCAAGCTGGGTTGCTCTGCAGTTAAAGGGCAGGAGAGGGTCTGGGGCCCTGGGTAGGCACAGCGGGGTGAGGCCTTGCAGAACACTGTCCTGGGGGCAACCCCTTCCCCAGCTCCCCTGCAGCACCCTCGGGAAAGCCAGCACTGCTCCTGGAAGCTTGGGGGAGCATGGATTTCCCCCGGGGAATTGCAAAGTGGTGCCAAGAGCTGTGTCGAAGTTGGGAGGGAGCAGATGAAGACTGCTTCAGGGGAGCACGTGTGCGTGTGGCTTTGTCATACGTTGGGTACGTTTGTCCTGGCTTTGTCCTGCATGAAGTCATGTGTGTGGCTTTGTCACACGTGAGGCATGTGTGCGTGTGCTTTGTCATACATAGGTACATGTGCTTGTGACTATCATACGTGGGGGCACATGTACATGTGACTACATAGGGCACGTGTGTGCATGTCTCATGCGTGGGGCATGAGTGTGTGGCATTGTCATGTGAGGCACATGTGCGCATGGCTTTGCTGTCACTTATCCAGCCCCGCCCTTGTGATCTTGAATTCAGCTTCATAGCACTGACTGCCCTGAGATGCAGGGCTGCACCCAGAAGGGATGTGTGTTGGCCGAGGTCCCACAGCTACAGTTCATGGGACTCCATGGGAATCCATGCTGTCGGAGATCAGATATGCAGTGGGGAGGTGGGAAGGTGTCCGGGTTGGGTCCAGCCTCGGGCAGTCCATTGCAAGGGCTCTGGCCTGGGAAGGGGGCCCAGTAGCCTGGATGGGGGCCACTGGAAGTAGCACTGGGGAGATGGGACCCTAGTGGTCAGGGCCCCTGAGGCCTGGGGCCTCCCCGGCTCCTCCCTCTGTGCTGCCTTGGAGGCTGGAGCAGCTGCAGATACAGACAGGAGGGGCTGACATGGGCAGGGCCCTGGAATCCACGCTTCCTGCTCCCACCAAAGGTGGCCCGTGCAGCAACGGATGTGGTGTCACAGAGCCCATGGGGCAGATGGCCCAGGGCTGACCCTCCCCTCTCTGCAGACGAGGCGTCCAGGTCTAGGAGGGCCCTTCTTCTGCAGGCTGGGGCTAGTCTGGGGGCTGCAGGCCCACACGCTGCCAGTTCCGCGGTCCCTGGACACTGCCCTGGGCAGGGTGGGGGAGACTCACGGGACAAGGATCTCCTGCACGTTGTTGATGACCTGCTTGCCCACCATGATGACCAGTAGCTCCTGAGCCAGCTCGACGAGGCAGCCTCCGGCAGCACACTACAGCAACAGGGCTCGAGGTCAGCTCAGGGAGGGACCAGCCTCAGGTCCACCCATCGTTCTCTGTGCCTCAAAGGTGACCCCGCGATGCCCTCACCTGCCTCTCAGACATGCCATGGGCACCTTGCGGACTGCACAGACCCTCCCCCCAGGCCCAAGCTCCTCATAGTTGCCCCCTCCCCCCCAGACTAACTGGTGGATTGTGCGTGGGAACGACCGGGGGCAATGCTGTTTTCCTTTAGGGACCCCACGTGGGGTGACATGGGGATGACTTTAGCCTGTAGCTCCAGGCTAAAGCGCCCCAGGAGTCACTGACCCATTCAAGCCAGTGAGAGGTGGGCCCAGGGCTCTCGGGGAGCTCCTGGGACAGCGTATGTTGCATGGGGGTGTCGGCCCATGCTGTTGGGGTGTCAGCCCCCAGGTGGTTGGGGAACCTGCCTGACAGCAGTGTAGCATTGTTTGAACACCTGATGCAAGGCCCCCTAGCCGTTTTCAGCACAAACACCCTTTCTTGCTTTAGCCGGTTTGAGCTGGGATCTTTTCCCGCTGATGACTGAAAGCCACCTGACTGATACAGCGCCTGAGTGGGGATCCCAGTTGCTGCTCCTTGAGGAGCCCCTCCCCTGACAGGTGAAAGTGGAGGGTGTGTCTTGGGGGCGGCCACAGTCACAAACCTGATGTGAGAAGGAGGGAGGCCTCTTTGTCAGAGAGGAGGGTCTTTGGGGTGAGGCCACCTGGGGACTGTCCCAGCCTCACCCAGCAGTGCCACCTGTGCCCTTGGCTTCAGAACATGTGAGGCTCTCAGCCAATGAGGAGCCAGACGCACGGGGACAATTTTGAGGGGTTTCTACAGTGTCTCTGATGGTCAGGACAGGGCCAAGCCCAGGTGCCCACAGCGGTGACCCTACATTCAGTTGCCTGCAGGCGTGGGGCACTGAGCCCCGTGAGAGTCACCAGCCTGTGTCCCCAGCTGAGATCTGGGCAGTGACACTGGCTCAGGTGTGAATCGGGTTAGAGTAGGGAAAGGGTGATACATATGGACACGGACTGTGGGTGTTTTGTGGGTGGCTGCTCTGGTGAGGGGTCTGAGGAAGTGGTGTGAAGAGGTGGTGTGGCAGCCCTGGGGGAAGTGGCGGTGGCACGAGCTGCCACAAACGACGGCTATTGGAGGTCATGGTGGCAGGACCGGCGGCCCCGGCACGGCCTGTGACGTCGTCTGCCGCACACTCACCTCCTCGTTGCGGACCCCAAACAAGCTGTGGTAGCTGCCCGGGTACCCCACAAACCTAGAGGAAATGAGGTCCCCAGGCCACGAGTAAGGAGATGCTTCCCGTCCGTCGCTGTGCCCACACCAGGCCTTCAGGACCTCAAGGTGGACCTGGAGCCCACACAGGGCCGGGGGGCCAGGGGCAGGGCCGGCGAGGGCTGTGCACCCACCTGCCCTTGAAGAAGGCAATGTAGATGGGCGAGGAGTAGAAGTTGACGAACTGGAAGATGAAGACCTTGAGGGTGAAGGCGTCCTCGAACCTGGTCTGCGTCCGGTGCATTTCTACCACAGAGAGGCTCCCTGGTCCTGAACGGAGCCTGGCTGCCCCACCCCTTAGGATCGCCCACCCACCCAGGGAGGAGGCAAAGTGCGTCTTTCCTGAATTTCCAATTTCACAATCACCTGAAAAACGTTATGTTGGTAGAGAAAGAGCTGTGGCACGTGACCATAAACCATATCAATGCTAAGAATGGAAATGGGGCACAGGTGAGCAGCCAGGGGCAGGGTGGGGTGACAATCTGAGGGCTGGGCTCAAGGGAAGGCGGTGCTCAGGCAGGGGGGACACCCGAGGCCTGAAACACTCTTGGTGGCTCCCCCAGGGCCCTGACCCTGTGTCCCCTCAGCTGGAGCCCCTCCCTGGGACACCAGCCCACCTGAAGGCCCCCCATTTTCTCTGTAGCACTCCACCCTCATCACTCTCCCTCAGTGGGCACTGAGCCTTCCATCCTGTTCCTAGACCAGGGCCACTAACAGACAAGCATTTTGTGGAATGAATGGATTGGTTCATTAGCGTTTATCCTTAGGAAATAGGGTGGGGGGGTAGAGAAGGGGGGGGAGAGGCAGTCAGGGGAGGGAGGTGAGTGTGAGAAGAGGGAGGGAGGCAGAGGGAGCTTACTCTGCAGCTAGCTACCTGCAGTCGCCTTAGACACTTCGGAAAGTAGAGAGCTGTCAGCCAGTCCCCCGGGGGGCAATCAGACTGGGCCGACCTACCGACCAACCGGCACAGCCAAGGGCCCCACGCCCCACAGCCCCACAGGACCTCAGCTGCAAGGGGTCCTGTGCAGGGGGGTGGGGGGCGGGCAGCATGCTCCCAGGAACAGGACGAGGTCTGGGTGCCCTGAGGGCCTTCCTGTCCCCACACCCAGGCCCAGCTCACAGCTGTTTAGGGACCCCGGAGGGAGGGTCTGACACCCCATCTGTGCCTCATTCAGATACAGGACCATGCAGACCAGCACGAAAGGCACTGACCCCAGCCAGCAGCCCTGGCCACTTACCCCATCTCGTCAGGACATGGGCCAGGGCCACGTAGAGCTTGGAGAGGATGAGAATGAAGACGAGGTTGACCACGGACCCCGTGAGGCTGGCGATACGCGATGCCTAATGGGAGGTGGCCGTCAGAGTGGGTGGGGGGGGCCCAGGGCCACCCCCGAGCAGGGGCAGGTGCTGGAGGCTCACCCAGGCGGCCAGCAGGGTGTTGTTCGACCTAGACACCAGGATGGCCATGATGGCCCGGTACAGGATGATGGACACGAGGCACATGACCACCACGGCCACCTTCGGAGTGACGGGGTACATGAGGCCAGCATTAAGGCCACAGCCCCCACAGCAGCTCCATCGCTGCTCCCACCTCTAGACCAAGCTGTGCCCGTGTCTCTTCCTGGTGGTGGTTGGGGGACAGGGAGGGGAGTGGGGGGACGGGGAGGCAGGTCATTTAGAATTAGAGGGTGGAAGTCAAGGTCACCATTGTGGATTATTCTTGGCCCCAAGTCCTGGGGAATCATGCCTCCTACCCCCCACGGCCCCTCAGCAGCCAAAACTGGAGACTCCTGGCATCTTGGAAGGGGGGTCATCCCTGTGCTGGGATTGGCCCCCCTGCTAGAAGGCTGCCCCAGGCCAGCATCTGTGGGGAACCTTCCCGAACCCCCCAGCCAGCACACACCCAGCTCTTACACCCCAGACACCCTGGCGGGCCGCGAGTTTGGGCCCCTCCCCCGAGCCCAGGCCTTTCCGGGGACAGCAAGGGTCTTGTGGGCCTAAGGGAGCACGGGGACAAAAGCTGCCCCCGCAGCTCAGGAGGAAGGGGTGTGACGGAGGGTCGGGGAGGGCACGGGGCCTCACCATCATGGCGACCACCACAGAGCCAGCCAGCACGCGGTGCACACGGCTCCTCCTGGGGAAATAGGGCTCGTCCACGCCAGTGATGGGGTTCGGGGCAGTCGTGGGGGCCGAAGCGGCAAACTGGGGCCGCGGCCTCTCCTGGAAGGGAGCCAGTGCTTAGCGGCGGCCGCGCGGGGTGAGGGTGGGGCCACCACCGTCTGGGGAGGACCTACCTCGATGTCCTCGAAGTCGGAGCAGCCCCAGCGGTAGGCCAGCGTGGCACTTTTCCGCTTCCAGTACTCCAGGAACAGCACGGCCCACAGAGCCACAAAGGAACTGAAGAAGACGGTGCCTTCGTGGTCAAAGAGCCGGCCGGCCTGCGGCGGGCAGAGCAGGACGTCAGGCGCAGGACTCTGCCCCAGCTGCTGGGGCCCCTGCGCCCCCCTCCCCCACCCCTTCTGGGGACAGCAGTGCTGTCCTAGGTCTGCACATCAGTGCAGCTGGGAAGCAGGTGCCTTGTGTCCTGGTGCCCAGGGGACGTTGCCCAGAGTGTTACCCTCCATGACAGGTGATTTAGGTGAGACGCAGGGCTTGCTGAGCTGCTGACACTTAAATGAGACTTTTGGACTTAATGCTATGCTTTGAGAATGTGCGGTGAATGCATGTTGCACGTGGGATGGACATGAAGTTCTCAGAGGCCAGAGAGTGGACTGCAGTGGATTGAATTGTGGCCAAAAGACATGTCCACCCGGAATCTCAGCAAGTGACCTTATTTGGAATAGGGGCCTTTGCAGGACTCATTAAGGTGACGGCCTCCAGATGACAGTAGCTGAGCTCAGGGGCCCTGAGCCCAGGGACAAATCCTATGACAGAAGTGACAGGGAAACAGGCGCACGGAGTGAAAGTTCACGTGAAGATGGAGGCAGAGACCAGCGTGGTGCAGCCACTAGCCAACCTCCTCCAGACGCCTGGCAGCCACTAGAGAGCAGGAGTGAGGCAGGGAAAGGGCTCTAGGAGGGGTCCGCTCTGCCGGCACCTCAACAGTGACTCTGGTCTCCAGAACAGAGACGCCATACATTTCTCTTGTTTCAAGTCCCCCAGTTGTGTGCTCTGTTACAGCAGCACAGGACACTGGTACAAGGTGGGGGCCCAGGAAGGCGTGTGTCAAAGGCATGTCTGGTCCACGGGTCCGACTTTTCACTGAGGGCTCCAGGCCCAGTGTGTGTGGGGTGCAGGTGAGGACACGAGGCCACTGTTCCCCTGGAAAAGCTGACACACTTCACAGTGTGCTGGGTTGGTGTGCAGGCCAGTGGAGCTCAAGGGCTCCAAGGTGCCTCCCCCACCCCCACCCCCACCGGAAACTGTGCTCAGCTGTCTGCCTGCCTTGGGGGCCCTCCAGCGATCCCTCTTAGTCAGTTACACACACAATAACGATGATAGTAAGAGCCAACTGTGGACACCTACTGCGTCAGACCCTCTGCCAAGTGCTGAGAGGTGGGTGCCAGTCACACCCCCAACCCTGGTGGGAACATCGCTACAGAGCTTAAGTGACACACAGAGGGCTCTGCCTTAAATGGGGACAGCTGGGCTCCCAGGCAGGGCAGGGCGAGAACCTGGGGAGCTGCCATCTTCACCTCGCCCACCCCCTCTGTGTACCTGGACCTGGGCACAGGCGCTGGAAAGCAGCCAGAAGGGGCAATCGAGGCAGAGTGGGCACATCTCGAAGCTGTCCGCGCTGCTGCACACCTCCTGCCTTCAGAGCGGGGTGGGGGGTGCCAGAGTGTGGGGCAGCCGTCCCTGTCAGGCCCACCCCTTGCCCCCTCCCTCCCACCACCATCTCCTTTGCTAGGCCCAGCATTACTTTAAAATATATGCAATTATAATTTTTGAGATCACTTTTTGAAATTTCACCTCCATAATAAGGTAAAACCCAAGCCAGTTATTTATTTATTATAAGAAACCAGGGTGAGTGCCAATAAAATCAGCCAGGAGCACACCTGCCCACCCGTGTCAGCGTAGGGACACACCTGCCCACCTATCAGCCCAGGAGCACACCTGTCCACCTGTCATCCTTCCAGTCAGGTCCACGGGGCCCTCTGTGACATCCACGAGGGGAGGGGTGTGCTTCGTGCTCACCTTCACCCCCACTCCCACTCTGCACAGGGCGTGGCACCTGGGGGGTCTCCTGACCACACACCCCACCCCCAAGACATAGGGCGAGGCCTAGGGGCTGAAGGGAGAGGGCACTTACGTGGGTATATCTGAGAAAGCCATGAAGCAGCCCACCAGGAATACCAGCGTGCCCACCACTGCCGCTGGGAGGAGCCAGCATGTGTAGAACCCTGCAGAGGGGACCCCGGTGTCGGCCACCAGTGACCCGAGTGGGGAGACCCCAGGGTCAGCTGTCAGCAATGTGGATGGGCCTGTGTACCCAGTGCTGGGCTGAGCACTGGATGGGGGTCTGCACAGCCACGCTTGTGCCCCAGGGACCCACAGTGAGCTTCTGGGAGGAAGCTGGGAGGGGCATGGTCCTCTGGATTGCCCCTGCAGGCCCCCACTCCTGGCCCCTGCCGTGGACTTTGGACCTCCCACCACGTTGACCAGGGCCTTATGGGCCACATCTGGGGCAGAGATGCTGGGGGCTGGAGTTAGGAGGGGCCACGCCTGTAGACGGGGGGGGGGGGGGGGGGGAGGTTCTCAGTCCCTCCCTGGGGCGTCAGGAGGGCCCCAGAGCCGTCACAGCGCTCAGCTGTCTTATCCTGCTGGTGGCTGTGTTGGCCTGGGAGGGTCAGCATGCTGGTGGCCAAGGCCTGTGCTCGGCTCCCCTCTTGGGGGCCCAGAAGCAGACTGTGACCCTGAAGACCCAGTTGGGGGGGGCCGGGGGGCCCCAAGGGGCAGGACTCACCGAGCCAGGCGAAGTACAGGGCCACCTTCTCCCCGAAGTACCTGCGCACATGGTCCAGGGGCTGGTACTTGTACCACTTACGCCAATGGGCCCAGTGCCGGAACAGGACTTGCCGCTGGCGGAGGCCCGTGGCCCGCAGGCCCCCTGGGGGCGCCGTGAAGGGGCCCTGGGGAAACGGAGCGCTGAGCGGAGACTCTCGGCTGGTCTGGGACCCGCCCCTACCGTCCCTGTTCTAGCTGTGAGGGTGTCAGCGCGGGGCAAGACCCAGGTGGCGCCCAGTGTGAGAGACAAGTGGACAAACCTGGGACTCAGGATTGCTCCCCGAGTAACACTGGGGACCCCAGGGCCTAGGAACGCTCTCTGGGGAGGGGCCATCTGAGCTGAGCTCCTCAGCCCCCCAGGGCTCCTGGGGTCTGAGGTCAGGGCAGAGGAAGGGCCCCAGCAGGAGCCAGCGACTGTGGCCCCAGGTGCAAGTGTTGTTTCTGACCGCGGTTCTATGGCTCAGGGCTGGCGGGCAAGCGAGGCCGACTGCCAGGGGCTGTGTGTTCTGGGCTCTGGCCGGAGGCAGAATGAGCGATGCCACCACAGCACGAGGTGGGCAGGGCTGCAAGCTCCCCAGCGCTTCCTCACGGTGCACAGGGAGGGGCTGTCCCATGTCACACAGCCGGCCTCAGGCCCCCATGCCCCTTCCTGCAGCTCTGAGGCCTGCTGGGCGGCCACGGGGGTCCAGTGTGTAAACAGCCTCCAGACCACATGGTAGACATTTTGTTAGGACAGTGGTGAGGCTGACGGGCCCGGGTACAATGGCAGCTGGCGCGGTGAGTGCCCCTCCACTGTCTCAGTTTACCCAGCTTTCTTAGAGCCACAGGGGACCTCACTGTCTTGGCCACAAGGGAAGCCGCCCAGGCAGACAGCCACCAGGCCTGTCACGTGGCCAGGAGGGCAGCATCTGGCTGTCCATGGTCTCTGACAGGCTGTAGTGTGGTCTGGTCACATGGCAAGTGTGTCGCTGACCCCCAGCACAGCCTCCCGCACAGGGGCAGAGCTCACCCCCCCCCCCGCATCCCCTGGGGGTGGACAGCAGGGCTCCCTTGTCCAGGAGCTCACCCCATGCCCAGGCCCTCCAGCCCCCATGTCTCACATCGTGCAGGGGGAAGGCTGCCCTGAAGATGCCTTGTGACAGCAGCTGGTCAACCCCAAACAGGCCTTTCTTCTCGTGGCCGTAGGGGGTCTTGGCCAGGATCTCAAATATCTGGGAGTGGAGAAGGAGGGCACTGGTCACCTGGCCTGTGATGGCGGGATGGAGACATCCTGGCCCCGGTCGGGGCTAAGCCCATGGACAGCCTCCCACAGCCCTCTGGTGGTCAGCAGGGGACAGGCCTCCCAGAGCAGCCCCACTTGGCCCACCCTTCTCAGGGACGCTGCATCTGCAGGTCGGCTGTGTCCCTGGGCTCCCTTGACCACGGGCCCAGTGGCAGTGGCTGCCTGTCCCACAGGTCTATAACCGTGATATCCGTTCCGGGCCCTGGGGATCCCCAAAGGGGCACTGAGCAAGGCCCCAACTGTGTGCAGTGAGGTAGGGCAGCCTCCAGGTCTCCAGCCCGGGACCTCGGCCCTCTGGTGGCAGAAGAGCTGCCCTTGTCCCCAGAGGCCTCTGCTCCCAGGCTTGGGCCCGGGGGCCTGGGGCCAGCAGGCTCCTCAGAGCCGGGTCAGGGCTTGGGGACTGCAGTGGGGACCCCCACTTACAATCTGGTGCCTGTTGGTGCAGGTGAAGAACGTGTCCTGGTTGTCACTCCCGAGGAACCTGAGCGTACGGGGGCGCAGAAGAGCTCGCGCAGGCAGGACGTGCACATGCATACACACACACACACACACACGCACACACACACACACACACGCACGCCTTCGCCCCGCGAGCGCAGGGACAAACCCCGCCCCTCCCCCCCTCCAGCGTGCTCAATTCCCGTCCTTCCCTTTTCCTTTCTGGAGGCAGGAGGTCACAGTGGGTTTTCCAGCTGCACAGACACCCCTCGCCCCAGACCAGCACAGGCCAGGGAGATGTGGGAACGCCAGGCTCAGCAAGGAGCCCAGTGGCTTTCCACACAGCCCCTGGGGTGCTGAGCGAGCGTGGGACCAAAGGCCTCGTGCGCAGTGTCTGGTCGTGGCCTGGGGGGAGGGATCATTGGCCAGAAAGCCCTCCCTGGACCCCAGAATCTTGACAAGCCCCATGGGTGGGACAAGAGTGAGCGAGGCTGAACTGCCCCCAGCCCAGAAAGGGTGTGCTCAGTGTGGGCCACGTGGGAGGCTTCAGTGCTGGGTGCCCACATGGGTCCCCACCGTGCCTGGACAAGCCCCAAGTCTGCAGGTTGGGCGTAGTGTGTGACACGTGCCCCTGGGAGAGACGCTTCCAGGAGCCAGCGTGGACCGACCACGTCCATCTTTGGCCTCGGCAGCTGGGGAGAGCTGGGATGGGAGAGGGCTTCCAGATGCCTGGGTCTGGGAGACCGTGACGAGCAGGGACCCTGCCACCCACCATGGGCCCACACACACAGGAAATGGCCTGTGTGTGCAGCTACTGAGGTTGCGGGGACATTTGTCCCGCAGCAAGCCCTGCCTAGCCTGACCGATGGGGACATGCGCTAAAGCTTGCCCACCTGCAACTCACGTTCCCCAGTTGAGAAGCACCAGGGAAGGAGAAGGTTTGGGGACAGCCAGCACCGTGTGAAGCTCTCACCGTGACAGCTTGCTCACTTTGAATTGGCAGGAGTAGTACTCAGGCGGCACGTCGGGCACGTCTTCCAGCAGGATGTTGGGGACACCCAGCCACTGCAGCAAGCCGGCTGACCAGTTGGAGGCCTGGTTGGGCAACTCCTGGAAGGAACAGTCAGGGGTTCCTCCCACCCGAGCGACAGATGCCACACAGGGTGGAGCTCGCGGGTTTGGAAACTGGGCAACAAGGCAGCACCCAGGGCTGCTCAGCTGGTCAGCATGAGGCCCAGAGGCTGCAGGTCGGGAAGGGACAAGAGGATAGGGAGTCTGTAGGTGACAAGACTGCGCAGGCGTGTCATCCTGAGGTCACCTGCTGTCCCCTCCACCTTGTGTCCCCCAGCCTGGGGCTGCCCCTTCCCCACCTGCAGTGCTGGCCCTCAGTGGGCGTCCCACTGGGGGTCTGGGCCTGCAGGGACCCAGGTGGCCAGCTCAGAGCCATGGCTGCAGCACACACTGTCCCCTTCCCCACTTCCGCTGAGCCTGCCATGGGGGGCGGTGCCATCACCCCACCCCCTATGGGGTTCAGTGTGATAGTTGGTGGGAGGGGCTCTCGAGGACACCAAGCGGGGAGCCCCAGGGTTGTCAGCACTGGAAGCTGCACCCAGCATATGGGGTGCAGTGATGAGTAACCCTGGCCTGGGGCCCGGCCATCCCTGTACCCCACACACCCCGTACCTGCAGGGGCAGCTTCAGGCGCAGGTCTTCTGCGTAGTAGCAGAGCACAGCCCAGGGGGCACTGAGGAGGACGTAATGCACTGCGCTGTCCTCGTTCTGGACATCACGCTGTGGGGACCCAGGGGCTCATGAGAGCCTGCAGGTGTATGCGTGTGTACATGTGTGCACATTTGCAGATGTGTTCATGTTTACACACATGTGCATGAATGTGTGTGTGTGTGTGTGTGTGTGCCCACAACTGTGCGTGTGCACAATTCTGGGAAAGGCAGATGTTTCTGAAGCCATGGTGACCACTGACCAGCTCTGGGCTTAAACCTGGGTGGTAAGTGACAGCTTGCTTCTGTGTCGGTGCCTCAGGAAGCCCACTCGGCAGTTTGGACATCAGCCAATCAGAGGCCCACAGAGGATACTAGGCTGCGGGGCTGGTGGGGACCACACTCCAGGGCCCCCAAAGCTGTCTCCACAGCCTGTGGCAGAGCCTTGCTGTGCTCAGCGCTGCTCCAAAGGCAATACATTCGACTTTTGGTTTTCAGATGTGGAATGATTGGCCCTGTGACAAACTCTGGGGGTGTATGTATGTTATGTATGTGCACATGGCAGGGTGCACACATGTGTGTGAATATATGGGGGCATCACTGTGTCCACATGGGTGTGTGTGTGTGTGGACACATGACAGGTGTGTCCACGCACACTCCTGGAGCCCCAAGATGGGGACTTTTAGTTCCATGGTCAAGTGTCTCTACTGAATATACTCCTGTTTCCCGAAGGCCTCCTCTTGAATCCAGAGGTTCTTGTCCCTTGCCACATCAGCGCCATCTGGGGTTCCCCAAATGGCAATTCCCAGGCCCCATTCGGGCCAAGTGGAAGAGACGCCCGGGGGCAGGCCCAGCATCAGTGCTGCAGGCGTCCCCAGGCGGTTGTCATGTGTGCTGAGAGCTGGAACTGTCATGTAGACTGCAGTTTGAAGGCACTTCGGGCAATGTGTCAGGGAAGCCCCCGTGTTGCCCCTGCAAGTTGTCCCTCTGTGCCCCCACTGAAAGGTAAGCCACCTAATTCTGGAGGAAGGTTTTGAAAACTCATGTGGCCATTCCTATGAGCCACACTGTCCCATAAGCTTTTCCCATAAGACGGGGTGTCTTTTCACCCCTAGCCACCAGACTGACGAGCAGGCCAAACTCTTGTCACCAGTCCCATCGTATATGTGTTCACCAACACCAGGGCAGCTCTGGAAGGGAGGGCGGCAAGCGGTGGCCTCGGCATGAGGTAAGGTGAGTAGCGAGTGGAAGCAGCTGTGCACCCCATACAACAAGCGGGAAATGTGCGAACACGAAGGTGGATGGGAAGTGACAGGCACAAAAGGTGGGCGAGAGTCCACACTGACTAAAACCAACTAGGACACCGCAGTGACGGTGAAGGGCCAGCTGGACTGCAGGACAATGCTTGCCACATGCACCCAACAAAGAGTTAGTGTCCAGAACACATGAGCGCCCATGCAGTGATAAGAAAAAGGTAAACAACCCTGCAGAAAAAAGAGCGAAAGACGGGAAAAGGCAATTCGCGGTACTGGAAACATAACTAGCGCATAAACATGCAAAAAATGCTCAACCTCTTTAGGAATCCAGGAAAATGTAAATTGAATTGAAACGACAGTGAGACTTTACCACACACACCACCCAGATGGGCAAAAATTTAAGTCAGACAAAGCCAAATGTTGAGAAGACACAGAGCACGGGGGCCCTGCACAGCTGGCCATGGGTACATGGAGACCACCACTCGGGAAGACGTTGGGGCCACACACACAGCTGGGCCAGCAGCTCTGCTTGCAGGAGAAATTCTGCACGGGGGCACAGGGACACAATGCACTCGAGAATCTGCCCCAAACTGGGAGCAGGTCAAGCGTCCCTCCACAGAGTGGGTCAGTAAATCATAGCGGAGTCACACAGTGGCGCTCCCTATGCAGGGACAACGGCCCAGTGGCAGTGGCACCAACAGCACAGCGTGATGTCAGAGAGAATCACGCTGAGCATGACTCCATTCCATCAAGTTCAGACAAAACCGCGCTGCATTGTTTGGCAACAGAAAATTGGTGATCAGATGATAAAGACACACGAGAATGTGAGTAACATAAAAACCCAGGGTAGATTACTCTGGGGTGGGGGCACCTGTCGGCACTGCCTTCTCCTAGATAGAGGAAGGGGGATGGAGCGGAGGGCAGAGAATGCAGGAGACTGTAGAGGGACCAGGGGATGGGGGCAGGGCAAGAGGGAGCCAGAGCTGGGCTCTGGGCCCCATCCCCCACTACTCCAAGCCCACCGACTGCCCTCCTGCCTCACTGCACACCCGACATCCACACAGCTCTTTCTGCTTCCGCATGTTCCCTGCTGCTGCTTAAAGCATTTGAAGTGGGACCAACTATTACAACTGACATGATACATGTAGATGTTTTAGCTGTTAGATTCTATAAGCACACGAGTTCCAATTACAAATGTTACACCTAGACAAAAGCGTTAATGTTGGAGGTGGGACAGATGACTGGAGAGGACGGCTTCTGAATTTCAGGTGAATCTAAAGGGCTCTGGCTTCTATGAGTAAGCTTGGTGGCTAAGACGGGCTTGATATTTTACTTAGGGGTGCGGCATCCAGCAGAACCCTGGGCTTGATTTGTTCCAGGTCTCTGGGTGTCCTGCTTTCAGGCCTTGTGGGGCAAGGTCATAGGTTACAGAGCAGATACAGAGACTAGCGCCCTGCCCAAAACCAACCCCACGTACCTGGTCTACGTGCAACCCAGCCACACGAAGGTTATCCAGAAAGGTCTCCCTCCAGGCCCTGTGTAAGTCTGTCTTGTCTCGGCTGGCATTGTCCTGCTGGCGAGCCAGCGTCAGGTCTTCCTCCCAAACAAGGACAAAGTCTGCTGGGAACCAACAGGGACAGAGGTAGGGAGGATGGTCTAACTCAGGGATGCCAGCCCAGGGAGGAGCTGCCAGCATTCCAGCCAGACACCCAGGTTCTAGGTGGGAAGTTGGAGCCAAGCACTTGGACATGGCCTACTCCTCTGCACAGTCAGGGTGTGGGCATGGTCAAAGGGACCAGCACACTGTCATTTGAGAACCAGGAGGAGAGAGTGGGAAAGAAGCAGTCTTTGAAGAAAAATGGTCAAGAACTTCCAAATCTAATGAAAGAAATCAACCCAAAGATTCAAAAAGCTCAGTGGTCCCCAAGCAAGATAAAGAAATTATACCGAGGAAAATCATGGACAGCACATCTTTGCTGTGCACTAACGAGAAAGAGAAATCGTAATAGTGGTAAGAGAAAAAAAAGCTCATTTTTCATGGAACAATAATAATAATAATAATAATAATAATAATACAGATACCAGATTTCTCAACAGAAACTATGGAAATCAAGAGACAATAGAACAGGGGGCCGGCCCGGTGGCTCAGGCGGTTAGAGCTCCGTGCTCCTAACTCCGAAGGCTGCTGGTTCGATTCCCACATGGGCCAGTGGGCTCTCAACCACAAGGCTGCCGGTTTGATTCCTCGAGTCCCGCAAGGGATGGTGGGCAGCGCTCCCTGCGACTAAAAATTGAACACGGCACCTTGAGCTGAGCTCCCGGATGGCTCAGTAGGTTGGAGTGCGTCCTCTCAACCACAAGGTTGCCGGTTCAACTCCCGCAGGGATGGTGGGCTGTGCCCCCTGCAACTAGCAGTAGCAACTGGACCTGGAACTGAGCTGCGGCCTCCACAACTAAGATTGAAAGGACAACTTGACTTGGAGAAAAGTCCTGGAAGTGCACACTGTTCCCCAATAAAGTCCTGTCCCCTTCCCCAATAAAATCTTAAAAAAAAAAAAAAAAGAGACAATAGAACAGCATCTTTAAAGTGCTGGGGGAAATGCGACACACTAGAACTCTTTATCCAGCAGAAATGTTCTTTAGAGATGAAGGATAAAGCAAGGCCTACTCAACAAACAAAATCTGAGAGATGTGGTCCCAGCACGTCTGCTCTACAGGAAACACTGAAGGAAGCTTGTTAGGCTGAAGGAAATACTCTCAGATGGAAGTGCAGATGTGCAAGAAGGAATGAACATACCACAAAGGAGAAATAAGTAGGCAAATGTAAAAGTAAAGCTATTTACAGATGACACCATCTTGTATGTAGAAAACCCAAAGGAATTCACTATAAAAACTATTAGAACTAGTAACAGGCTTGGCACGGTTGCTAGATACAAGCTCAATGTACAAAAATCAATTGCATTTCTATACACTAGCAATGAACAATGAAACGGAAAAATAAATTCCATTTACAACCGCATCAAAAAAAAAAAAAAAGAACAAATTGAACAACAACAACAAAAAATGTGCAAGAAATATACATTGAAAACTACCAAATGTGGAAATAAATTGAAGAGCAAAGACATCCTTTGTGCATGAATCCCGTGTGAAGAAGACTCAGGGTGTTCAAACTTTTTTCAACGTTTTTCACCAAGGGCCATATGCGGTAAAATACACAAACAGCCGGGCCACTCACTCGAGGTGAAGTACGTATTCTGTCACCTGGTTTATTTAAGTAAACTAAATATATTTTTGAAATTTGCTGCGGGCCAATTAAAAATGGATTGCGGGCCGCAGTTTGGACACCCCTGGTCTAGATAGTAAAGTGATCTATAGATTTAATCCCCATCAAAATCCCAGCTGCCTTCCTTTGCAGAAATTGACAAGTTTAAAGTTCATGCAGAAATACATGAGACACAGAATAGCCAAACAGTGTTGAAAAAGAAAAACAAAGTTGTAAGACTCATGCTTTTTTATTTCAAAACTTACTACAAAGTTAGAATAGTCAAGAAGTGTGATACCAGCACAATGATAGGCATATTGATCAATGGAATATATTTGAGATTCTGAACATAAACCCATATACTTATGGTCAGTTTTTTTTTTACAAAGAGGCCAACACAATTTAATAGGAAAAGAACAGTGATTTCAGCAAATGGTGCTGGGAGAAGTGGATAGCCACATGTCAAGGAATGAACTTGGACTCCTGCTTCGTACTATATGGAAGAATTAACTGAAGTAGAGTTAAGATCATCAGATAAAAATCACAGAACTAAGGATAAGAATTAAAATGGTAAGACTCTGAGGAGAAAGCAGAGTTGTAAAACTTCATGACTGGGTTTAGGCAGTGATTTCTGAGGTATGACACCAAAGGCATAGCAAGTAAAGAGATTGATAAGACGGACTTCATCAACATTAAAAACTCATGCTTCATAGGACACCATCAGGAAAGTGAAAAGGCAACCCAGAGAATGGAAGAAAAGAATATATTTGCAAATCATACATCTGATAAGAAACTTACTTGTGTCCAGAGTGTATAAAGAACTTTTACAACTTAACAATAAAAAAACAAATAATACATTTTTAAAATGGGCAAGGATTTTGAATAGACATTTCTCTAAAGAAGATACACGAATGGCTAACAAGCTCATGAAAAGATGCTCAATAGCCTTAGTCATTAGGAAACTGCAATCAAACCACAATGAGATGCCACCTTACCCATCAGGACGGCTACAATGAAAAGACAGACAATAACAAGTGTTGACCAGGATGTGGATAAATTGGAACCCTTGCACATTGCTGGTGGTTTGTAAAATAGTGCAGTCACTTTGGAAAACAGTGTGGCAGTTCCTCAAAATGTTAAACATTTAGTCACCATATGACCTAGCAATTCCACTCAAAGGTGTACACCCGAGACACACTCACACTTACGTCCACGCCAAACTGTGCACATGAGTGTTCACTGAGCATTATCCACAACAGCCCCCAGCAGAAACAACCTAAATGCTGGTCATCACTTCCTTTGGGTGTAGCCCCAGAAGTGGGGTCACTGGGCCACATGGTCACTCTGTGTTTAATTTTTTGAGGAACCGCCATGCTGTTCTCCATATCGGCTGCATCTTTTCACATCCCCCAGCAACGCACGTGGGAATTTCCTCGCCTCCTCACCCACACTTCTGTTTTCTCTTTTTGTTGTTGTCGTTGATTAAAGAGCAGCCATCCTAATGGGTGTGAGCTTAGGGAGTCTGCTTCCTGTAAGGGTGTTTCTGGTGCTGTCTGGACAGCACGGTCAGGCAGGTGGGCGCTGTGAGCCCAGGTGCGTGATTCCTCTGGGGAGACGATGGGGGCTTGGGGCAGAAAGGAACACTGAGGGTGGGGTGAGAAGTGGATCTGATCGATTTTGAAAGTAGAAAGGGTGTGGGGTACAAGAGATAAGTCTGAGACGACTCTGAGCTTCCTGAGGCCAGAGCAGGGGGGAAGTGGGGGCCCTCTCTGCCCTCCAGAGCCCTCTCCAGCTCCACCCCATCAGCAGGGCACCCCCTTTCCTGCTGTCACCCCAGGCTGTGTTCTGCTCACCCTGAGGCCTTCACCCCATTTCCCAGCACAGCGATTGGCCCCAGAGCTGGCTCAGGAGACAGTGTTGGGTGAGGGAGGGGCAGCCTGGTTACAGAGGCCTGCTGTCCTCCTGCTGCCACCTGTGGTGCCCCATCTGTGTACCCACCCCCACGACCAACACAGGCACAGCTGGCAGATACTGGGAGGGGCTCACCGATCCGGGGATTGGCAGGGGTCCCCGCCCTGCAGGCGGCCGCCTGGTGTCCACCCGGCTGGAAGGAAAGCATCTGACTGTGAGGACCTGCTCCCATCCTGCCCCACCCTGCCCTAGACCACCCAGGGACACGGAAGGATGAGTCAAGGAAGACACAGCTGTTGGGTGTGGGCAGGGGGCTCACAGGCACATGCAGGGGTGGGGCAGTCCTGTGCCCCTGCGGCCTTCCCGAGGGCCTTCACCGGCCTGTGAGTAGCTGGCCAGGGCTGTGGGCAAGGCTTGCGGGCAGCATGGCCTGTACCCAGGGGTGCCCACCACGCCTGTGGGCCTCCGGGGCTAGAGGGGAGCCGCACTGGCCCCTAAGTGGCCCTGTGGACGGGCCAGAGGTAGTGATGGCGTCCAGAGGGTGGGATCCTGCTCCAGGAGAGTGAGACCTTGTGCCCCCCACACCCCGGAGGCTCGTCACAGCTGTGTTGTGCCCACTCTCAGCTGTCGGGTGGGGCGGGCAGCCCCCTCGAGGCAGACACAGGGTCCAGGAGGACGGGGAAGAGGACCCTGCCTGGGACAGCCTCACTCGGGGTGTGTGTGGCCCCTGGGGACAGGAGCGGGAGCCCTGCATCCCCCTTTCCTCCCTCCCTGCTGGCAGGATCTGGCCATGCCCCTGCCTCTGCCTCACTGTCCCCAGGGGTTTCTGTACATCCCGGGGCCAGTGAGGCGGGCAGTGACCTGAACGAATGTTACAGACACCTCCCTCTTCTTGTCACCAGGCAGCTGGAGGGCACAGGTGGGACATGCAACCGCTGAGGGTTCGGGGTCGTGGGAAATGCAGGTGGGAAATCACGTCACGGGGGCATTGCCTGCCCCCGAAGTCTCGGGGCAGGTGCATGGCCTTCGTCTCCTGGTCCCTGTGTCCATCTCGGGGGTGGGGGCTCAGGGACCCCCGTTAATCCACCATAGACTAGGGGCCTGGAGCCCGGGGAGGGGCTGCCCCGAGGGCCCTCTGTCCCCCAGGCCAGGGACAGTGTGGAGAGTTACCTCTGAGGGTCTGGCTGTGCTCCCATAGGAGTCCCCCTTCTCTGGCCTGGGGGCCATGTCGATCAGGACGGCAGTGTCCTCGTCCAGAACCCGCCTCCGCAGCATCCCGCTCCTGCACCCACCAGGACAGGTGGGGACGGGTAGAGAGGGGACGTGAGACCCGGTCCCCAAACCCCCTCGCACAGCCTGCTGCACGCCCACCTCACAGGGGAGGCCAGGGACTTGGCACCTCGGGCAGGACCAGGCCGAGCTATGCAAGACCCCCCAGACTGGGCCTCTGGCCCCAGGAGGGGACTAGGGTGAGGGAGCCACCCGTCCGTCCCTCTGTCCTGAGTGCCCTCATCCCCGCGCTCTGTGTGGGCGGCAGCCTGAGGAGGTCGGCGGGGGCCTTGGAGTACAGCTGCGCCTTCCTTCTGCTTTCCTGCAGGGGCCAGGCTGTTTCCTTTAACAGATCCAGACGGGCCTGGCTCCTCCTGGGAGTCTTGGGCCTGGTGGGAGGCTGGCCTGGCCATGCTGACCCTGTGTCCTCCCCCCTGGCCTCTGCATCCCTCTGTGAGAAGGACGATTGCCACTGTCCCAGTTGAAGGGTCGGCAAAGAGAGGGTGAGAGGACACCTGTGGCCAGAAAGGGGTTGATTTGAGCTGGGGCCGGTGGCTTAATCCAGCAGAACCAATGTGGCCCTAAGGGATGTCACCAGGGCCACATTGCTGGGAGGCTGGGAGGGTGGAGCGAGCACAGGGGCAGTTCATCTACTCCACATCACCTGAGGTCTGGACAGGCAGGATGGCAGCCCACACCTCCTGACCTCTGCCAGCTTCCAGATGCCCGGAGCCAGCATTCATGACATCGTGACATGGTCCCTGGGCCAGGGCTGGGAAACCCCAGAGCAGTGTGGGTCGTGGGGTATCCCTGGAGGGCAGCAGGAGTCCCTGCTGTGGTGGGTAGGTGGGGGCCCAGCCACAGAGACCCAGAGGTAAGCTGCTGCACAGGTGGGGTGCTCTGCCCAAAGCTCGCTGAGCACTTGGTCTTGTCATTGCCTTGGGCCTGGAGCAGGCACTGTGCGCAGTCTCAGGACACCAGGGCGAGCCCTGGAGCGTCTGCCTACATGGAGCTCTGCTGGGCTGGGGTGCCACCAGCCCCCTGGCATCCTCTTCCCCCCCTCCCCATGCCCATGTAATGCAGAACGGTCCCTACCTGGCACAGAGGCTACCGGAACAGGCCTCCGAGGTCATGGCCAAACTCCCAGCTCCAGCTTGGTCTGGCAGCCGAGTGTGGGTCAGTCCTGCGGGCAGAGACCTAGGAGGGACCTTGTGCTGGTGACTCTGTGCAGGCGGTGACGGCTTGCAAGTCCTCGCCGCGCCCGGCAGACGGGCCGGCAGGAGAGGCGCCTGGCACAGTGGCCAGGGCAAGGCCTCCGGCTCCTGGAACAGGATCTGCCTTTGTTTGGAAAGGGGGTGTGAGCTCAGTCTGCAAACAGAGGCCCAGCGTTTTCCTAGAGCCTTCACACAGCCCTCATGCCAATGCCACTGTCCTCCCCAGCTAACCACGCGCTCATCTCTCTCCCCTTATTTTGCTGAAGGGCTTCAGGGCCCATATCTGCTCCACTGTGGGGAGGTGGGGACAGGCGGGACTCGCTGGATGGCCACAGGTGTGGGCTCCGTCATCCCCACTGGGGGTGTGCCAGCGAACACATCTGGGGACCCAGGTGGCAGACCTGGTTCTAACACTTCCTGCGGGTGGCCTCAGGCATATCTCATCAGCTCAGGGCCCTTCCGTGAAAGGGGTACAGCCCTGCTCACTGCAGGGAGGGGTCCCAGCCCTCCTCCCAGTGGCTCTGGGCCTGTCTCCTGGGGCCCATTCACACACGCTTGCAGCCCCCAGGCACGGCAGCTCTGCTCGGTGCCCTCATCTGCCTGACCCCCACACCCTCCCAGGAAGTCCTTGGACAGTGAGCCCAGCCCCTGCGGGCCAGGCTTTCTCCCTCCTGCCGCGCAGAGCCAGCCTGGGCCTGAGGGCAGCTGCACTGAGGTGTCTGCCTGGGGTCAAACTCTCCCCACACGGATCCTGAAGTGGATTCCTGTGTGAGGACAGGACTGGGGAAGTGCTCAGGGCCCTGGAGGAGTGGGAGGCAGGAGGGCAGAGGGCGGCCCCAGCCGGACCCCACGGGGCTGCTGGAGGGGACGCATGGGTGGAGGACACGTATGTGAAGACGTGCTGGGTACTTTTCAATTTTTTCTCTCTGCAATGTCTTATGGTTTGAAAGTTTTTCAAGTTGTATTACTTTTGCAGTTTTAAAAAGTTAAGAAAAAAGAAAGGAGAGAGAGAGAGAGAAAGCGAGCTCCAACCTGCACATGCACTTTATGTGGCTCAGGCACCGTGTTTCCCGTTGAGCTCAGGTGCGAAGGGCCAGACAGGAAGGGACTCTACCACGGACACTCCAGCACCTCCGGCCCCCACCGCCCCCGGAGCTTCCTGACGGCCTAACTTCCATGACCTGTGATGCCCCCTGGTCCCGCCTACGCTTTCAGTGGCGGCCGCTCGCTGGCTTCTCTGACCACCTGCGCCTGTGTCTGTCCTGGTTCCTATCTTCTGTGACTTGTGGGAGTTTTTTACATCTAAATATTAGGCACTGGTCAGTTTTGAACACTGCCCACACTTGCTGTCTGCTATGGGGGGGGGGGGTGTCCATTCAAGGTGCTCAGTTTTACAGGAATTTTCACTTTTATGTCAACAAGCTCAACTCCACCTCGTCCTGTGTTGTGCTTCGGGGTTTTAAGCTCTGCTCCACTCCTAGCTCACACATAGCTTCTGTTCTGCCTTTCACACTGTGGTTTGCCGTCCTGTGGTCAGCCCTGCAGGGAGCAGTGAGATGCGTCTGCGTCTGTGTCCACGTCCACGTCCACGGTGGGTCGGTCGGTCGGTCGGTCGGGAGAACTTCAGCTGCCACCTGGCCCCTGCTCTGCCTGCTGGGCTGACTGGCCTCACTGTGGGTCTGTAGCTTGCAGAATCTGGCAGGAAATCTCCTGCCTTCATGTTTTTCCAAAGCTGACTGACTTTCTCAAAGTTTCAGGGTTCAATGTGGGTCTTTTTACTTTCATATAAATGTTCAAGTTTAATGAGTTTCTCAGAGAACCAAATGGAATTTTGATTGGGATTGTGCTGGATTTGGCACACCTTTCCCCTAACCTTCAAGCTTTGTATAATTTTTTTCTTTTTTTTTTTTTTAAGGAACAGATGCTGGATTTCAATTTGTGACCCATTCTGATAGTGTCACTTCCAGCGCTGGCGCTGTCCTGTCCCCTCCCACCTGGGAGCATTCAACTCCGCCTGCCTGCTCTGCCCGCCCACCCGCAGCGCCCCCTTCAGCCTTTGCCCCGTGTCCTCTTTGCTTGGAGGTTCTGGTTTGTTTTTCCCTAGCTGCGAGTTGGACATTTCATAACTTATTTCTGTTCTATTAGTGTAACTTTAAACTTGTGTTTTTCCACAAACTCTATTGCTTCCTTTTTCCAGACCAAGGTGAATTGTGTAAGCTTTCCTTTTTCTTGCCTCCCAGACTGAATACCAACCTTGCGGCTTGGATCCCTGGTCGCTCACATCGGGCACATTTTCATCTTTTTACGAGCTGTCCTTGTGTTGCAAAGGCCTCCATAAGCGCGTTAGATACATTTTTAAGGAAAGTTTTGCTGGTTTCGGAGCTTGTTGTTTCTGCTTCTAAAGCAGTCCCCGTAAGCTGTTTCCCTGGATCCTTTTGTTTGTGTAGAAAGCTCCTCTGAATTGTTTCAGCATGGCACCCAAATCCTGAATCCTTGTGTCTCAAAATGTCTCCCTCATCCCCAGACACCAATGGTGTATGGAAAGGGCAGGATTCTAGGGTCCTAATCCAAAGGGGCCACGCCCTACCGAACCTTCTCTCCTTCCCGTTTGCATTTCAATAGGTAGTCGCTCACAATCAGGTCACACAATTTATTTTGGCGAAGACGAGAGTCAGGAATTAGACATGACCTTCCAGCTCAGGGCAACCCATGCCCACAACATCCTGGGCTGTTGAGGCCTGCTGCCCGGAGATGCCCCCACGCGCTGGGCCCAGGGCAGCCTGTTTCTGGCTACGTCACAGGGTCGGGAGCAGTGCTGGCCAGGGCAGGTTTCCATGATGGTGCAGGTGGGTTGCCCCTCACAAGGTGGAGACTCAGCCCTTGAAATACGCTGCGTGCCACCAAGAGACTGAACTTGTACTTTTGCTTTATTTTAAATTTGAACTGAAGCTGCACGTGTGGCAGCGAGTGGCTCCCAACCTGGACAGTGCAGAGGGACCTGTGGTGACCCCATGTGAGCCCTCATTCTGCACAGGGGAGATCTGACACCCCGAGGGAGGACAGGTCCTTGTACGTTAAATCCAGACCCCGGTCACTGTGGCGGTCAATTTGGCAAAAAACAAGCCAGCACAATGACAGGGTAAGAATGGGGGGTGGTATTAAAGGCAGTCGACAGACCAGCTCTCTGGAGTCTTGGAGGAGACTCGGTGGGCGGGCAGCGGCATAGGGGAGCGACCTCAGAGGGTGTGGGGCTCGGCCACCTGCACACGCCACTGGTCTTTGAGAGCTGAGGTCACCCAGGCTGTCATCCTTTACCCACCGTGTAGCTGGGTTTTAACATATAGTTTTTAAAAAACTGGTACCAACTGGTCCAGAGGACTGCAAAGCTCTGAGCACACAGGCCTCGAGGGCTGCTGGACGGCCCCTGAATGCCCACCCAGCAGCACATGGACGTCTGACAGCGCCCAGACCCCTGTTCCACCTCCTCAGGTGGAGGTGACCTCCCTGACAGAGAAGGAAACACCGAAATGGCAGCGAGTGGCACAAGTGCGGCGGCCGGCGACAATTAGCTAGGGCCGGTGCGTGGCGGGAGGTAAAGCGACGGTGTCTCCGTGCTGAGCGGACATCACACACTCAGTTACCACTCAGTGCCTTTTATTGCCATTGGGTTTGTGACGTGATATAGTGATGACTTCTGGAGCAGCGGGCGGACTAGAAAACCGTGGCGAGGAAGTTCTTTTGCAGAGGGGCGGTGAGGTGCGGGGGTCAGAACCGGACAAAGGTGGCATCGATCTGCCGCACGGAGGGCAGGGCCAGCATGACCTTCCGCCTGTACTGCGGGTCCCTCTGCAGGGGGTTCCGCTCCAGGTACACCGTCTCCAGACTTCTGGCTCCCTTCAGCTCGTCCAGGTCGCTCCAGTTGTCCAGGAGGTTGTCGTTCATCTGGGAGGACACAGGCGCGTGCACGCACACATGAGAAAAGCGTCCTGTAGGACAGAGCTGCCCTGCCCTTGCCCCAGTCACCCCCACAGAAGCTAGTGTCACTCGGTAGGAAGTCTCCCCAGCACCTCAGAGCCTTCTATCACCCCTGGGTACAGCCTGGCCGCCTTTCAGCAGCGTCCCCAGGGCAGCGTACTTGTTCATGCCCAGAATCTGGGCCACCTCACATGCCAGGGAAAAGGCAAATGAAAATCAGCGGAGAAAAGCCGAAGCAGCAGGACCATAGCCCCCGCAGGTCGTGCATTTGCTACAGACCAGCTCTCACCATTGTCCCTGAGGCCTGACTATGTGCCATGATAGTACCTGCAGCAGCTCAGAGGCCACTTCACCCCAAACCTGTGGCTCTCCCGTGCGTTGCCCCACCTTGTTCCACCGGGATGGCCACTGCTAGGTTCGGTAGTATACGTGCCCCACCATGACTGACTCCACACTGCCCACGTGCCGTCCCAAGATGTGAAACTTGAGCAGGATGGGCTCAGAGGTCTGAGCTGCAGGCTCAAAGCAGGCTCGATCTCACACCCTGACTGCCAAGGCTCTCTGGGAGGAGACCCGCCTTAGCCAGGAAGAGTTCTCTCCCTTTTCAAAATACCATCAGGACAAGGGCATAAGGGGCTCTGGGCTCACAGTGCCCACCACAGCGTCTGCATGTGACGCCCACTCGGTCCACACCTGTCTAGTGGCTGCTCGCGGCCCCTCTGGTGGGGACAGTGCAGGAGGGTCTGCGAGACGAGCCCCCTGGTTTCTATGAGAATATGGCAGAGGGACAAGTAAAATCAGACTATACACCTACCCCTGTGAACGCAAGATGCACTCAACTGCCTGATACAGGATGAGGGGGAGAGGGCTGCGGACGAGCACACGTGGGGAAAGTCACCACGGCTCCAGGCTGGGAAACATTTAGCAACCGGCTCCCAGAAAAACTGAACAGCCTGGATTTGTAACGTCTGCCAATTCCTGCGTGTAAATACCCCACAGGGCTGATTTTGTTATATTTTTCTGCAGCCTTTTTTTCAAACATACATACTTCAACAGAGTTGCCACTGCATGCAAGTTTTTCTTGTTCTTTTAGAATATACTTTTCTAAACTCTTTAAATTATAAAACAAATACATGTTCATTATGTTAAACTTAGAAGAACCAACGAGTATAAAAAGAAAAACCAACTGCGTTTTTACAATCCAGAGAGGTAAGGGCTTCTTGTTTGTGCATGTTTCCTTCTAGACCTTTTCCTGCGTGTCTGCGCCCACGTGCACTGAGTTCATGGACAACTGGCTCGCTCCCCAATGCTCTGCACCTTCCTTTTCTCGTTAGCACTGTATCATGAGCGTTTTCTGTAATTAAGTTTCCTTTACAAACATCATCTGCAGGTCTCACTTGATGATGGCATAATATTTCCTCACATGGGCACATCATAATTTAGTCAATATTCCCTAAGTTGGAGAAAAATATACTTATAAAAAATAAAAACAAAGTTTTAGAATAAAGTCAGGTGTTCTTATAAATTTTGGGTTTATAACTTTTTCTAAACTGCCTCTAAACCTAGAAAACCAAGGAAAAGACAGATTTGTCTTTTCTAATCAAATCATTTTATTTTTACAACGAGCAGAGTTGTAACATGAGAAAATACAACAAAGCTATTTCCACTGTAAAAAAATGAATCCTGACATTTATATGTTTTTGTACATAAACCTTTGTCTGAATTTCTCACCATTTTGTTGATTCTGAACACCCCACAGGAAACGTGTGCTAACCAGAGTCCTGCCAGTAGCCAGGGGTGCACATGGCATTGCAGACTGGTTACCATGGCGTTCTACAAAAGCCTTTGCTAATCTGAGCCCAAACACCGTATCCCATTATTTTAGTGCATTTTAGGAAATTAATGATAGGAAACGTTTTACGTGTTTACAAGCAACTGTTTCTTCTTCCCCTGTGACTTGCTTGTTTATGCTCTGCCCCAGTTTTCAAATGGCATTTGTATGGATCATCTTTAATATAAGGATACCAACCCTCACTGGAGATTTCCATGTAAGCGTGTTCTCCACATTATCTACAGGTGACCTCCACCTGAAGGCCCCCTCCTAGAATCCGACTCCCCCCCCCGGCCTGCCACACAGGGTCAGACAGGAGAGCAGTCCACACACCATAAAGGCGGGCTCTGCCTGTTCTCACTGTCTGCCTGCTGGGCTGAGACGCAGGGCTCTATGGTCACAGGGCTAGGGGCTAGCCAACCTCCAGTGGTCACCAACCGATCTGCCTGCCTCCCTGGTAGCCAGGGTGCCCATCTGGCCCCTACCTGGTCTCAGCACCCATGTCCCATGTTCTGTCCCTTGACAGGGCATACAGAGGGACCTCACACTTCAGAAGCCCTGCTTCAGGATCAGCTGTCTCCCTACATTTTCTGCCGGGTGCCCTCTCGCTGTGGCACAGGTCCTCTTTCTCTGGTTTCTGGCGTGGCTCCCTGGACCCCCCGGAGTCAACCCCTTTTGCTCCCAGCCCAGCACACCACCAGCCACAAGGCCCACGTGGCTCGCTCGGCCGCCCAACCTGGCACACCTTCACCACCTCACATTCTGGTCTCCCAGACTTACTCTGGCGCCACACCCAGACACCACCCAAGACCCAGTGCTATTAAGGGGCAAGGGACATTTTCACCACAGGCCACCTGTGTTCTCAGGAGACTTAGGTGATCTCGGAAGACGAGGAAGGGAAAGCGCACAGGACGTCAGCAGGGTCCACAGCATGGCCAGACGAGGGGGAACCACACTTTAGACTCGGCTCACAGCTCAGAGCAGAATGGATGCACCCAGGACAGCGCTCACTTCAGTCACAGGGCGGGACCTGAGCACTGAATCCTGCAGGGGCCGCGAGCCCAGGGAACACCCTCAGGGATCTGACACCCAGGACCTCAACTTGGCCATCATTTGCAACCCGTTTCGAGGCATCTCGAGGCTCTGATATCATGTCTTCCGACTGGCTCCGTGACACTGCTCCCCAAACCACACCTGTAACCACGAGCCTCACAAGGCAGAGGCCAGGGGTCACTGCGGAAGGCCAGCCCGCATTCTGTCGCGCTGCCGGGACCCTGAGTCACAGGCAGCTGTAGGCTGCCCGCACACTCCTGGCTCTCACTGCAAGCGCCCTCATCACCTCATCAGATGCCGGTTTGGAGTCAGTCTGTGCGTCGGGGCCGGTGGGGCCGAGACCCGCATTGTTAACCAGCTCCCAGTGAAGCCCACACCAGCCTGCAACAGCAGTGCGGGCCCCGGCCACTCCACACCCCTTCACCCCTCGGGCCCCCCTCATCCACACCCGTCCTCACTCCATACCCATCCACCCTCACCCCACACGGGCCCCCACTCCACTCCAGGCTCACAGGGCTGGAGCTCCTGGCACTCACTGTACTTTATTCAGGGGGACAAGTTTAGCTGAAGTGTCATCCATCCCAGGGACTGCTGTACTTACCCAGAATTCCTGTAGCTCTGTTAGATGGCTGATATTTTCAATCTTTTTTATTCTATTTGACGCAATGTCCAACATCGTGAGTTTGTTCTAAAATAAGGAAATAAAAAATTGCCAGGTTATTGCAGCTCAATCGTGATTTCATGACCACGCACATAGTGCCAGGTGCTGAGCTGAGATCTGCGGACAAGCACCCTCTCTGCTCTCCCAGAACAGAAGCCAGCAAACGGGGACAATGGCACCTGCACATGCTGGCAGCCCACCTGGACGGGAACACAGCACCCTCACAGCCACCCCATCAAGCTCTTGTATGGCTGGGATTGAAACGGGTTTTGTCAGACTCCGAGCCTTGGGCTCCCAGACCTCTGTCCACAGGACCCAGTGAGATGGCGGTCCTGGGCAGAGCGCAGTAACCCTGCCGAAAAGCACAGGGAAGCCCGGGGGGAATGGCAGCTGGCGTGGTGCGTGCTGAGCACCTGAGCCAGCCTGTGCTCACACACCTGAGGCTGCCCTGTGTTCTCACCCCTGAGCCTGCCCTGTGTTCATACCTGAGGCTGCCCTGTGTTCAATCCTGAACCTGCCCTATGTTCTCACCCAAGCCTTCCCTGTGTTGAGTGAAGGCAGGCTGAGCAGGGCAGGGAGGAGTGTGGGCAAGCCCGTCCTCACCAGGGTGGTGACAAGGGGAAGGAGGAAGGCCCTGCAGACGCTCTGGGGTGGAGGCAGCTGAGAGGAGCTGTCCTGTAGCCTCTGCTCACTGGGAAGTGGCCCGGGCTAGCCAGGAAGTGTGTGGCCAGCAGAGGGCAAGAGAGGGGCAGCTGCGGACACCTGCCAGCCACCTGTATTTAGGCAGGCACAGGAGGAGGTAGGGCTTGTTTTTTACAAATCCGTGAACGCTGCCCAGCGAGGGGACCCTCTGAATTCCTGTGCTGAGATGACAGCCCGGCAGGGCGGTCAGCTCAGGGCTAGCTCGGGGACAGCTGCGCCTGACTGGCCGCAGGCACTTGTTTCGTGCATTTCCCACGTGAGGAGGGTCACTTGGTTTGCAGGATTAGAAGGTCTCTACGATGAACCTCGACGCAGCATGTCCACCTCAGAGCAGCCCTGGAGGTGGCCTGCCTCGCAGCCGCATGCCCAGGCCTCCCACACGGACACGGGGATGCCTTACGTTGTTCTCCAGGCCCTCAATGGCCTCGATGCCGTTGTGGCTGAGGTACAGCTCCCGCAGGTTCACCAGGCTCTGCAGCCCCTCGATCTTGGTCAGCCGGTTGCTCTGCAGGAGGGAGAGCGACAGCTCAGACTTGGTAGAGGGCGGGACACCACACAGCTGCTAGGATACGAGGTTTCTTAGCTGGACCATCCTGCTAACACTCATTCCACTTAAAACGCACCGAAATGGGACTTACGTACGGAGAAAAAGATCCAAATCTTTGCTAAGATTCATGCAGGAGGCTTTATGCACAGAACACACTTGCTTCAGGTGTACTTGGGTAAAGTCTACCTCAATTAACAGTAATTCAAAAACGTCAAAATTGCTGGATACTTTAAAATAAGTTAATTCTCATTTCTTTTAGTACCCTGTTTCCCCGAAAATAAGACCTAGCCGGACAATCAGGGGACAATCAGCTCTAATGCGTCTTTTGAAGCAAAAATTAATATAAGACCCGGTCTTATTTTACTACATAACACTTATTATATTTATATAATATAAAATAAGACCGGGTCTTATATTAATTTTTGCTCCAAAAGACGCATTAGAGCTCATTGTCCGTCTAGGTCTTATTTTCGGGGAAACACGGTATATATTGAGTTAATTTGAGTTAATTTGTAACTCAAATTAAAAGTACGACGTCCTGCCAAGCCCTGTCCCCAGAACACCCCAACACATGCCGTCTCATGAGTCCAATTCTCTCATTTGGCTTCCTACAGAAGAGGTCACGTGAGCCAGGAAATTCAAGTTCCGACTGATTTGTAAACACGGGCTTGGCGTTCGGCACGGATGTGGAAGGAATCGTGCCTACCAGTGAGCCAACGCCGTAGGAGCACTTGGAATAAGCTCAACCTTCTAAAGAAGCCCCTTTGCCTAAAAACCACCAGGGACTTTCATTAGGAAAAGGAACGCGACCCATAAAGAAGCCTTAGTCCAATGTGTGTACACACATGTACGACACGGGTACGTGTGAAATCTCACGTTTTGGTTGCTCGTGATCATGGACACAGTGGGAGACAGAAACTGGTGGTTTAGCAGCCCTGGGGGGGTGTAGTGGGGGGGCAGGCAGGCCCTGGGGGGGGAGCAAGCCCTGTGTGTGGGGGGGAGGCACACAGGTGGAGCGTACCTGAATACTGAGGACTGTCAGGTTGGAAAGGGCGTCCAGGTTCTGAAGTTTAGTGATCTTGTTTTTCCCCAAAAACAAACTCTCCAGACTGGATAATGCATCGATATTTTCAATCGCCTGTGACAAGGACAGAGAGCAGTTAGCACTGTGTGGCCGACCAGCTCCCCCAGGGAACGGGCAGGTGCCCGGCCAGGAGACAACGCTCTCTGGATGTCAGCCTTGGGATGTCAGGCAAGTTACTTTTCCACTCTGGAAATTTCCAACCGTACTTGAAAGTACACTATGAAAAAAACAGAGCAAAGGTAGAGGGTCCAAGGCCTCTTCTCCTGGGCTTACTCCCAACCTGTGGAATTCTGGGGACAGTCTGGAAACCTCTGGACCAGATTTCTCACATCCCGCCCCCTTCTAAGCTGACACAGTATTATGTTCAAGTGCATTCCCGAGAGCCTGGTTTCAAAGCAGCAGCGAGATGCCTGCCTGCCTGCCTAGGACCCGTGACTGCCTGGCTTCCTCAGCTTCCGGACCCTCCTTCCTGGCTCAGCCTTGCCTTGCCGTGGCTTGAGCTCCTCTGCTGCGTCTGCGCACAGCAGGTGGCTGAATGAAGGTTTATGGACTAGGTCTCAGCTTCCCTCCGCTGGGCTCACTGCTCTCTCAGCACAAGCTAACTGTTCACTTTTCAGCAGACACTAAACAAGCAGAGTAGTCCACGCTCACACAGCAGGACTTGGCTGGGGGGGGGCTCTCTAAGTATGGAGGTTCAGGGGAGGGCTTCCTTAACTGCCACTGCCTGATGAGCCACTTTCTCCCGGAGCATTCCAGAGAGAGATACCTGATAAGATGCTGACATCTGGCGCTCTCTAGTTTTGAATGTGCTGCCTTGCCACCTGCGGCCACATTACTGCTAACAACTGTCCGAAGAGGCCCTCGTCAGAACCACCCTCGTCGGTCTGTATCCTGCCAGCTCTGAGGGGTCAAGCCCGACCGACTATACCATGCTATAAACTTCCCCAAGCCAAACAGAGGGGTCCTTCCAACATGGAGGGCGGGGGGAGGGGTCCTTCTGTCATGGACGGAGGGGGAATAAGTGCTTAGCCAGTCCCCAAGGCCATGGGAGTGCAGGCCTGGTGCCCCGGCCCCACTGGGATGTCGCTGGGCCAACGCTGCTGGCCGCTGGCGAGCACGCGTCCTGCTGAGCCTCCCTCTTCTACACTGGCAGCTCCACCCTGCCCGCTCGTAGAGCTCGTCCCAGTGGCAGCAGACCACGTTCCCCAAGTCTTTTATTTCCATGCTGCCGAGTGCTCTCGGTAAATGGCAGGATCTAATGCTGCCCCCCAAGCTTCCTGCAGCTTCTGGTGTGGAGGTCAGGCCGCAGGCAGCCACCCTCTGCTCGGGACGTGCTCGCCTCTGACAGGCTTGCCCGAAACAACAGTCAGCACATTCCAAAGCCATGTTTGGGCTGATCAGTCACCTCGGGCGAACGTCCTGGGATGGTTACTATGAGTTTAGGTCCTGACTCAATGGTGAGCAAGTGACGCCTACGTGCACAGGCCAGGCCGCCCCACTTGGGCGCCCATTCTTGTTAATACTGACCTCCGGCTAGCATTTTTCTTAAAAAATACTAACTTCCCTGTTCCTGAAGAAAAGTCAACCACATGAAAAACAAAGCCCACTGCCCCGCTCCCCACCTGCCCCACCTGCCCCACCGCCTGCCCCGCCATCCGGCCGAACTGCCGCCCTGCAGGGGCCACGCCGCTCGCACCCACACCTACCCGGATGCGGTTGGACCCCAGCTCCAGCAACTGCAGCTGATGTAAGTTGCTTACATTCTCGATTTTACTGATTTTATTGTTGACCAAGAAGAGTTTTTTTAGTTGTGTCAACTTGTCAATCCCTTCAATGTTTCTCAGTAGATTAAAAGAAATGTCTAGAATCCTGGAACAAGCAAAACATTTATTTTTAATGAGCACAGGCCGCACAGAGCTCAGGATGTAACTACCTTAGAGGCGACAGGAACGTGTGGCTGCCCAGGGAGCCCCAGGGAGAGCGGGCACAGCCTACAGGGCCCCCGACATCTGGCTCACAGCACTGCACGCATGGCGGACACCGTGTCATCCCTGACTGGACCAGCCAGAGGCCTCCAAGCAAAGGTTTAATCTGCAGGTTGAGATTGTAGGCAAGCTGAGGCCCCCTCTGGAGCCAGGTGCCCCCAGGACCCTGAGGCAGAGGTGGCCTCTCAAGGCCGAGCCGGGCCACGGGTTGGTTCTGGGGACACTGGGCAGGCCAGCCGTCATGTCCCGGGTCTCAGCACTCACTCCAGCTCTGTCAGTGCATCCAGATTCTCAATCTTCTTGATCTGGTTGTCATAGAGATCCAGCTCTCGGAGGCTGTGCAACTCTTCCAGGTTCTCAATACATTTAATCAGATTCTGACGGAGGCACAGAGTCTGCAGATGGAAAGAGGACAGTGACTGGGGAGGACCCGGGAAAGCCTTTGGGGAAGACGTGCTTGTCATCCTGCTGTCGTTTTCTAGAGAGGGGCTGACCTTGGCGAGGATGGCAGACACCCACAGGGAGGCTGGCAGCAGGCTGTGCACTGAGCACACCTGCTCGAGAGGGAGGCCTTGCTCAGGTTTGGGGTATGTGCTGTCTCACGGCACAGCGAGCCCTTAGCGGCTCGATCGTGAAGAACAAATTGAGCTCAGTGAGTTAAGGACTGCCCAGGCTGGGCAGCGGGCACAGCGAGCTGCGGCGGGTCTGAGCCGCGCCTCCACCTGGACTGCTCTATCAACCTGCCAATCAAAGATGCTCGAGGCAGTTCCAGAGGACGGCGGCCACATCTGTAGGACTGTCCCTGACAGAAGGACTCTCGGGTGTGCATTTACCTACATCCTGTGCACGGGACGGACTCTGGGTGTTACAATGTCACCGCATGTGAAGGGACAGAGCTCCTCTCACCTTCACTTTCTTCAGAACCTCAAAGCCTTCAATTTTCCCAATGCGGTAGTGATTCAGATCCACGTCCTGAAACACGAAACCTAGCTCAGTGGCAGCAGGGCCTGGAGACCTGGGTGCCAGTGAGGGCGCTAAAGGCGGCCTGCCGGGGCGGAGACGGGGTGGAGGGGAAGGAATTGGTGAGCTGCAGCAGACAGGTGACAGTGACATGGACGTGAGCTTCAAGATGCTAGTTGGTTTAGTTACGATTTATCATAGTTTTACCTAAACAGACCCTCCAAACGAGCGGCATGTAAAGCCTTGCTCTCACCCCTGGTTCCCTGGAGCACAAAACATCAGCTCCGAGGAGATGCACCTGACCAGGTCACTGTGGGTGGCCCCAGGGTTGGTCATTATGCAACAGGGGCATCTGCCCTTCCCGGCAGGCTTTCACATGCTCTGAATTGTGAATAAATTTATGGTGCTTTTCAGATGGGGCTGTTAGGACCCCGCCATTTACAACATAGTCACCTGACTCAGAGTTTATGAGTCAAAGGTGTTTCATTTGCCACCATGGCCAAACAGAAATGGGATTTGTCACCAGTATTAAAAACAGTTAAGAACATAAGGAATTGGACCCAACCAAGGGACGTTTAGACAACCTCTTCTAGATCACTTACTAATCTGGCACCGTCATAAAAGATAACGTGACAGAGTGGCCCGCCACTATACCCCGAGGCTGAGCCGGGCAGGTGGCATTACCTCTGCATCTCTGTCCAGGTTAATAGTTTCCATGTCTACAGGCAGCTCTTGTCCTTCTGAAAACATGAGAGATAGAGAGAGAGAAAGAGAGAGACAAACCATTCAGAGCCCCCCGTTTCCAGGAGGCAGCAGCCCTGGCACAGGTGAGAGCTGGCACTCAGGTTGCCCTACTCAGAGAGCTGACTCAAACATAGAGGGGAAACCAGGTCACATGGGGGACCTAAATGACATGGGAGGGCTGAACACCCTGTCCAACAATGCTCATCTTTCAGGCATTCTGAGTTTCCTGAATTCAGCTACCAGCAAAGGTCTCCACAAACTTCCATCCCAGAGCTGTTTGCAGAACTGGCAGCAGCCCGCCCTCGCAGTTTGTGGCAATAAATCAGGAAATTTGACTATAGATCACACTGGGCCTATCAGATGCCGCTCTAGGGTGTGCCTTTTATTGCTTCGGAAAGTGGCCCAGCAGAGGATCAGGGCCCTGCTGAATAATTTAAATACGCTTCTCGATTGGGAGGCTGGGGAGCTAATCCCAGAGAGGGCCCTCTGGCCTGGGAGCTGGCCTCCCTCCCGGTACATCGAGTGCCCGAGGGGAGCCGTGCGCCGACTCTTACTGTGGACTGAACAGCCTCCAATCAGCAGCGCACACCCTTGATCGTTTCATCTAAACTATAGAAGTGTTTGTGCCTAAAAGGATTAAATTCTTTAAGAGTAACGGTGACTCCTTGATTTCACCACCTGCCTATGATTTCTTCTCAGTCTGCTTGAATTAGTATCCCAATCAGGCCGTGTATTTGATGGCTGGATGGCATTTCTCTAAAGGCCCTTTTTGCTCTTCCAAGTTTTGAAGAAGCCAGGCCACCTGTCTTGTAGCGCTTCTCCCAGCTGGAGCGTGGGGCTGCTTTCTCTCCTATTTCATTAAAGTGGTTGTTACCATCTTGCCTGGCTCCTACTGCTGCCTCTTCCCTACGGCAAAACTGCGTGTGCGTCTGCGGTGCAGCGGGCTTGTACCCGACCTCCCGAGGACTAGTGGCTTGTGTGCTGGTCAGTCTGACCCCTGGACTGGAGGCCTTGGAGGGGCGCACTAGACACAGGACCAGCTTAATAAGGAAGTAGTGGCCCCACACTAGCTGAATTCACTCTATTGTGTTTTCACTATATGATAAAAAAAAGTCATTTACTTACTATATTTTATCCATAACTTTATAGGCTATCAACCAACCTAAGAATTAACTTAAAGAAGCTGGGCAAAGCCCTCCCCCAAAGACAGCATACATTCAACATCATGAACTCAGGCAGTTGCAATGAAAGAGGCACTACGATGAGGCAGGGCGCCCAGGTCACTGAGCGTCCAAACTGACACACTTTAGGAGTAAAAGGACGCACTCCAGACAATCATGCTGGGCCAGCAGGTGGAAATAGGCTGTCTCGGGCTCCTCAGGACACGTGGTCACAGGGCTTGAAGGGGTTCTGTCTGTAACACACCCAGCACAGGACAGGGCCCCCCACCCCCACCTGGAAAAGTCAGCTTAATTTTGAAACAAAGTTACCAACCTAGAACACTTTCCTGAATGCTTTATGTATTGATCATATTTTTTTGATTTTAGGGAAAATAAGTGAAAGGTAACAGCTGACATGTTTGAATTTGTTTTATTTAAGGCTTAAATTAAATAAATACACGTAGGAGCAAATCCCGATTTTTTAAAGGACTTTCAAGAATGCATATTCCCAGGCAAGTCCTAATTAGCTAGGAGTCTGGAGTTAGACAAGCCGGGTTCAAGTGTGGCGGATCGCTTTTGCAGCCGTGCGCCCTTGGGTGAGGCACAGCCAGCCTGTGCTCACGAGCCAGGTGGGGAAAGCCCACCACAAGGCTCCGGCAACTCTCCAGTCCCTCCACAAGTACCAGATGTTCAGAGGTGAGGAAAGGTGACGCTCCCACCCGCGTGGCTCTCTGGGACTAAGTTAGACAGTAATGAAAGCTTTCATCTATCACTCCCATGTACTTATCCCGCCCACGTCACTTCCAGAATATCGACTCTCAAGTTCCAAAATGTGATGGGTACTTTTGTGGTAATCTCCTTTGCCTTAAAATTAGGTTTCCATAGTTACCAATCATCTTCACTGGCACAGAGAGCACAGTGTTATTTTAAAAATTAGTTTTGTTTTTTTCATAAATTTGTTAAAAATGGTAATGTATGATTACTACCTTAAAAATCCATATTATATATAAATCTAGAAAATGCAGAAGGTATAGACCCTTACCAACTTGCTGTTCAGACATCCTCAACAACAGTTTGATGTGTTTTTCTCTTAAGTAGGTAAAACCACATATTATTAATATGTTTTAAATAAAAACAAGATTTTAACACACATACTGTTTGGAAATTTGCTTTTTTTCACCTCATAATATACTTGGACATCTTCCTGTCTGTTCACATGGTTTCTACTCACTGTTTTCAATATAAATTGATTTTGTAAACAAACAGGCTTAGATCATGGTTGGAGTGTGTGAAAAACTACCAATTCGGGCTGACGACTTACTTTTCTCTAAATTCCTTTTGTTGTTGTTCACTAAAGGAGGCCATTGGGATATTTTCTACATAAAATGATTTTCCTAACATGCAGCAATTAAGAAGTCCTTTCTAGGTCTGTAAAATGGTGAAGGAGGGCTCAGAACTGACTTCTCTAAGACACTGAAAGTGCTATTATGAAAGAAGGCTGTCACCATGGCAGGAAATTAAAGCAGAGTGGTCAGCCATAATGTTTATTTCAAATCTCACTTTCTGAGCACGTGGTTAATAAATCAATTTCTGGGGTCTGTCACAGATGACGCACTAGTACCAATGTTATCAGTAGTAGTATTTGGCTTCAGTGGAATTAGAAAAAAACCACATCCTGCCTGCAAGGGCCATTATGCCTGCTGGCCAATGGCGCGCCCAAGTTACAGGTCCACCATTCCCAGCCTGCCGAGGGCCTCGGTGCTGTGGCAGCAGACAACGCCCGGAGCCCAGGGAGCTCCCCAGGCACAACAGAGGCTGCCACCTGGCAATCCGCACGACATTGCCCTCACCCACCCCCTCGGTGAGCTCAAGGCTCAGGACTTGCGCCGGTACCTTGTGGGTCCTCCTCCCCCCGCTCCGCTCCATCCTTCAGGCTGTGCTCGCTGAGGTCGGCCACGACGCCGCTGCTCTGCTTCCTCCCCTCTTCATCGCCCGATTCTTCAGACTCGACCCGCCTGTCAACTGAACCCACACAGATCAGTAAGACTTCCCATCCACTTCACGTGACTCTTTGAAGAACTTGTAACAGACTGACATCCAGTTGTGAGTCACAAAGACTTCACTCAAAAACGTGTTGAGTTCAGCTCAATGAGCATCTGTGTGTCCTCCAGGTCCCAGGCACTGCCTGAGGTGTAGCGGTGGCAGAACTGGGGGCAGGGCAGGATGGGGGGCAGACGGGGAGGCACACAGCATGGGGGGAGCACCGTACTATTCCTGCCCTCAAGGCCTCCTGAAGAGTTGCTAGGTGTCCTGAAAACCCTGGGACGGTCTCATTAAACATACTAATGCCGACACGTAGCGAAGCCTGCATATTGCGAACAGGGGACCTTTGGGACCCTCCTGCCACATACCTTCATCCATGCTCCACTATCCATTTGGCCAAGAAAACCAGCCCAGTTCACAGGCCCACGTTCTGAAAGAAATTAAGACTAACTCAAATCAGACTGTGGGTGGGGGGAGCTCTAACGAGACAGGAGAAGACAGCCAATAGTGCTAAATGCCCCACGAGAAGGTCACAATGCTAACTAACATCAGGGCATAGTGATGCCAGCTCAAAGCTCTGAAAGGCCGGTAAATAATGTTTTTTGAATAAACACCACAATGATTACATGGGGCAGACTGATAAAAACTCATTGGCAAAATTGTCGGATAAGTTTCCTTTCTCCTAACTTTTTCATGACCTCTTTTGGAAGTCTGTCTGGAAGCCCCCAGGCACTAACAGCTTCCAAGTTTCCTGACTACAGCTTACCTCACAGGGGCATGCTCTTTGAGAGGGAGACGGGCTAGTTCCAATTTGTATCTCCCGCTGGGCCAAGTGAGGAAGCACCCAGGAAAGGACTGCTGGATGAAACACGTCCTTATGGAACCCACCTCCAAAACCTCCAAATCCATTCCTTCTTCCCTGCCCCCAGCAACTGCCTCGCCTCAGCCACTCCTCACCTGTGGCCTGGGCTCCTGCTGGGTCTCCTAACTGGTTTCTCTGTGGCTTGTCTGGCCCTGACTAATCTATTCTCCATTGCCCGAGTCTGATCTGATTCTAAAACCCAAATCTGATCTGTGACTCCAAAAATTTCTGGAATGCCAATGGCTCTTCCTGACTTTGCATCTTGCCCCTAGAGACACAGCTTTGGCAGTTACTTCCTTTTCCAAGCCTCAGTCTCCAAATCTGCAGAAGGGAGCTGGTATAGTAACTATATCTCAGAGCTGCTGTCAGGATTAAATTAGATAAGGCACAAAAGCAGTTAGCTTTTAATAAATAAAAGCAGTACACAGTTAATTAATTAGTTACAGGTACCCCTGCTTTTCAAAAGTTCACTTTATACCACTTCATTTTTAAGAAAGACTTATATTCATACCTGTTATCACTAATGAAAGAAATCTGAAGAGGATTTGTTTTTACAAAAAAATGTGAAAAGTGAAAATAGCACTGTTTTGTTTTGCAGTGAGCCCTAAAAGAGGCAGCACACACCCCCGTGAGTGGCACCACTAAGCCTACACCCAGGGCACCTACACCCAGCGTCTCAGCAGCGAGCTGACATAGTGTTGAACTGTATCTGTGAGCATCTATGTTTTATCTCAATTTTGTGCATCTGCAGTAAGTTATGTCCTAAGGTAACTGCTTCTTTGCTTTATGCCGTTTTGGGTTTGAAAGGTCTCATAGGAACGCTGTACTTTGAGATACTGGTAGCGGCAGAAACCTGCCTGCACTGCCACACCGTGCACTCTGTGGGCAAGGCTAAGAGCAAGTTCTACTGGGTCAAGGGTGTGGCTCGGCCCAGGGCGGAAGGGGCTTAGCTAAGGAAGAGCAGCCAACATGAAACCTGGGACTCTATCCTGAGGGTTGCAGAGTCTGGGGCAAGTGACAGAGGACCACCATGTGAGGCCCTGGGGTCAACGGGCTGGCTCAAATATTGGCAGTGGGAATGAAAGACGTTTGAAAATCTGGAGATTTTAAGGAAGTGGAGGCGTCAGAGCTTCCTGACCAATGGATGAGTGGATCCAGAGACAGAAATGCCTGGGGTTTTTGTTTGTCATTTACTAAGGCATGGAAGTGGCTGGGGGGTGAGGAAGAGAAAAAGGGGATAGGAAGAGGCACTTCCTTGCTTAAAAAGACCCAAGGGTTTCAAAGTCCAGGATTTTTCAAATGCTTCCTCCCCACCCCCCACCTTCTCTTGCCAGCTTCACTGGCACTCTCCACCATCCAAAATGACTGTCATCCTTGGTCAAGCTCTCCTCCAAACAGGTCTGGATCTTTCACAGCCCTTTGCCTGTGACCGTGTGGCTTTCTTCCCCTGAAATGACCTTTGATCTTTCCCCCACCCCCAGCCTGACTGAACACTTAAGGTTCACCTTGGAGCTTTGGTTGTGCAGCCTTCACTGCTAAGTACGCCAGCTCTTCCTTTACACCTCCAGCCCTTTCTGCTTCCTTCTTACCCAGCATTTACACACGAGTGGCTGGCTGCTCTCCTGGAGCTCTGTGTCCCCCATGAAACCAGCGGAGCCAAGAGCACATCAGTATTGCGATGGAACTGACTCTCCAATTGAGTGTGTGTGTGTATATAGTTGTATGCACATATATGCATACAATTTTTTTCAACAAAGTGAAAGAGTTGAATTTAGTCGTCTCCTAACTGTGATAACTTTGCAAACAGGCACCTGCTGTTCTATAGCAGTCTCTCCGCTCCCTGTCACCCCCTTCTCCACACGCATTCGCTTTCGAGAGGACCCTTCTCCGCAGCCGCCACGCTCACTAACGAGCCAGCTCGGGCAGGTCCCACGGCGCCCTGCGCCGTAGTTTCCTTGTTAGTTGCACGGGGACCCCGAGGGTCTGGCTCAGAGGTTCAGTGCGAGGATCCAACCAGAGGGTGAACGCCCGCGCTGCGGGACTACGGCGCCGTCAGTCCCCAGCCACCCGCCCGCCCGGCTCACGCCGCCGCTCTCCCCTCGGCCCTGGGTCGGGCGCCCCCCGGGCCGCCCGCGCCTTCCCGGCCGCTGCCGCCTTGGCTCGGGGCCCCCGGGCCGATCCCACCCCCGCCCCTCCGAACCGGCTGGCAGCTGTCAGGGGCCGCACGGCAGGGCCCGGGCCGTGGTGGGAGGCGGGCAGCCCCGTTTCTCTCGGGCAAGGTCGGTGCGGGCCGCCACCCCCAGCCTGCTGGGCCTTTCGGCCACCGCCCCGTGGGGCCGCTCACCCTCCATCATCTCCTGCGACTGTTGCTGACCGGCACCGCGCTCAGCCGCCATGTTGGCTGCTCTTCCCCTTTCCGGAATCTGTCGCCTCAGGCCCTTCAGCCAATCAGGGCTCCCAACCCAGAACTTACCCAGCCAATGGAATCCCAGCGGAGGGGACTGAAGCCCCGACGCGCCTGCGCGGCCGCAGAGCCTCATGGTTAGTTGTAGTCCACCCGCGAGGTCGCGCGCGCCGTCAGTCTCCGCGCCGCCCGCCTCACCTCCCCCAGGCAGGTAATTTGAGAGCGCTCCGGAGGCGTCTGGAGGCGAGGAGCGGGAAAGAGGCCTGGGGCAGCTGGGGCTGCGCGCGCGGAGCAGTGGCTGCAGGCGAGCGGAGAGAAGAATCTGGAAGATGCTCTGGGCTCGTAGCGAGTCTCTGCGTGGGGCTGCAAAGTGCGGGCCTCAGCAGAGGCGTCTGTACAATGGGCCGACTTTGTCTCGGCGTCGCCGCGCGGACTTAGTCCGAGTCAAGGGGCCGCCTCCAGTTAACGCTCAGCGCAGGACGGGCTCGGCGCTAGTGCCGGGGCCGGGGAGGAATTCCGCCCGCAGGTGCCGGGAGGGCCGGTCGGGGCCCGGGACGCCGACCCACCCACAGCGGGCGCCGCAACCTCCGTCGGCCCTCGGCCCCGCGGGTGTGCTTGGCCCGTGAGGGAGCCGCCCCTGCTGCCCCAGCCTCCAGGGCGAGGCTGCTGAGAGGCGAGCTCCGCGCTGCTCACCCTTCTCGATCCCAAGACCAGAGGAAACGGTGTCTGCCGTACGCGGCTGGCGGTCCGCCGTGTCTTTTGGCTCCTCGGAGGCGCCGTAGAAGGAGTCCGGTGCGTCCTTAGCAACCGTTAGCGCGGGCTTCTCCACCCCGGCTCGTTGAGTCCTGCCCACAGGCGCCAGTGGTTGGCCTATGGGGCCTGTCAATCGGCGTGAGTTGCTCCGCGATTGGCCGGCGGGGCTGGAGGCGAAGATCGGCTTCCTCGCGGCTGGGTGAAGCAACCGGCCGGGTGACTCGTCCACAGGTGAGATGCCTGCGCTCCAGAGAGCCGACCCGGGCCCCGCGGGGTCCTGCCGCCCGACCCCGGCGCGGCCCTCGGACGAACCAATCCGAGCCCGGTGCCCCCGCCGCTACCCGCTCCTCCGTGCGACTCCCGCCCGGGTAGCGGCCCGGCGCCCAACGGCAGTTTGTCCCGCTTCGCGCCCTGGGGCCCTGGGCGGAGCCTGTCTGGTCCTCAGTGTCTCTGTCCCGGCCCAACCCCACCCGGCGCTCAGTCCTCAGCTGGAGTTGACTGTGTGCGCTTTGTATTCACTATTGTTGCCTCTCCTGGAAGGTGAACTCCAGAATGGAGACTGCCCTCTATGCTGGGAACGGTGCCTGTCATGCAGGAACTTTTCAGTAAATATCTGAATGCTTGCTCTGTGGGGTGCAGTCCGGCTTCTCGACATCTCCGCTTGGGTGCCCCGTACATACCTGGGCTTTGCCCTTCACCTTCACCTTTTCTTTTCCAGAGAATGGCAGTGGCCTGAGCAGAAAACTTGGGATGTGGGCTTGATGCTCTTCATCCCCTTACCTCCCACATCTCATCACCCAGTAAACCGATGGCAGCGATAGGTCGAGTTTTGACTTCGGGCTTCCTCTGGCCATCTTTCTGACTTTGCTTATTTTAAGACCTGGTAATTTCTTGCTTGGATTACTGTAACTTTTCTCCCCCCACATCCCTCCAGCATTGCCCCTGGAGTGACCTTTGTAAACTGGGCATCTGGTCATGTTCCCAAGCATGGAGCTCTTTAAAGTCAATGTTAGGGATACAACCCGGACTCCTGGAGGAGGCACAGGAGGCCCTGGGAGTTATGCTGGGCTGCTCCAGGCCCATCTCCACCTACTTTCCTGTGTGTTGACTCCTTCCCAAGGGTGCTGTGGGCACCTTTGCCCTGTGGTGGTTCTGCCTGGAATGCTTCACAGTGCCAGGCTCGGCTCTGCCGGTGTTCCCTGGAGGAATCCTTTGCTGACACCCTCCATTACAACAAATATAAAACAATATCTGTCATCCTGGATATTGTTTGGATGCCTTGATGCCAGAAACAGAGATGCAGTCTCAGAACGGCTCTAACGGTGAACGAAGCTGTTGGCCCCCAAACCTGAAGTCCCGAGGAAGGCTGGTTTTAGGGTGGGTTTATCCAGTGCCCCAAATGGCATTCTTGCCATTTTCTGCTCTTCTGCCTGCCATGTTGGCTTCACCCTGAGGCTGGTTCTACTCGTGGTTGTACAGCAGTGGTGGGAAAGTTGGAGCTACTTGCTACCTAGCTTGTGGTCTGGTGGCAGGAAGGTGGTTGGTTGCATCCAGAAGTTCACCCATGAGAGGAAGGAGTACTTTCCAGAAGCTCCCTGCAAACCTCTTGGAAATGACCTAAGGTCATGGGAAGCCAGGCTCTGTGCTGTCAGCGGCCAGCCTCTGGCCATGGTGTGGGAGGCCCTCGTTCCTGTGGTGTGGAGTTGCTGTGCAACGCTGAATTGGCAGGAGGGGCCCCCCCTGCCCCCCGCCACGGCACAGAGAGAAAAGGACCTGTCCTTCCTGTATTCACTTTTTAAAAATTAATTAATTTTTAAATTTTTTATTGAGGAATATTGGGGAACAGTGTGTTTCTCCAGGGCCCATCAGCTCCAAGTCGTTGTCCTTCAGTCTAGTTGTGGAGGGCGCAGCTCAGCTCCAAGTCCAGTCGCCATTTTCAGTCTTAGTTGCAGGAATTGATCCCGCAACCTTGCTGTTGAGAGCTCGCGCTCTAACCAACTGACTCATGCAGCCTCCCCCTATATCCACTTCTTGATTGATCAATTGTTGGCACTATTTACTTGTTTTCATGAAAGATAACATTTCTTGTCCTTATACTCCCTTCCCATTACCTTCCTTTCTTTCCCATTTGTTATCTTACAAAGTAAACTTTTGTAACACTTACAATATAGTCCAAAACTAGTCAAGTCTTCTGTGCTTTGTCTATAGGTTGGTTGTATAAAACATCTTAATTTTTTAGTGTATACGAGCTGATTCATACAGAAGGAGAAATGCAATATTAGTCATGAGTCATGACAGTGAAGTGAACTCATTTAAACTCATCACCCAAATTCAGAACCAGGGGACCCTGTGCCATTCCAGGTTGCTGCTGGACCCAGAGAAGAAACCTCCTGCCTGAAGTTTATAACTTGCGTGTGTAACCCTAAAGGATTTGT
Source organism: Rhinolophus sinicus (assembly GCF_036562045.2). Classification (NCBI taxonomy): domain Eukaryota; kingdom Metazoa; phylum Chordata; class Mammalia; order Chiroptera; family Rhinolophidae; genus Rhinolophus; species Rhinolophus sinicus. Next base: position 209,077,233 of record NC_133751.1, on the reverse strand, counting down.
TTAGATTGGGGGAGGTTATAAAAAGGGAGCCCTACTGTTGATAGTTTGTTGTAACTTGGTTTTTTTCACTTTTTATAGGGCCAAGATTTATCCTTGTGGTGTGCATAGAATTTTTTTTCACTCTATAATTCATAACAGAATTGACAATCTATTTTCTTGCTGATGAATGTTTAGGTTTATTTTTTTTTAATTTTTTTCTGTTCACATTGTGAACCATGCTGTCCTGAACATTCTTGTGTTTGACTTGCTACCCATGTGTAAGAATTTCTATAGAATATAAATCTAAGAGTGGAATTTCTGTCAGTAGGCAAATGTTTGACTTAAGTTGTTTTCTAAAGAGATTCATTTGTTAGAATTCCCATTGAGCCACATCTTTATTGATATTTGGAATCATTAGAATTTTTGCTGATTTAGGAGGTATAGAATTGTCACGATTATGGTAACAGTGAAGCCTGTTGTCATAGGCTTATTGGCCACGAGGGTTTCCTTTTCTGAGAAATTCTTGTTCCTATCTCTTGTCCATTTTTCTGTTGGGCTGTGTGTCTTAAAATTTTTTAAATTTTAAATTATTGACCTTTTAATCTCCTGGATATTAATTCTCTGTTGGTTATATACGTGGTGAATATCTTCTCCCACATTGTGGCTTCTCTCATTTTCTTTATGACACGTTTTGTGAGCATTCTCAACATCTGGTGTGTGGCCGGGGTCCCGGATCGGTGGGTTTCTTCTTTTGTTATCGAAGATTGTCCACTCTTAGCTCTTCAAATGTTTCTTCCTCTCCATTCTCTGTCCAGTTACGTATTAGATTACCTCAGTCTTCGTCTCTTAGCTTCTCTCTCATATTTTTGTGTTCTTGTTTCTGTGTTGCATTCTGGGCTCTTTATTCAAAAATATCTTCCAATTCACTAATTTTTTTTCTCCAGCTGTAACTACCTGCCTCTTTTACCCATCCATTGACATTAAAAGTTAACTTTATTGAGATGTAATTTATAGACAATAAAATGCTCCCATGTTCCGTACTTAGTTCAGCGAGATGTATATGTAGTCACAACACAGTTCTGTCAGAATATTTCCGCCACCCTAAGAATTTGCTCTATGCTCTTTTTCAGTCCATCCTCCACCATCCCCTCCACTGGCCTTTCCCTGCTCTGCTTTCTGTCCCTGTAGATCAGGTTTGTATTTTCTGGCGTTTCACGTCAACGCGACCCTACAGGAGGTGTCTTTGTGTCTGGTGCCACTGTGCATCAAGTGTGCCAGTTCTGAGATTTGTGCATAACGCTGTTTGTGTCACTGCATTCCCTTTCACTGCTGCGTATGAGGCCTTTGTGTGGATACTCTTCAGTCTGCATATCTGGTTTCCTGATGACGGGCGTTTGGATTGTTTCCAGGCTGCGCTCTCAGCAGTCATGCTGTACTTGGCATCTGTATAGGAGTCTGTGGACTCGCGCTTTCCTTTCTCTTAGGTAGATGGCTGGGAGTGCAATCACTGTGTCCTAGGGCAAGTGGCACGCTTGTGCCATGTGTGTCCCCACCACTAATCTGTGAGGGCCCCAGCTCTCCACCCCTCACCAACCCGCTTCCTTTGCATTTCCCTGGTGACAGTGTTGACGAACATTTTCTCTTGTGCTTCTTCGTGATTTGTGTGCCTTCTTTGTCTGTTTAAAACCTTTGTCCTCCACCCCCCTTTTAAAAGAGTGGGTTGGTAATTTTCTTATGAATCCTTAGGATTTTCTATGTCTTCTGTGACTCGAGACAGCTGTATGCCCTCTTTTCCGGTGTGTGTGCATCTGTCATTTCCCTCCTTTCTGATGTGTGCGTGCCTGTCGTTTCCCTCCTTTCCAGTGTGTGCGCCTGTCGTTTCTTTTTCTCGCCTGTGTGCCCTGGCTAGAACGTCCAGGACAGTGCTGGATAGAAGAGGCTTGAGTGGCTTCCGTCCCCTGACCCCAGGAGTGCGTGTTCAGTCACCCCCCACCAGGTGTGTTGCTAGCTGCAGGTTTGTCACATGTGCGCCTTCAGCAGGTTGAGGAAGCTTCCTCAATTCCTAATTGTTGAGTGTTTTTTCTCATGAAGGGGCGTGGGCTCTGGTCAAATGTTTTTCTGCATCAATTGATGGGATAATGTGAGTTTGCTTCTTTAGCCTCTTGACATGGTGGGTCACACTGGTTGACTTTCAAATATTAAGCCAGCCTTCCATCCCTGTGGCAGCCCCACTTGGTTGTGGGGTATTACTCTGTACATATTGCGTGATGGATTTGCCTATATTTTGTTGAGGATTTTTATATCCATGTTCATGAGAGTTATTGGCCAGTCATTTTCTTTTCCAGCAATGTCTTTGTCTGGTTTTGGTATCAGGATAATAATGTGGCCTCAAAAACTGGGTTGGATGTGTTCTCTCCTTTTTTAATTTATGGGAGAGCTTGTGCAGTATTGATAATATTTCCTTCTTGAATATTTGATAGAATTCACCCGTGGGGCCATCTGGGCCTAGAGTTTTCTTTGTCGGAAAGTTTTAATTCCAAATATTTTTTTAAATCCTCAATTTTTAAAAATTTCACTTCTAGAAGCTTGTTTCTTGCAATCTAGCCGGTCGTTTCTGAGAAATTCTTGTTTGCTCTCTGTTGTGACTTCATCTTGTCTGTTTTCAACCACACATGCAGGTGTTTCTAGTAGCTAATGTTCTTGTATCTACATCTCTGGTTTGAGGTTTCGGCCTACAATCACTCATGGAAGCTCGTCTGCGGGGCTGTTTAATGGGAAGAGAGCACCCTTGCTTGGCCCTGATCTTTGGGAAACGGCCGGCCTGTGTTTAGGATGTGTGGCTTCGGAGAGGCTTGCTTTTGCCAGCCTCCAGGGTCTGCTATTGAAGCAGGGCCACCCTAGCCGTCTTTGAGGGTCCCTGGCTTCTTTTAGGAGCCGTAGGGTAGCTCTCTGGTCTCCTCTGGGTGACTCACTCTGATAGGTCTGGTGTTGGGGTCCCTGCTTTCAGGCAGCTCAGAGATGCCATAGAAACGGTATGTTGGTGAGATGCAGTTGTTCCGAGAGGCAGGGCCGCTCAGTTATCCGGTCCACTATCTTGTTAGTCTTAGTTTTTAAAAAACTTTTATCTTTTGTTCTTTAACCTGGAACAAATTTTTGTACATGGTAGTCATAGGGATGCCATTTGACCCCATACTATTGTCGCCATATGCAGAATTGTGTATGGTTCACAAACTGTTGACTGAAAGGCACTGCCCTCCTGTCCTGATGGACCTTGATGACGACCTTGAAGCCAGGATAGAACTGGTGGATTGGGTCTCCTTGGAATTGCGGGCTGGACCATGGTGGCATGGGAAGGCCCAGCCCCCTTTCCTTCGCAGCCCAGGTCCGTCCTGTGTTGGGAGGGGCCCTGTGTGCCCATATGTGGGTGCCCCCACCTACTTGTTGAAGCTTGCTCTTCTTGCAGAGGTCACTCCGTGGCCTGTCCTCTGGTCTTTGTGTGCTGATGTGGGAGGACAGTGAGGAGCAGAGGCCTCCCGGGTGGTCTTGGGAGTGTGGGCCAGGCCCTTGGGCCGGGGACTTGGGGGTTCTGGAGGAGGGGTTGCAGTCTCCGGGTGGGCACTCTACCCCAGCCCCTGGCCCAGGCCTCCAGGCAGTGGTTCTGTGCTGTAGTTATGCGAGATGTCACCACTGGCGGAAACTTGGTGAAGGTGATGTGGGATTTTTCTGTATTTTTGCCTTCTATCTGCATGCAAATCTACAAGTATCTAAAAATAAAAAGTTAAAAACACAAATCGCTGGTGTGAGCCCATCTCCTGACTCCTGGCCTCTGTCTCATGTTGCCATCGTTTGGTAAGCTTCATGGGTGGTTCTGGGTGCAGCTGGCCTGACCCACTGGATTCGTGGCATCGGTAACGTTCCTCTTGACCTGACAACAGTTTCAGTCCATGTGGCCAGCAGCTCCGGTCTTCCTCACTTCCCCTTGCCCACTCTGGTCTGTTTTCCCCTCTTTTCCATCTCTTCCTACGCACGTGTCTGAAAGGGGTCCTGTAGCCTGGCGGTGGTCTGACCGACTTCCCTCCCGGGTGGGCTTTGACCCTGATGGCATTGGGTGTATGTGTTGGGGGTTGGGCCTAACATCACCTGGGGGAGAGCTGGTTGGTTAACGAGCCTTTACGTGTTCCCATTGCAGATGTTGAACAGGGTCCCCTTGTTTTCTAGTTGACAACTCTCCCACGGCCTACCGTCTCCCGATGGACGACAAAGGCTCGCCGGCCTTTGAAGGGGACCGGAGCTGCCTGTGCCGAGGCCTGTCCTCGGCCCGCAGACACCTCAACAAAAGGAATGGGCTTTCGAAACTCTGCCAGAGCAAGATGACACTGTCCGGTGATGACCTCCTTCTAGGCTTTGTGGGCGTCAGCGGTGACAGGGAAACGTGCCGTCGCTCATGTCTGCCCTTGGTTTAGGTGCTGGGTGTGTGCAGGCGGACGAGGCCGCAGGGCGCTCTTCTGCTCTGTCTGCTCTGCGCAATTCTCAGGCAGGAAACTGTCCTTTTCAGGCAGCGTTGGAATTCACATCCATATTTCAGGGTCGAATTAGAGTAAAATGTCACTTGTTACTCCAGAGAGTGGGACGCTCTCCTGAGTCGGCTGCATTACGAGGGACACACAGCTGGTATTTGTTAACTGCACTGCAGGCTCGTGTGTCCCCCCAGACACGAACAGACGAGAGGAGGTGGAGGGCAGCCGACTTACAACGTGGGCGGTGCTGCCCCAGGGAGGCCAGGAATGGGGGGTACCCGCTGCCCACTGTCCACTGACTGTTCTAAGTCAGCCGGTGCCCCCAGAGTCCAGACACCCCTGGGCCCAGACACAGTGAGGAAGAAAGTATTGTCCTGCCTTTGAGGGGCTCGTTGTCAGAGGTGCTTGAGGAGACAGCAGGGTACACACTTGAAGTTGGGTGGGCCTGGAATAGGAAGCCTGTCCACCCAGTAGAGGGGTGCCTGGAGCCAGGGGACGGGGCTGCAGGGGAGACAGGGGTTCTGGTCTCCAGGACAGGAGCAGTTTGACAGCAGAGGGCCTGGCGCCGAGCTTGCCTGCAGGGGGTGTGAGGGGCTGGTGTGAGGGCCAGAGACGCTGCAGGGTCGTGAGGCAGGCAGGCAGCCCCTCAGGAGCGTGGGCTTCAGCCAGGCACCAAGCTGGCCCAGGGACGGGTCATTGTCGGCAGCGGAGGCCGAGCTGGGGTCGCAGTGCCCGTTTCTTGGGACCGGCTGCCTGCGGAGAGGAGCACTGGGCCAGCAGCCATGTCATTTCTGGTCCGGGTGAGGCCCCGAACTAAGGAAATCAGGGACTCCTCACCGAAGGACCCACAGGGGACAGGAGGGTGACTCAGGTTTGTTTGGTTTCTGAGCTGCTAGAAGGATGGAGCTGACATTACTGAGCTGGGGAAGAGGGGATCAGGCAGCTGGGCCTGGGGAGGGGTGAGGAGCTGGCAGCACACTGCCAGGTAGGGTGTATTAAAGCCCCCCGCACCATAGGTGTGTGCAGCAGAGGGAGGCTGAGCCGGTCCCCAGTGGCGAGAGGTTGGAAGGTGGAGGGACAGGGTGCCCTGCTGGGCGCAGCCAGGTGGTGAGGAGGTGGGAGCGGCCCAGGGCACCTGCAGGGGTGTCGGAGAGGCCTGGAATCTGTGGGGCTGGAGAGTGGCCGGGAGCAGGTCTTCTGGAGGTGAGGGGTGGCCATGGCGGCATGAAGGGGGGAGTGGAGGAGGCAGGCAGCACAGGAACAGGTGACAGGACAGTAGCTGGGCTCTGGGTCTTTGAATGGTGGGCACAGGAGAGCGCCCCGTGGCTGGGTGGGCAGTAGGGGACCTCACAGTGTCATTTACACAGCAGTTTGAGCTCTGAGGGGACATGGCTGTTCGTGGCTGTGGAGCCGCTGGTGGAGGTGGAAGTGGGCCCGGGGACTTGTGGGGCACACAGTTAGAGCAGGAAGCACCTGTGCAGGTGCATTGAACCATTGGGTCCTTTTGCAGGAGTTGGGCGAGGGCCGTGTGCTTCGTGTATTTGAGAAGCCAGCTCCTGGCGGCACCGCCAGGTCTGCAGCTTGCTTTCCTTTTCTTCCCAGAAGACAGATGGAGCTCCTACTGCCTGTCGTCATTGGCTGCCCAGAATATTTGCACAGGCACACTGCACTGTCTGGCTGCGGCCGAGCAGCTGGACCTGGCCGCGTCCCTGGGCAGCACGTCCTGCTGCTCCCTGCTGCGTGGCCTGTCCCCAGGCTGCAACACACCCCTGCTGCCCGCCCCCGCGGGCAACCCGAACAAGGCCATCTTCACTGTGGACGCCAAGACCTCAGAGGTAATGCTTCACTTTGTGCCACAGCCGTGGCTTTGGGGTCTGTGCCTTCAAACTGTGACCTTGAACCAAGGAATCTGCATTTGAAGTGAAAACCATCTGTTTTTGCCTGTGTAGTAACAAAAGAGATAGGAATTTGGAGACCTAAATGTCAAAGCAGACAATCCTGTTGTGGAGATAGAGATTCAACGGGGGGGATGAAGCCTGTTATTTACTCATGCTTGCTACAGTGTTGTTACAACTCAAACAAGAATGGATTTTGATATTTGAATGAAATGCGCTAGCATAATGCACGTTTATAAACACAGAACTGAACTGTTAGATGGGCAGGAAGTGTGGTGTAAAGCCCGTGTCTGCCTCACGGTCTTCATGACATGCTGCACCCACCATGGCAGGTGAAGGGTGTGCGGTCTGACGCACTCACTGGTGGGTGTTCTGATTTCCACGGGTGGCACTGTTGGGAGCCTCCCCACTGCGGAGAGTTGGGGAGAGGTGGGGCCTCTGGGCCTTGCCCACCGGTGCCTGTGCCACCTTTTCGTCATTTCTGGGAGGCAGAGATGGTGCTGGTGACGCAGGTGCCTTCCCTCTGTGACCCTCAGATCCTGGTTGCCAACGACAACGCATGCCAGCTCCTGGGGTACAGTAGCCGCGACCTGATCGGCCAGAAGCTCACGCGGTTCTTCCTGAAGCCAGACTCCGATGTGGTAGAAGCCCTGAGTGAGGAGCACGTGGAAGCCAATGGCCACGCCGCCGTCGTGTTCGGCACGGTGGTGAGTGTGGGCCTGACCACGGGGCCAGTCAGTGTGGGCGCCGTCCCCCCTCCCCGTCGTCTTGGGGAGCGGCTGTGGCATCCCGGGAGCAGAAGCAGTGTTGCCGCCGGCCTGGCACTACTGAGAGGAGAAGCTCGACTAGTGTTTGCAGACCTGCAGGGCGCCCCACAGATTCCTGAGAGAGAAGCATGATTCTACTGCTTCACGTTGGGTCGGCGGGCTGGCGAGGCTGGAAGGCCTTCCCAGAGCTTTGATCCTCCCGCCGTGCATGTGTCTAGCCTGGACGCTGACAGGTTGAAGGGCATGTTAGATGCTGAGCCCTGAGCTTCAGGAAGGAGTTAAATTACCCGAAAAATTACCCGTCCAAGGGACTGACTACTGAGAAGTGAGATGTTAGCATGTACTGTGTATGCTGCATTAAGAAACCACTGGTTAAAATGTGCCCTTCTGCGAGAATGTTCACTCAGAGGCTGTAAGGTTCAGTGTCTGCATTCTGGAGTCTTTCCGGAATGTGAGGCAGGTGGGCAGAGCTTGCAAACGTCCACGAGCCTGGAGTCAGCCCTGGCGGCCAGGCGCTGCGGGACACAGGGCGAGCCTGTTCGTGTCCGCAGGTGGATGTCCTGAGCCGCAGTGGGGACAAGACCCCAGTGTCTGTGTGGATGAAGGGCGTGAAGCAGGAGCACGGCCGGTGCTGCGTGGTTGTGCTGGAGCCCGTGGACAGGGTCTCGGCCTGGGTGGCCTTCCAGAGCGATGTGAGTTTGTGTTCCGGTCTCAGCTGCTTGCAGCCTGGCCACGCATCCCCTTCCCTGCCGTGGGCCTTGGGGCAGAAAGTGGGTGTGAGGGTTCTGGAGGGTCAGTCCCCGTCTGCTGAGCCCGTTAGTATTCGTGTGCTGGGGCCAGGAACCCAATGTCCATGCCTCAGTTTCCTCAACTGTAAAATTATAGAATTGTTTTAATTCAGTAAAATTACATATGTAAAAGCCTCAGGCTGGTGGCTGGCATGCAGACACTTCTCAGGTGTGAGCTGTGGCTGGGTGGCTGTACTTCTCACCAGTGAGTGTCTGGTGTGTGCTGGGCTGCTGTGGGATGACTCTGGAAGCCAGTGGTTTAGGTCCATCCGGCAGGAGGAGAAAGACGATGTGCCACAAGCTCCTCTGTGCCTCTTGAATTTCCGCTGTGTGAGTAGCATGAGTGGTCTTGCTCTGATGCTTACTAACACTGCTTTTCCTCCAAGGGAACCATAACGTCATGTGACAGTCTCTTTGCTCACCTGCACGGCTACGCATCTGGGGAGGAAGTGGTCGGGCAGCGTATCACAGACCTGATCCCTTCTGTGCAGCTCCCTCCACCTGGCGAGCACCTTCCACAGGTAGTGCTGAGTGCCTGCCCCGCGTGGCTGGATTCGGGTGCCCTGCTCGGGCCTCTGCTTTCCCTGGGAAGACTGAGGAAGGAAGGAAGAGCAGTGTGGGGTTGGGTGGCCTGGGGGCCGCACCGATGACGCACGTGGCACCGATTTCAGTCTAAAGCAGCAGAGGCTCAAATCCTGAGCTGCTGCTGTCAGCCCCGTGCCTGTCTGTCTTTCAGAATCTCAAGCTTCAGAGGTCTGTCGGAAGAGCCAAGGATGGGGCCACCTTCCCGCTGAGCTTGAAGCTCAAATGTGGACCCCGCAGTGAGGAGGCGGAAGGCGGCCAGGTGGCCCCCGCGCAGGGCTACGCGGCGTCCGTCTGGGCGTTCTCCACCATCAGCGGTCTCATCACCCTCCTGCCAGACGGGACCATCTATGGCATCAACCACAGCTTCGCGCTGATGCTGTTCGGTTATGGGAAGTCTGAGCTTCTGGGCAAGGTGGGGCTTCTCTGGGGGTCCGGCTGCGTCCCCCTGTGGGGAGCTGGTCTGAGTCTCACACCAAGGGCGTGTGCTTGTCCCAGGCACTGTGCTTCTGTGTCTTCCAGGCCAGCGTGCCGGCTTCCTGGGTGCACAGGGGCCCGGGGGGGAGTTCCCTGCTCATAGCCCCGCATTGAGCACTCGACCCCCTGGACCATCTCCAGAGCCATCCCAGGAGAGGGGCAGGCTCTTGCCTCCAAGCCCCATCCTGAGTCTGGCCTGAGTTACTGGACGAGGGTGTATGTCACAGCTGTGGCCATTCGTTCTGTACCCCCAGGTGGGGTCTTGTCTGCACATCCCCTGACAATGCTGGAGGCCGCTGGGGGGCCTGTCACGCCGTCAGGATTGGAGGAAGGTGTTCCTATCCCCCTGTTCCCTAGACTGAGCTTTCTCGCAGCCCCTTGACTGTGAGGAGGTGGAGGTCTTCGTACACCAGGGGTCAGGCCACCATGCGTGGTGACTGCGCCTTTCTCCTTATCCGAGACCGCCGAGCGGCCCTGTGTCAGTTTCTGCAAACAAACCACCACGCACTTAGTGCGCACTGAGTGACAGTCGTGTGCCTTGGTCCCAAATAGCCATTTGGACTGAACTTCAGTGGGATAGCTCGTTCTGTTTGGTGTGGCTCAGCTGGCCCGCTGGCACCACACCTGGGTGAGCGTCTCGGGCAGCCTCGGAATGCCCCTCCGCAGTGGGCGGCAGTGCCCTGGGCTCCCTGGGAGGGGCCTGAGCCCCCCACTTGGTGGCCGGCGGACCTGGCGTTTGCCCGAAGCCTTTGGTGAAGCACCTTGTACACCATGGGCTGCTGCAAAGGGGGGAAGTCCGTCCCCTCTTGTCACTCAGGCTGGGGCAGACCCCAGGCCCAGTGACAGCCAGTCAGAACTTTGTGACCTCATTTGAGCTTCCAAAAACACGTCCCTCTCTATTCTGTGTTAGAAATACAAAGATGCAAGGAAGCTAAAGTTTAGTTAAGGCAAACTTAGTTCCGCTGAAGTTAACAGATGCCGTTAGTGGATTTTGGACAAGGGATTCCCGCAAGAACACTCAAGAAGGCAGGTCTCTGCAAGGAGTGTGTGTGTGACGCAGCCTCCCTCTGGAGCTGGAGTGTTTTCTGCACTCAGCACAGCCAAGGGCCACCTGGGGGTGGAAACACGCAGTTCAGGGAAAGCGTCTGCCCTTGTAGCTCCTGGCCCTGCAACCGTTACGCTGAGGCCACGGCCAGCGAATGGGGGCCCCTGCTGGACCTCGGGTCAACTGCCTGCCCGAGGTCCTTTTGTCCTTTAATACCAGGGCGTGTAGCACTCCGGGTACCAAATGAGAAGGTTGCAAACGGGTTCCCAGGCCTGAGGAGGACATGGAGCAAAGGCCAGATGCCCATCTGCTTGGAGGACGTGTAGATGTCGGAATAAGTAGCGTCAGAGTGTGTTCGTTTTATCCTTTCACAAGAAAAGGGAAAAGTCACGAATTCCATGCTGACCATCAGGTGCTTCGGGCCTGTCAAAGGAGTTTGAGGCCAGTCCCTGCCCCGGGAGGGGTGGCACGCCCAGAGCCTGGCCACTTGTTGTCATTGCCCCCCAGGATGACGGTGGTCCGGGGGCTGCGTTCCCCGGGCTCTGAGTGCCGCTGCTTGTTTTCCAGCATATCACCTTCCTGATCCCTGGTTTCTACCGCTACATGGATGTCGCGTATGACAGCTCCAGCCCTGTTCCACCGCAAGGCCTGCTCGATTGCCTGCACAAGGGCATCCGGACTGGGCCTGGGGAGACGACAGAGGACCCCAGGCAGAGCTGGAAGCCAGCGGGCGAGGCTGAGGGTGAGTCCCGGCCTTCACCCAGGGCGCCTGCCACCCCCCCCCGCCCATGCCTCCAGCGGGGTCCGGAGGGAGCTGGGGCGTGGGTGTGGTGTTCCAGGGGCTGGGACATGAATGTGTCCCACTGAGGTGCTAGCAGAGAGAGGGGGACTGGAGATGCCCCAGGGTACATCCCCGCGGTCCTTGGTCTAGGACGCAGGTGGCTAACTGGCAGTCTTGTAAGTCTACGTGGCTCTGCCTGGTCGAAGGCCAAACTGATGTAGCACCTCAGGGTAACTGCGGTCTGGGCAGCAGCATTGCTTTCTTGTGTTGGTTATCCTTGTACTTGTGACATTTACGATTATTCCCACACACGTGCTGAGGCCCCAGGACGTGAACCTCTTAGGCACCGGGCTGGGTGACGCACTCGCGCCTTGAAGGGACCCTGCTCTGGCTCTGGGCTCCTGAGAAGGAGCAGGGCCACCTCACAGCCTCCTTGGTGCCCACCGTTCTGGTGACTCTGGTGCTCCCAGCTGCGCCTGGGCTCCATACGCTGGCGTCCCTGGTGTCTCTCCTGTGGGAGGGGACAGAGTCTGTGAGACAAGGAGACAGCCCGAGCAGCCACATCAGGGCATGGGACGAGGTGACACTCTTGCGACACTCTGGGCACCTGGCCAGCTAAGGGTTGTTTGTGTGCTGTGAGCTGAGGACAAGTGCGGGAAGAGACTTGGTGTGTGAGTCAGCACACCGTGGATTTAATACAGCCACTGAGGGGACGATGTCACTACGAACTGATTGGTATTCAGTGTTCTGGGCACCGTGTGAAATTTCGTCAGCACGCGGCCCCATGTCTGTGGCCGGGAGACGCAGCTCCACCCCACAATGTCCCTTTGGGGCCATTAGAAGTTGGATTGAGGCGTTTTGCTTTCAAAGGTGCTTTGTTAGGTTGCTGACTCTTCAGATGACGTTTCTAATATGGGGTTTTCTTCATCATGTTTGGCTTTTTCCATCTGTGAAGACGGTCCTTCCTCAAGTGTTTTTCCCCCACTGTTTTTCCCTCTCTTTTTCCAGAATTCCAGAACATCTGTGTGTAGTCGATATTCTTTGTAGAAAATTGCAGGGGGAAGGAATCACAAAAGTTCTGTCCTTCATTGTGTGCTCAGGGCACATCCTGCGAAGTGGCGTTTCTGGGTGTGTGGGCATGCGTGCTTTTGCTAGCCGTTGCCAAATGCACTGGAGGGATGGTGCCAGCCTGCCCTCTTCCGTCAGCCAGGGGCTACGATTCTTTCTAGAGCCTCCTTCATCGGACTGCTGGCTAATAAGAGCCATCTCACCTCTCTGACCCGCCTAACCTGCTGTGTGCTAGGCCAGCCCCGTGGAGCTGGTGGGAAGCAGGTGACACACAGCATAGATGTGAAGTGTAGGAGGGAGCAGCGCTCAGGGGGATGTCCGACCTCGGCCCAGGGCCTAGGAAGAGCCACCTGGGAAGGCAGCTTTTAGCAGAGCCCCGCAGGTGGCAGGGGTGTCATTCCGAGGAGAGGGAGCAGCTGCAGGCCAGTGCCAGGCTGGAGAGGCCCGGGGGAGGTGCAGGGAGCAACAGTCAGGCCGCAGGGCCGTGGGGGTCATCTTGGGGACTGTGGCTTCCCCCCGCAGTCAGTGGAGCCCTTGGAGGGCTGTGGGCAGATGAGGGCCCTGCTCCAACTCTGGTATTAGTGGCTTCATGCTGCTGGATGCGCAGCTCAGGACAGACGGTGCTGGCCTGGGCTGGGGCCTGCTGCATGGTGGGAGGTGGCCGGATCCGGGACACGCTGCGAACATGGCTGATGGACTTTAGTGCGTGAGGTCGGCTCCTGCCCCGTGCGCCTGAGTCTCAGGAAAATGAGGTCTGTCTGGGCAGGGGGCGCCTGAAGATGAAAAATACTTTGTTTTGCTGTTCCTGCTAGATCCAGGGGTTAATGACGTGCTTGCTGGTGACCACATACTGCCACAAGATGCGACTCGAAAGCTAGTGGGAAGCCAAGAAGCCGTCACTCGGTTCCGGGCTCAAGCGGACACTGGAGGCCATCTCCCTTCTCTTCCGTCTCCACCCACTCTGGAGTAAGTCCTCTGTGGAACGTGCGGGTGTACTGAAGGTCAGGGACCTCCCGTGTTACCTGGTGTCCCAGTGGCCTCTGGGACAGCCCCCATTTCACCTGTAAGGAAATGTTTAGGCAGGTTCCAGGAAACTGATATAAGCATAACTTTCTCATTTTTAAAATCACTTGAATCTGTTCTCTTTATGCATGTTTAAATAACAAAGTATTCTAGTTAGACTGAAGGAAGTTCGTATTAGAACATTTGGAAAGTTTAGAAAAGTAGAAACAAGAAAATCGTGCATTTGGTGTGTTTTCAACCAGTTTTGTCTCCTAAAGACCTCCGATGCATGACGCATAGCCTGCGGTGCATGTGCCTTGGCCCCAGGCCCCAGCACCCCCCAGCACCCCTCACTGCCCTGGCTGGCTCCAGGATGCAAGGCCAAGGGACTGCCCATGAACTTGAACTATGCATTTCCTTATGTCTGGTTTCTTATACTCGTTGTGTCTGGAAATTTATCCACCTGGTCGTATTTTCCAGTCTTTCTTAAGTTATTTTTAAAATATGTAATATGTGAATGTGTGTACTTTTTTAAAGTACAGAAGAAAATGGTAAAAAGGAAAAATCCTTGTGACTATCTCCCAACCTCCCCTGAGGGAACTACTGCGAGCAGTTGTATTTTTCTAGGCCATTACCCTGTGTACTTAAGTATAAAAATATACGTGTGTATAATCATGTGCAACTGCTCTTGTTCCTTTAACACAAATAGGGTCACACTGCACGTTGTCACCTGTGTACACGCATGTCTGCACACACGTATACACTATTAGGGTCACACTATACGTTGTCCTCTGTACGTGTGTGTACACAAATATCACACTGTGCCTGTTGTCCTCTGTGTGTACGTGCTTTATTTTTTAACTCTGTTACAAAATTTACATTTTTTTTTCTGTTATAAATGCATGTTGTCAAATGCTTTGTACTTGGCTGTAACAGAGGAGAACTCCCTGTGATCTTTCTTTTTGATTCTTCTGTGACTCCTAAGTAACTATGTCACTGTGTTTTAATCCCCAGGGTGGACAGTGTTCCAGAAGGAAGCCCGCCTGCCCAGGAACAGTCATGGTCCAAGGACCAGCAGAATGTCCCAGAAGGAAGCCTGTCATCCCATAGCCAGTGGCCATTGTCTGAGAACCAGCAGAATGTCCCAGGAAAAAGCCCGCCAGCCCATAGCCAGCGGTCGTTGCCTGAGGACCCGCGGAACACTGTCTTGGAAAAGGAGGAGCCTACAGCAACAGAGAGCCTTGGAGAGGACCTTTTGGGAGGAAGCAGGCCCGACTCCGTGGCTACGGGGCCTCTTGTTCCCTGTGGAGGCTCTGGGGCTCTGATCCCATGTGATCCCACGAGCAGGAGTCTGGAAACGTGTGGGCTGCCCCAGGAAGCACAGCTGGCATGCACGGGTTTGAGCAGGGTCAGCGTTTCGAACCATCGGGGTGACACCATGGGGCAGCCAGCTGGGGACAGCCTCCTGATGCTACAGCCTGAGTCTGGGGGTGAGCAGAGTGTGCCCCAGGGGAGCCTGGCTTTGGCCCTCATCCCCTCTGGGGTGCGACTCTCGTCCACGCCTACTGTGGGGGAGCCGCGGCTGGTAGCACAGAGTGACAGGGAGGAGCTGCAGACATGCTTAATTAAGGAGCAGCTGTCCAAATTGAGCTTTGGGGGACCATTGGGTGTGTCCTACGTCGGGCCGGTCCCAGCCGAGTGCCCCCCGTTCTCCGCCCCTGTGTCACTGTGTGACCTGGGAGGCAGACAGCTCTATAGAGGCCACTCGGGCAGCTCCTCAGCCTGTTACGCCCTCGCCACAGACCTGCCCAGCGTCCTGGACACAGTGCAGGCCCGCGAGGCCGGTGGGAATTCGTTCTCCTGGAACCTCAAGGAACTCTATTTCAGTGAACGGACAGACCGAACTTCTTCGAATTGTTCCTGCGCTTCGTCTGAGCTCGTGGGGACAGCCTCTCCCCCGCTACAGGGCTCCGATACCGACGTGAGCTCTGTGCACAGGCGGAGGTCAGAGGTTCTGGACGACCGAGAGCTGTTACTGCTGACAGGCGCCTATTGCAGTCTTGGCACAGGCTGGCGGTTCTGTGAGAGCCGTCTGGGCCTCGATGGGACCCAGCTGTCCGACATCTGTTTGCCGTCCTCGGACTGTGACAGCGTGAGTGGCAGGGAGAGTCCAGGCTGCATCGTTCCCACGTTGGGAGCTGGCCCTGTGGACACGTGCGCGTTAGAGGAGCCCAGGCACAGCGTCCAGGTCACCTCCACGCCTGTGAGAAAGGAGAGCTCGGTGTCACCTGGGGCCACCAGCCTGCAGTGTGAGATCCAGGAGGGCACCTATGCGGGGAGCTGCTACCACCGGGACGGCTCGCTGCTGAGTATGTCCTGGCGGGGTCTAGAGCACAGCGTGGCGGGGAGTGGGCCCTCCTTGGCCCGGGTCTCATGGGACTTCACCCCCTGAGTAGTTTCGGCAGGAATGAAGTATTAAAGACCCTGCAATTATAGCTGACCTCTTAAAAATTAGGATTACAAGTGTGCGTGCCCGGGAAGGGTGGAGCGCCCGTCCCATGGCGCAGTGTTGGGGTCACACTGAGGGGCAGGGGAAGTGTTCGTGGCAGGTCTTCACGAGCTTTCGGAGTTCAGGCTGCTCTGCTCTAAAAACCTTTGCTTTGCGAGGGCCTGGTCAAGCTACTTCACTTGCCCCTTTGAGGTCGAGTGTATTTGTTTCCCTTTTCTTTTTATTTTCCTAATTTCTTAACAGGTCATGTTATTTTGGCCAGTTGTTTCTTTATTGCTGATTTTGTAGTGTTGATTAGAAAGGCTTTTTTCAGAAATACTTATGAAAAGTAGTAATGCGTGTCATTTGTAGAAGTATTAGAAAATATAAACAAAAAGAAGACAGTAAATTCACCTGTAACCCCCCCATAAAAAAGATAGCTGGCTTGTTTGGGTGTATACCCAGGAGGCTGTGGAAAGCACGCCCATGTGTGCGTCACGCGTGTGGTTTAATGTGGGTCTGAAAACCACAGCGGGCGCATACGTGTATGTTTCCATTGGAGCCGTTCACGTTCCTTCACCCAGAGGCAGAGGCCCCCCTGTGTCGGGCATGTGGAAGGCGGCTTTCCAGGCATTTGTGAGTTGGCAGGTGTCTCTTCAGTGTTTCCCGTGGCCTCCGGCTGCCCGGTGGACACGCTGAGCTGCTGACCCCACGCCAGGTGGAGGTCCGCCATGCTCAGCCTTTCCCTGCCTACCCGCCACGCTGCCCCTTCTCCAAGCCTCGGTGCCCTCTGCTCTGTGTGGTCTCTGCTGTCTGGGGCCACGTGCTTTTTCATCCTGGGGCTGTGCTTCTGCCTTCCCCTCCAGGTGTGCACTTTGAGGTGAAGCGGGTGGAGCTCCAAGGCCCCGCGCCCCTCTTCTGCTGCTGGCTGGTGAGAGACCTGCATGGCGCCCAAGCTCCAGCCCCGCGGACCCGCCTGCTCCTGTCCAGCCGGCCCAGCGCCAGCCACTCCGTGTGCGAACTCCCTGGACCCAGCGTGGGGGAAGTAGGCACCTGCAACGTGCTGGGCCTTTCTGTGTGGGGCGTTCTCCCAGCAGCACCTCTCTGTCTCCTGGGGGCGGGAAGAGGGTCTGCTTGTGGCTTTGGATCATTGTCTCTTCATGCCCTGTGTACGTACTAGCCCCGTGCGGGGTTTTAAATCTGTGTGTGCCCCACGTGCAGGGTGGGGTGTAAACACGCTTTGATGCGTGTACCTGTTTGGACCGCGTCTCAAGGCCACCTGGGAGGAGAGGCCGCAGGTGCAGGTGCTGCTGTTCCCACAGCCGTGGGGGATGGTGGGTGGACGGGGGGATGCGCGCCGCCTGCCGTTGGTGGCGTGTGGTCCCTGAGACTTTCCTCGTGTTCGTAGGCACTCAGAAGCCAACCATGGTTTGAGGAGTCCCCCAAAGCCGGGGAGCTGGACGGGCTGGCGGCCTGCGAGGGTGCGTACTCGCACAAGTACCGCACGCTGAGCCTGCTGGGCAGCGGGGCCTTCGGCTTCGTGTGGACCGCGGAGGACAGGGAAGACAACAAGGAGGTGCTCGGGCTCGGAGGGAAGTGGGCCCCCCGTCGCCGCCCACACTGCATTGTCTAGTCGCTTCTTCTGGAATTGAGCACAGCTGCGTGTCTGGACCCACAGGTCACACGTCAGCCTCCCTGCTTTCCTGATGTCCCCGTGGGTCCTTTCTGATTTTCCAGATGACCGCTCATCTCTCTGCCGGTCATGACGCTTGTCTCTCCTTTTCTGTTTGTGTCTCCTCGCCCTTGCTTTGCCTTCCCTGCTGCCACCTGGCAGTTCCTGCGGAGCCCGGAAAGTGACAGGTGTGCCACCGGTCTCCTGCTGTTCCCTCGCTGTCCCTTTATTTTTGAAGGATACCTTTCATTTGAGGATATTTCATTTTATTTTCAGCTCACTGAATGCTTTTTTGAAAGAATGAGTGTTGTTCTATCAAATGTCTTTCCAGCATCTTTGAGATGGTCATACCCATGTTTCTTTTCCTGACACACAAGGTGTCACCAGTCAGCTCGCACTCCTGGACTCAGGCCTCCAGTCTGCTCTCAAATGCTTTTAATGCGTTGCTGAATTGGTTTGCCAGTATTTTTATTTGGGATTTTTTTCCCATTTGTACTCATCCAGAAGTTTCTTATTTTTATGTCAAAGTTAGGTGAGACTGGCGGCGGCGGCATGCCCATGGGTGTGGTCTTGCATCTGAGGTGTTTTCTGTGGCGCATGGCGGTCCCTTGGCTGTCCAAATGTCTGAAATCTTAGGTTCGCTGTCTTTTCTTTGCCAGACTTGCCATAGAATTGTCTATTTTATTCATCAAGTATTCGTTTTGTTTTCTTTTAATTTCCTTTCTCGTACTTTCTATGAGTTAATGTTGCTATTTTTGTAGCTTATTGGATTGAGTAATTTTTAAGGTCTTCCTTATAATAAAAGCATTTATACTTTGGCCACGTGACCTGTATTGCTCTTGCTGTCATGTGCTCCCACTCTCGCTGTTGTCATTAATTTGTCTGAGTCAGATCTTCTCATTTTGGTTTGGATCAGAATCCGATAGGCCCTAGGGGTTTCTTTACACCTTTGTACCTAAAGGAAGAAGAAAGAAGCCCCAAAGTTCTTCTTTTGGATTAAAAAGGAACATATGAGTATTTTTGCCTTTCAGAAAACAGATGTCAGTTTACATGTTATTAGGCCAACAAATTATTAAGTAAAGCAGCCAATCAGAAAACAGACTTTTAAGGGTTAAGCTACAGTTCACAGTTGTGGTGTCTTACTTACTCTGTAGCTCAGTTTGGGGAGTTTTGCCATCTTAACAGTGTTGACTCGTCAGCCAGGAACGTGGGATGTCTTTCCACTTGTTTAGGCTTCTTTGATTTCTTTCAACAATGTTTTTGTAGTTTTCATTGTCTTTTTGTTGAATCTCTATTATTTTTGTATCCCGTTTCTTCTCTTTCCTGTGTTTATGTTTCATTTATTGGAATATATTTGTCACTAATTTTTCTTGAAAGAATGTACGATGATAAGCCTCTTTCCTCTCAGGACTTTTTAGACCTCGTGTCTGTTGTCATCTAGTGTTATTTTGAAGTGACTTTTGCTGCTAGCAGCCTGTTTTCTTTTTCCTTCTAGTTCTTTTTTTTTAAGCTTTGGATTTCAGCAGTTTCACCAGGATGTATTTCTGTGTGTGTGCGTGTGTGTGTGTGTGTGTGTGTGTGTGCGTGTGTGTGCGTGTGTGTGTGTGTGTTCTTTATTCTTGCTTGAGACTTAGTAAGACTTTGATCTGAGTCTTTAAAGCTTTCTTCATCTTAAGAGAATTCTCTTAATTCTTGTCTTATTTCCCCTACGCTCCCGTAGGTGTGTGCTGGCACTCGCAGGGAGCCCCCCTTCCTGTCTGTTTGTGCTGGACGCTGGATGGGCAGCAGACATCTCCCCTTTAACTGTCTGACTCGAGCTCCTGCCGTGTGCCGTGTGCCGCCCCACCTCACTCACCCTTCCCTCACAGAGACAACCTTGTCTTCCTGCTTTCTCTCGAATTTCTCATCTGGCCCGTCCAGTCACGGTGACCCTCCCTTCGAAGGATCTTCAGGATTTGTCCAGTTGTCACCACTCACATGCTGGCACCCAAGCCATCACATTTTTCCTCCTGATTATGGAGAATGAGTGGACATTGCAGAAGCTCCTAGCTATTCTTCCTGCTTCTTCCCCCAGGCTCTGTGCTGCAGCTCCAATGGCCTCACAACCTTCACTCCATCTTGCTTGGCCTCCATGCCTTTCCTGGGCTCCTCTGGGAGTCGCCTTTACTCCCCTTCCGCCATCTTGGCATTTACTCTCCCTGACCCACGAAGCCCCCTCTCCCCAGGAGACCATGAGCTCCCTGAGGGCGGGGCCTTCTGTCACCTTGTTCAGGGTCTCGCTGAAGTGCAGTGCAGGCCTGGCCCTTGGTCCGGCCTGTGGTCACCCTGCCATGTCACTCCTTCAGCCGCGTGCCCAGCACTCACCTGGTTGCACGTATTGTGTTGAGAGACAAGGTTACCAGCCAGCGACCTCCAGTGTTTGTTTCCATTACAAGTACCATCTCTTTTCCGTTACACTTTCTGGTTGACCATCGTTAATTGTACTCGCATCACTTGTATGTTTATCTTGTGTCTGTCACCCTCATTGAGCTCTGACTTGTTCTCAGGACCAGATGACACTTTTTGTTTAGTTTCTAGTTTTCAGGCCTCTTGTCTCATGTTCTTGGCCAGGACATTTAGTCCTCGGTGGAGAAATTGGGGTGATGCAGGGTGTTCTGGGGAGCGCCCACTCCGAGGTTTCCTGGGGCGTCTTTCCAGCAGCAGCCGTGCTGCTCAGCCCCCAGGCTCCCACGCCAGTCCAGCTCCTCATTTACCAACAGCAGCTGCTGTGTCCTGGTGCTGCCAGGGCTTGTCGTCAGCTTTCACAGCCTGGGACTCGGAGGGATACGTGGAGGTTCCGGCTAATGCTGGGAGCCAGCAGGGCACCTGGTCCGATGGGATTGGAGGAAGTTTTCAGCCATTCCTCCCTCTGCCTTCCTTGTAGGTGGTGGTGAAGTTCATTAGGAAGGACAAGGTTTTGGAGGATTGTTGGATCGAGGACCCCACACTTGGAAGAGTCACGTTAGAGATTGCGATTCTGTCCAGGGTAGAGCACGCCAACATCATCAAGGTGAAGTGCTGTTCTCGCCCGTGACGCCCTGCACTGCTCACGGGAAGCGCCTTAAACGTGGTCGGAAGGCGCCTCAGCAGCTCTGGACCCAGCTCTGTCTCTTACCAGGTCTTGGACGTATTTGAGAACCAAGGGTTCTTTCAGCTGGTGATGGAGAAGCATGGCTCCGGCCTGGACCTCTTCTCATTCATCGACTGCCATCCCAGCTTGGATGAGCCGCTGGCGAGTTACATCTTCCGACAGGTGAGCGCAGGCTGGGCGCAGGTACTGGCCGCTGCAGAGACTGGTGTTCACACTCGGTCCCCTCTCTGAGTGTGGATCTAACTGGATCTAGCTTTCAGGTTTGGGTTTTTGGAATAAGAAAGGTATTTTGAGGAGAGAATTCTCTGGTCGAAGTAGAGAAAGTGAAGCTGGAAGGATGGGTGAGGCCAGATGCCATCCTGAAATGACTGGGAGGCGGGTTCATGATCAGAGTTTATTTCTATACATAGAAGATCCCTACCAACCTCAACATTGGCCAGCAAAGCTGTCACTCTGGGCTCCGAGACCTCTGTGTCTGACCTGGCCCTTGTCTACCAGCAGGAGATCATCACCAATCCACGCAGCAGGGGTTGTTCTAGTGCTGACATCGTGAGGCTGTTGGGTTAAATCAGAGCTCCCTGAAGGGGACAAGTCACAGGTTTGCTCTTGGACTGTTTCCTGGAGGCGACTCATTTTCTAATGACAGCTTCCCTAAAGTGACATTTCTTCCTCAAAGCTCTAAACTCCCGGAAGTTACTGGGTATCTGAAATTAAGTTTCTGAGGCACCTACTTGTAAGTTTCAGGTGTCATGGCTTTGCCAGAAGGAGGTCATCTCTCCCTCTTCCTGCTTTGGAAGGTCGCATACTTGTCCGCTTTACTTCATGGCAAAGATTTGTTTCTGAAATCTTCATGGTGAAAAGAGTGTCTGATGTAACAGTTAAAAGCTGCTGCCAAACGTGTTCATTCTGGGGCTGCTGATATAGGAAATGACAGTCTTCAATACTTTACAATTTTTGCAAGAAGTATTTGTACTCTGTTTGTGAATGTGTACATGTCCTAGGTGTTACTATGTGTAAATATGGGTTCACAGTTTTATAGAACTATCGTCATCTGGAAACGTGTGCACGTATGGTGCCAGTCAGCAGTGCGTTGTCTGCCCACTGGCGGGGGCTGGGGCCTGTGAGCAGCTCTCCTAGCAGCTAGGGCACAGGGTCCAGCGGGAAACAAACCACACATTCGTATGAACAGGAAGGTTTCATCAGGTTTCCTAACTACAAAGGAGGGCGCGCCTGGACCGGCAGCCGCTCCCCCGCTGCGAGAGCCGGAAGTCGGCGTTTGGAGACCGGGCTCCCAGGCTGCTGCGTGAGCGCCGTGAGCCGAGGCTGCCAGACCAGGCTTTCCCTAGTGCTGCTTCCCAGTTAGCACCCAGCCCACGCCATGAAAGAGCCAGCACATGTCTTTGCAGCTTCTGTTGTGGTCTCTCTGTCCTTATATCTGTGCCATCGTGGCACGTGTTGCGGGGTGAGTGAATGTCTGCTGCGAGGTTTCCGGCAGTGGCACACACAGGACTTAAGAGTGGCTTATTTATCTGGGGGACGGAGAAGTGGGGTAGTGAAAGGGTGCAGTCTCAGCTGTGCTAGGTGAGTAAGCCCTAGAGATCTGCTGTGCTGCCGGTCTGGTTCTTGCAGCGAACGACGCTGGGCTGTAGACTTAAAAATGTTCTGAGAGGGTAGATCTTATGTTGTCTTCATCACAAATAATAATAGTAGTAATAATAATAATAATGTGGTTTTCAAGAGTCACGTATTCATGTTGCCGGTTTGTGGGGAGGCGTGTGCCGGCCGCAGCGAGCGCACCACCTGGCACTGCCTGGCACCACCTTGCTTCCTGTCATTGGGCCGCGTCTGCAGCACCAGAAGCCTTTCCTGTCACAACTTCGCTATGAGTTAGGGAACTCCTTCTTTTCCTTGTCGCTGTTCTTTCTGTTCTTCTTGTCAGCCCTTACTTGAAGTGCATCTTACTTGAATTGCCTTTTGAAAGCCCCCTGTGCCCCTGGTTTCAGCTGGTGTCGGCAGTGGGGTACCTGCGCTCGAAGAGCATCATCCATCGGGACATCAAGGACGAGAACATCGTCATCGCCGAGGACTTCACGGTTAAGCTCATAGACTTCGGCTCCGCTGCCTACCTGGAAAGGGGCAAACTGTTCTACACGTTCTGTGGAACGATCGAGTACTGTGCGCCCGAGGTCCTCATGGGGAATCCGTACGTATCACGCTGCAGTGCAGCCCTTCTCACATCGCCCCGCGGGAGCAACCTCGTCATTGGTGCATTTTAGACGGGAAAGTGGTTTCAGTTTTGCCTGTTTGTGATGAGGGTGCCGAGGGATACAGGGCAGTGTTTTGGAAAATGGGCGGGCAGGCAGGCAACGCGAGAGTGGTCAGGGGGAGCTGGGCAATGGGTGTCAGGTTCAGTGTATTATTTTCTCAACTTTTATGTTTGCGGTCTTATATAATTAACAGTTAAGAAAAAGATAAAAGAGTCCCAAAAGTTGGGCTTCTTTAATTAAATGAAGAGGCTTCCTAGCCAGGTTTATTTATTTTGATGACAGGAAAATGTTGCTGGGGTGGTGTCACTAGAGCAGGGAATGAAGCTGTAGGAGCACCCCCCCCCCCAGGGAGCACCCATGTGGGATTCAGGCCCGAGCAGGAGGCACTGTCGCTGGCCAGCCCCTCCTGCTGGGGTACAAGCAGGATCCAGGCACTGCCGAGTTGGCGTCTGTGCAGGGAGCCCAGTCAGCACCTGCTGTCGGGCGTCAGGACAGGACAGACTGGTTGCTGCTCTTGTGGCTGTGGCTTGAGTATTTCATGCTTCACACGATGGATCCCATCTTGTCTACAAACAAGCAAATGTGTCTTTACATGTATGAAATGGACCTCGTCAGGTCACATCCAGACAGCAGGCTTCTTCCTGTGCCACCGGCACTTGTCTGACGGGTTGGGTGAGAATGTGTCTGTAGGACAGCTTGTGGTTACAGGGACGGACGGCCACAGGCTTGTGGACCTCGCCACCTGCTGCTGCCGTGCTCTGTGCCCGCGCCTGTGGTTTTATTCTCATGTGGCAGGTGTGGGGGGACACGCAGACCTGGTCGGAGTCAGATTTGAACCCTGGAGACCTGAGTCTGGAGCGTTCGCTGTAGCCACGGCCGTCTCCGTGCCGAACCTCAGGCTCACAGATGTCCCTCAGCATCGCTGTGAGAAGTGACCAGGTCTCCGATCACCACGTCCGCTCAGGTCATTTCATTTCAGAGTCAGGAAGTGAAGGCCGCAGGCTGCCCGTGTGGGGTCCGCCCTCCTGACCAGCCCTCTAGTGCGGCTGGCCCCGTGAGCAGGACAGCCGGGCTCTGTGCAGAGCAGAGCGTGGAGGGCGCTAGTTAAGCCCTGCGCCTGTCTTCTCCACTCACCAGAGCCACCAGACAGTATGAGATTCTGAAGGGGGTGGTCTAAGAGTCTCGGAGATCCCATAGTGCCGCGGGCTGCTGTCCTGTCCCGCCAGGCATGTGCTCCTGGCTTGTGAAGTCCCACGGGGGCACGGGGCGGTGGCACTTCTGTGCCTTGGTGCTGCTCAGCGGCCTCAAGGCCTCCCCCGGGAACCGGGCTCCTACCTTCTGGTGCCCCTGCCCTGCGCTGTTCCTGCTCCCTCCTCCTCAGCTGGCTGGGCTGCAGGTGTCCTCCTCTGAGCTCCTTACTCCATCCCGTATGCTGTGCCCACCTCAGGGGCATAGGTTTGCTGAGCTTGGATTCTCCAGCCTGTCCTCAGAAGCTTTCCTTCTTCTCTCATCCTGTTCACGTCCTTCTGCTCCAGGGCTGGACAAACTATGGCCCTTGGCCAAATCCAGCCCACTGCTTGTTTTTACAAATAAAGCTTTAATTGGCACACAGCCACACACACTGGCTTGCTCGTTCTGTGGCTGCTGTGCTGCTGTGGCAGGAGTGGCCGCCCAGAGGCCATGTGGCCCACAGCCTAAAATGCTGACTCTTGGGCCCTTACAGAGAATTTGCTGAGCCCAGTTGTACTTTGTTGGATTTTTCTCTTCAACCTCCAAAATTCTCAAAATCTATTTCTGAAACAGAAACAACACAGAAACAAAAACCGTCAAATCTATACTTGTTCCAGTTCATGCAGCCTCTCATCCCTCACTTCCCCAAGGTCTGTCCTTGTGGCCCCTGCCCGCTTGGCCACCGAGGCCCAACTCCTGCCCATGCTGCTCGGGGCTCTATGGTCTGCACATCCCGAGTCGCCCTGTCGCCCCTGGTTTTCTGCCTCCTGATGTCCCCAGGCTCTCTGTGGCCCCCTGGATGGCAGGGCTCTGTCTTGGCCCTCTTCTCACTCACCCATTTCTCTACCCACCTTGTCTAAATCCGCGGTCTGCTTCCCATGTTCCCTGTATGGGCCTCTCGATCTGCGGACCCGGTGACCTTGGGCAGTACGGGGACATGTCTGGGGACAGTCAGCCCGCTTCGGTGCCCTGGCAGCAGTTCATTTCTTCTACGTAAGACGCAGGCCATGTTTATGTCACTAGCTCTGTGAGCGCGGGGCAGCGCTGGCCTCTTGTGGGTGGTGGCCGGGAGGAGGGTGTTTGCAGACATGTATGACACCAGTGCACCTGGGGCTTCTCCCCAGAGCTTGCTCCTCCATTGGCCCAGCAGCTGGGGCCCCTCCCACCGCACCTTCTCATATACTTTCTTCTCTGTCCCTGACGCTGTCACCTTACTTCGTCCTTAAGGGTCCTCACTGTGCCATGTCACCCTGAGTACCCTTCATGTGTCACCTCAGCCAGCTCTCTGAAGGGCACACTGCGCTGTCCTTAAACCGCCTGTGGCTCCCAGTGGCCTTGGTGAGCTGAGCACCTGTGGGGCCCAGTGCCTTCTCCTCCAAGAAGCTCCCCGCACCCCCAGAGGATGCCGTGTGCACCCACATGCTGCAGGCCCTGCCGTGTCCCATGGTTGACGTTCTGTCTCCAGGATTAGTCTGATTCACCAGCCCTGTGACGTGGCTTTTTCAGTCTCTCCTGGCGCATGGTGGCGCCCGGCCGTGTGTCGATGGAGCTTGGCCAGCCTCACTGGGAGCCGCGCTTGCTCGGGTGCCTGGGGCCCAGGGCTCACTTGCAGGCTGGCCTGCGCCTCGGCTGAGCACCTGCCGCCCCAACTGTTTCCTTGTCCTGTCGCAGGTACAGGGGGCCGGAGCTGGAGATGTGGTCGCTGGGAGTGACGCTATACACACTGGTCTTTGAGGAGAACCCCTTCTGTGAGCTGGAGGAGACCGTGGAGGCTGCAATGAACCCCCCGTACCTGGTGTCGCAAGGTGAGCACGGCTGCACCCAGCGTCTCCCCGCCTCCAGCCTTCGAGAGCCATTGTCCGTGCTGACGGCCTCCTTCCTGTCTGTTCCTCTCATACTTTGATCTGCTCATGAGGATCGTTTGAATATGACTTCAAAACATCACAATAATTGTGTTTTTGTGAGCGTTCCCCTTTGGATCGTAGGGCCCTGTTCTGAGAGAAAGACCTTAGAGCGCTTGAGCTCGGCCGTGGCAATGATTGTCGGTCCCACCCTCAGTTTAGAAACTCATCACTTGGGGTGATGGAAGGACTTGCCCCCAAGCAGCTCCTGTGGATGGAAGCCTCGGGTTTCTGTCCCACCGCAAGCTCCCCTCAGGGCCATGGTGGCGGTTTGCCTCTGAAGTGGGGAGGCAGGTGAGGGCTCAGTGGCCGGGTCTGGAGTGGGCCGGCCCGGGACACTCAATGAGGAGCTGCGAGGGGCTGGCAGAGGTCTGACGGATGCCGGACCCAGCTTCTGAGGTCCCTTCGAATCTCGATATTCTGTGATTCCGTAGTTGTCATTTATCGTTATGACAAGTGAGGTGAGAGGGCTTCATACACAAAGCCCATGCCTGGGATTTCTGCTTGGCTTAAAAGCCTGTGTCAGTCGGCTCAGTGGCCATGACGGACACCACCAACAGGCTGAAATGACAGACGTTGACTGCTCCTCACGCACTGGAGTCCGGGAGTGCGATCAGGGAGCCGGCAGCATCACATCCTGCTGTGAACCTTCCTGTCAGCAGACGCCTGCTTTTTCTCTGGGTCCTCCCGTGGTGGAGGCGGGACGGCAAGCTTCCTGGCCTCTCTCCTTACGATCGCATTGTGGGTGGGCACACGACCTCACCTAATCAGCCTCATCACCTCCAGACACTGTCACGAGGGGGTTGGCTGCAGCTTGTGCGTCTGGGTGTCACAGCGGCCCAGGAGGGACCTGGCAGGGCTTGGCTCAAATTCTGGGCCCAAAGGCTGTCCCATGTGCTCTCTCATCAGGCTTTCAGGACACTTTGCTGGGATAGGGAGGCTCAGAGTGCCCTGGGGTGAGGGGCACCCATCCAGACTCCAGGCTGGGCCTCTTTTCAGAGCTTGTGCTTCCTTCCTGTGGGGACCCACTGGGGCCTCTTCCCTCTGCTGTCACATGCATCCTGTGTCATTCATGGCTCTGCACAGCCAGAGCCCCCAGGACAGGCTGCCATGAGGGACCTCTGCGCAATCTAAGGCAGGACTTGAACTCTAAGTTGTCATTTTAGAGGTGATAGATGTCTCTTGCAGCCTTTCTCGAAGCACAGCTGGGGCCCTGTGCACCAGAAACCCTGGGGTACTAGCTAAAAGTGGGGTTCCAGGGCTCCTCGCTGCCAGTCAGGCGCTCATGGGGGCAGACCAGGACCCACGGTTTTCAGATGCTCTTCACTTGACCCAGGCCAGACCACTGTTGGTCTTCTGGCCCCATTGGGCCTAGAGCAGCTTTTTATGTTCCCAGATCTAATGAGCCTCCTGTCTGGGCTGCTGCAGCCTGTCCCCGAGCAGCGTACCACCTTGGAGAAGCTGGTGACAGACCCCTGGGTGACACAGCCTGTGAACCTTGCTGACTACACCTGGGAGGAGGTGTATCAAGTAAATAAGCCAGGTGAGAGGCGAGGAGGTTCCCCAGGCTGCCTTCTGGGTCTGGGGAGGACGGGGAGGCTCACTCTTCCCATGCTGTCCTGGACACAAATGTCACGGCCTATAGCTGGCTCGTTCCCTATGAAACAAACGGGACTTGATTCTGTTCCAGGGGCCCCTGAATGCCACCGGGGTTCAGAGCTTTGGCTGTGGGCCTTGGAAGGTGGGTGAGTGCCTGTGGGAGCCTGTGACGAGATGGTACCTACAGAAGGGGTGGGGGGCTGGGGTTCGAGAAATGCAGTTGCTGCAGTGATCTGAATGGGCTGACGAGGGGAATAACGCCACAGACGTCAGTCAGTGTTCGGGGACCTCCAGGGCCCTGCTCTTCAGACGAGGCAGATGG
The DNA here is from genome assembly GCF_036562045.2 of Rhinolophus sinicus. Taxonomy (NCBI): domain Eukaryota; kingdom Metazoa; phylum Chordata; class Mammalia; order Chiroptera; family Rhinolophidae; genus Rhinolophus; species Rhinolophus sinicus. The sequence goes on along the minus strand of NC_133751.1, from coordinate 209,049,723 downwards.
CTGCCCAGCCGGGCCACCCAGCCCGTGTGGCTGGTCACTAGGCTGATGGTGATGACTCCAGCCTAGAACCCCCACTGTACCTCGGCAGGTCCAGGGACTCTGGAACAGTGCCAGTTGGTTTTGGAAGGGTCCCTCGGATGGCTTTCGCTCCTAGGAATTCTTCCAGAGGGAAGCAAAGTATTTTAGAGTCATGTGTTGTTAGTTAGCATGTGATGCAACACCATCTTCTTTCTTCAGACAGCGGAGTTCTGTCCAGTATGAGTCTGGAGACGGAGAGCAGGACCCTAAGCACAGTGGCCTCGGGCCCCAGGGGAGCCCCCTAACGATGGCTTCACTCAACCAGGAAATCGCATTGTTTTCAGGCCCTTCTGTTCAGAGAAATTAATTCTCAGGAATTAGGCCAAGTTCACTTCCGAAAAACACATGTGTGAGTTTGATAAATGCTAGAACAAAAGCCCAGTGATATTGTACCGTTTTAGGTTTATAAAATAGACTTGGAGTTCATTTTTTTTATGACCTTGAAAAAACACTGTAATATTCAATTGAGTTTTGTACTATGAGATGCCATTTCATCTGTGAACTTCTGAAAAGCATCAATAAATTTGTAAATCTCTTTCTACTTCTGTATATATGCACAGTTCTGTTTTCTCTGACTTGGTCTCTGCTCATCTGATAGGCGGAATTTGCAGAACTGGTTAGCCAAATGACCAGCGTATTTTATTCATTTATTTCCTTGAACATTTTCCAAATTAAAGCACTTTGTTAGTAAACACTTACCCTGACTTGGACCGTCTGAATTCTTCCACAATGCCAGTGTGGGAAGCACTTCGTTTCTGCACCCCTACTCACCGCAGCTGGAGGGAGGGCCAGCCTCTGCAGCTTGCTCCGTCTCAGGAGACTGGGAGAGTGTGGTGGTCTCAGGCACCTCCCTTTCTCCAGGCCCAGCTTGTCCAGGTTGGCCCATCACCTGTCCGGCTCTGATGTCAGGCGGCTGTGCAGCAGGCCCTCCCAGCAGCCCCAGACATCCCCGCGCCAGCCTGGCGCCACCTCTCCCTCACTGTCCTACTCTTGCTCAGGTCCCAGGGCTTCTCACACTCAGATACCGCCTGCCCCCGGCTCCAGTGCATCCCCTCTGAAACAATCAGCTTGCTCAAGCACATGAAAGCCAGGCTCCATTTTGTACCTGTTGGAGGGGAGGGAGTGCTTAGGGGTAAGAGGAAAGTTTTCTCCCCTCACCCCCTCCGAGACACCAGGAAGAAAACAAGAAAAAGGAAGACTCCCCACTCTCTTCCCACAGTTCCCACTTGCTGCAGGTACCAAGGCTGCTGCTGCCCAGAGCCCTGAGGAAGGTACTTAGGGGCCAGGCCGCCTCCACTATGGCCCTGTGCTCAGCACTCAACTGTCTTAATATTTTAGGACGCTCAGGTAATAGCTAATGTGATTCTCAACTACGAGGACACAGGATTTCTCCATCTCTAGAAATTGCTGTTCGAGTGCCATGGCGAGAAAGAGATGGGGCTCCTCCATCAGGGTCAGTTAGGCAGAGCTTTGAGACGTGTTTTTGTAAGTGTAGGAAAAAGTGATACAGAACTTCAGAATTCAAATGAGTTTCCTTATGTTTTAAGAACTGTTTTCAAAAGTGGGAAAAAAAACACCCCCAAACATTTATCCTTGTAGTGTTTATGTTTACAACACAAGAGAAGTTACAGAATGTTTTTTTCAGACAGGTGTGCCATGGGCTGATAATGCAAAGTCCTCGCTCTACAAGAGCTGTTTGTTCTTTATATGAAACAATAATTAAACTTCATCTGACTTGATGGCTGTAGAAGGTTTGATACTTTGAGAGTGTTTTTCACAGAAAGAACCCGGGGAGAAAAGTTCTGAGTCTGAGACTGACACATTTTTCTGTCCATGTTCCAAGTATGCACCCAGAGAGCAACATGTTCATAGCAAACTGAAGATACTGTCGGCTCTTAGAGCAAACCTGGCACCCCAGCCGTCTCTTTGTTTCCAGAGCTGAATAACTGCTTAGGTTTCTTGATTCTTTCCAGGTCGTGGGGTAGCATAGGGTTTTCTTAGGGTTTGGGTGTAAAAGCATTAACAATTTATTTTGAGGAGCTGACAGTTGAGTGTTTTAAGAAGAAAGATTAAAAAACATCAAAAACAACCAATTCTTTGGCCCCACACAGATTACAAACGTCCTTTTCTTTGATATAATCCTTGTGTAAAAAGATAGGTCTTGGCACAGAGCAGGTACTCTGTAAATTGTATTCATGCAAGAATCAGGTCCCTTTTCTGAACCAGAACCAAGTTCAGAACCAGGTCCCAGTTCAGAACAAAGTAGGTGAAACAAGAAATGTCTATAAAGTAAGGTATTGGGCTTACGAGTGGTGGAATTTAGGCAGTTGAGGGAGCACACCATTTTATTGTTTTTCACGACTATCCACGTTTGAAAGATGCGTAGGCGCTATACCCGAATTACTACAGGTCTAGATCTGAAATTTAAGAAGAAATACCATGACAGGAAAAAACTCTGAGAGTCCTGAATTAATTACAGCAGGCCAGAGGGTGGAAGGAAGAGACAAGAAAGAGGTTAATTAGTTAAACAACTGCAGGGCAAAACCAACAAAAGACTGCTTGTGTTCCTGAGTGTGTGTTGGAACTTCAAATAACTTCCAAGTGCCTATTTCCACGGTTATCTCAAGAGAATAGCTAGGGCCACTGCCCCCCAGGAGCCTACACTTCCTGGTTACCGTGCGTTTCCCCCACTGTGGCCCACAGCCAATCCAAAGGAGCAAACACTCCCTCCCTGGACTGCAGCCATCCCCAAGCTAGCCCTGGTCCACTTCTCACACCCCCTTCACAGCCAGTATCAATTCTTTCACAACTCACATCTTTCTTCCGTCTAGTTGATGTATACCAGAGCTCGTCAACCCCAGGACAGCGGACATGCTGCCTTCACCTACCGTGTTTCCCCAAAAATAAGACCTAGCCGGACCATCAGCTCTAATGCGTCTTTCGGAGTAAAAATTAATGTAAGACCTGGTCTTATATTATGAGAAGAGCGGGTCTTATATTAACTTTGACTGCAAAAGACGCCTTAGAGCTGATGGTCTGGTTAGCTCTTGTTTTCGGGGAAACGCGGTAGCACTGCCGCTGGCGGTTTAGACCGCACACCCCAGGACCTGGCTCTTTCCTGGCTGGGGTATATGGCTCGACAAACCCTCTTGCAAAAAGCTTTCAATCACGAAACCGGTTTGTTTACCAGCAAATTGGGCTGAAACATTACTGGCTTTCATCTCAAGGGGAAACCAGACCTCCGAGTGGGGAGGACGTGTGTTTATACGGGGACATGTGTTGCAGTTCCCGTCGATGACTTGGGCCGCATTTCTTAAAAATTGTCGCGACTCCCGAGTTCCTTGCGATGGTTTAAACGCCTCTGGAACACGCGTGTCTTTCAGTGTGTGTGTGTGTTTCCTCAGTGCTCGTGCTGAAGACAGATTTTCCCACAGTAAGTCTTGAACATCTTTATTCGGGACCCCGTTTTTTCTGACTGCTTCGTGTCCAGCCCGATATGAAAATGCTTCGGGGCGGCTCTTGCTTCCTCCGGTGAAGTTACTGTCGAGCCACGGGAACTGGCCGGTTTGAGTCAAGGTTCTCCTTTCCTTTCACCTCTTCTCTTCACAGGGATTTTAACGTAATGCGAAGCGAAAGTTTGGGGAAGGCGCTGTTCACTCGCCGCGCGAGCCGAGAACTCGAGACCGCGGGAAAGCGGCCTCGCAGCCACGAAGCAGAGAGCCCGCCGCGGGCCCACCCCGCGTGGGACACGTCCTGACAAGGGCCGCCGCGGAACGCGTTTCCCGCGCCGTCGCGCTGGCGAGGGGGAAGGCGGAAGCGGCGGACCGGGAAGGCGGAAGCGGAGGACCGGGGAAGGCGGGAGCGGCGGACCGGGGGGGCTCTGCTTCCGGCGCCGGAGTCGCGGGGGCCGCCTTCGCGCGATGGCGGCGCTCGGCCGGCAGGTGAGGCTGCGCCACCGGCTGGGCTCCTGGCGGGCTGCGGGCGGGGCGCAGAGGAGCCGCCGGCGCCCCGGTGCCTCTGGGCAGGCGGTGACGTCCTGCGGTCGGACCCTCCCGGAGGCCGCTGCACACAGACAAGTGCACGCACCTCCGCCCGGTCCGTGCGCCGTTAGCGCCGCTCCGCCCGGCTCCCTCTAGGCAGGGCCGGGGCGTGAATCGGGCGGCGGGGCAGCGAGCGCGTGGGCTGGGCTGACTGCCGGCGCGACGGCAGGTGACGTCTGGGTGGGAAGGGACCTCCGCGCCGGCCTGGACCACTGACGGTTTCTGGAGAAAACGGGAATTCCGTGTGCAAGTTGCCTGACAGACTAAGTGCATTGTGCTTAACAGGATTGTTTTGTGGAACGAATTTAGGTCCCTGAATCCGGAGCCGAGGAGCAGGTCCAGGTTTTTCACGTGTGGGTAGCAACTCGGCGCCCCGGAGTCGGCGTGGAAATTGTTTTAGACTAAAGACATTTGAGGTTCAGCACATACAGAACGTTTCTCCGAGCTTTCCTTTCCACTAGGAGCAGAAACGTCTGGCAGTGACGCTGCCGTGGATCCTCTCTCCTGGGGAGTTTATGCCCATGAGGGAAAAAAGAAAAAAGACCCCTTGGCACCGGTGTAAACAGACGATATGGCGAACTTCGTCACCGCCCTTTGTCCCCCTGGAACCCACTGGTTCCTCCCGTGAGGCCTTTCTCCCCTCCCGCTCGTCATGCAGTTAGCTTCCGTCCCTAGCCCCGTGGGGAGCTGTCGCTTTTGTCGGCTGCCATATGCATATTAAGACACTGGGGATTTTTCTTGCTGCTGATCTGTTGTCAGTTAAATGTGCAGCCTCCCCACCCCCCACCCGCACACCCTGAACCTGACGGTAAAGGACGTGTGCTCCCCTCCCCCAAGCACACTTGACCAGGCAGCCCTGAGATAGTTCCCTTTCCCCTCAGTTACAGGAGCTTCGTTGCTCTGGCCTCTGTGCCCTCGCACTACTCTACTCTCTGCATGGGGACCTCCTTCTGTGTAGGCTTTTTAAGTTCACATACGGTTTTGCAGATGTCCTATGGAAACAGGTTCCTGTGGGACCAAGGCACAGATACCCTGCTCATCCTGTTCGTACGTCCTGCGTTGCCCATGACATGGGGTGGTGAGGAACTGATGCCCTTTTGTACTGTCTTACAGGTCTCGGGTTGGTACCACCTGATCCCCCTCACCTGGGCCCGCATCTCTAGGCAGACTCCTCAGAAAAGGATGATGGCTTCCTTGTTGCGTAAACTGACCACAGCCTCCACCGGAGGGGGCCTTGAGGAGATACCCTGTGCTGGACCCAAAAAGTGTGTGCAGGACCCAGAGTGCAGGACGCATCTCCCTCAGTGCCTCCTCGAGAAGCAGAGTGCTCCTGTGGACAGAGGGTCCTGGGAGCGAGAGGAGGTCATCACTTCCCTCCTGGACATGGGTTTCAGTGATGGCCACGTTAATGAGTTGCTCACTGTGCAACCAGGTACCCACCCTCAACAGCTGCTGGACATCGTTTCAGAATTAATACTCTTGGGTGTGAATCCAGAGCCTGTGTGTGTGGCTTTGAAGAAAAGTCCTCAGTTACTGAAACTGCCTGTAGTGCAAATGAAGAAGCGCTGCAGTTATCTGCGAAAGCTTGGCCTTGGAGAAGGTAAAGGTGCAACTTTTGTAGATAGTGCCCAGGGGTCCAAGCTGGGGAACGAGTAGCCATGGTGAGCTGGATGAGGGGAGCTTTCTGGGGAAGGCCCTTGAGAGGACTGTGAGCTGGTGTGGACGTGAAGAAGACGCGTGGTCTCGTTTCAGGCCATGCAGGAGGGGAGGAGGCAGCTGAGTGGCAGGCAGGGACGCTTGTCTTGTTCACTGGGGGGGCGCTAGCATCTAGACCGGGTGGGCATGGGTGCTCACAGGTAGATGTCAGCATGCGATGTTGACGTGTGTAACCTTTGATGTTTAAATTAGCTTAGGTGGTCTTAGTGCTTTGTGTCTGAGGTCGAGCCAGAGCCATACAGAGTCCCTGGTAAATGCTTGGATTCCAGCTGGGTGTCTTGATTTACTGTGGAACGTGAGATCTTCCCAGATTCCTGGGAAATGCTGGAGCAGCTGTTCCCTCCAGCCGCCACCTCCACTCCCAACAGAATTCTAGAGAAGTTCATTGGGTTTCTTTATGGGCCTTCTGGAGAAGGGGTTTGGGGGCCCATGAGGGTCTCCAAGGACCCCTACCCACTTTGACCAGAGGAGTTCCACTGTTCTCTTTTTCATTCTTGACTCACTGGTTAGATGTTGGGGGGGGGAAGGTTTGCAGACCCACGTTTCAGAGGACCTCTGTAGGCTTCCTTCTCCAAAAGTAAGCAGAGACAGCCTTGTGTGTTTCTCGGCCCCGATGACCTGTAGCAATATAATCGGAAAGACTAAACTGAACACCTTATGTGCTCTGATTATAAATTAGCAAGCTCAGCACGGCCTTACGTGGCAAAGATACAATCTAAACTGAAATTTAATTCTGACACATTTTAGCAAGACAGTGACTAACTCAACTGTTAGGAACATTTCAACCAGCCGTTTAAAGAAGTGATTTTAAGCTTCCAGGTACCAACTTTTACCAACTATCCGTAGGAGACCATGTGCCGCAGTTCACCTAGGGCAGGCTCAGTTCATACCAGTTATCCTAATGCAATTAACAGGGCATCTTTCACCCAGTTTGGATACAATATGTGGTCACCCCACTAGCTAGGTCATCAGTATTTGTGCTAGTTGTTATTATGGTAATTATTTTCATGGCACTCCTTTTCTTTGAGTTCAGGCCCCCAGGTCTTAGGAATATTGGTTGTGAGTGGTCCGATGACAGTTTTATTCTGGAAGGAAACGTCAACCCAAAGTCCCACGATGAGGGACGCTACTCCCCATCTTACTGTCTGACCTTTCCAGGAAATCCCTGTGAAATGCTTTTCTAGGTGAGGAAGGCAAGAGGAGGCGACAGAGAATATGAAGCAGGCGCCTTTCAGCTGGGAGGCCAGAGGAAGGCAGGGACATGGGGCGGGGAGGGCTGGAGAGTCTGAGTGAGGGGTTAGCGGGCGGTGGGCCCTTCTGGCCCCTCCCCCTCCCCGGGTGCTGCTGGGAAGACCTCTGAGGCCGGCACTGGTTCTGTGGGGGCAGGGGTTCTTATTCACTTTGAAATGCTGGTTTGAGTTGGGTGGGCGCGGTTAGGTTAGCCTCTTGGTTTCTGGAACACCCTGAAATTCCATATTTGCCCTTTTCTGTGTTCTGTAGGGAAGCTGAGGAGGGTGCTTCACTGTTGCCCTGAAATCCTCACCATGCGTCAGAGGGATATTGCCAACACTGTCAGTGTTCTCCGGGACAAGTGCCTTTTCACCGTGCAGCAAGTAACCGAGATTTTGCACAGATGCCCCTATGTTCTTCGGGAGGACCCCGGTGAGCTGGAATACAAATTCCAGGTGAGGTGACCGAGAGAGTGGCTGGGGGAGTGACAGTGGGCTTTCCAGCTTAGCAGGGGCAGCTGCGTGGGTAAGATGCCTCGCCGCCTGGCAGCCGAGGAGAGCGCGTTGGTCTGTCGCTTGTTCATTTCAGATGGGGTCGCTTCTGTGGCTTTTCTGCTGTGAATCCTGAAGGACCCAGCCCTATTCTTAGGGTCCACACCAGCCTCTGTGTGAAGTGGCTGATTGAAAAGGAGCGAAACCTTCTGTGTTTCCAACCTGTGTTGCACGTCGGTTCCAGAGACGTGAGTGTGACCGTTGTCCTCACTTTTCTGGGACCGATGGTGCTGAGGCGGCTCACACGCCTGTGTTTGCTGACCTGCGGCCTGTCGTCCCCGTACTCATGCTTTCTCCTTCCGTCTGAGCAATGTAGGACTCAGTCTCTCCCTGCCGCCCTTTCCTCCCTGCAGCGTTGTTCTCAATGTGAATTTGAAAATGCTTTGAAAACTGGCAGCTATCAGACAAACGCGGTGGCAGAGTTGGGCTGCCGCCGTCCACTAGGCAGTTGTTGAAGGCTTTTGGACAGGTTGGGTCTCCCGTGACTGGGACGACAGGTTTCAGATCTGCACCTGAGGCCCTAACCTGTCTGTGTCCCCAGTATGCCTATTTCAGGATGGGCGTGAAGCACGCGGACGTGGTGAGGACCGACTTCCTGCAGTACTCCATCACCAAGACCAGGCAGAGACACACGTTCCTGGAGCGCCTAGGACGGTACCAGACCCCGGATAAGAAGGGGCAGACACAGGTCCCTAACCCTCCACTCAGGGACATTCTCAGAGTTTCCGAAGCTGAGTTTCTGGCCAGGACGGCCTGTTCTTCTGCTGAGGAGTTTGAAGTTTTTAAGAAGCTCTTGGCTCGGGAGGAGGAAGAAGAGTCTAAGAACCACATGCCTAGTGACAGAAGCACAAGTGAGGACGAGGAGGACGAGGACGGGGAGGAGGAGGGGGAGCTGTGATGCAAGCGCCGGAATGAGCCAAGCCCCGAGACATCAAAGGATGTTTTAAGTTTCTCAACACTTTTGGGAGCTTCGCTTGGATCTTCTCAGGTTATTTTTCATTCTAAAACTGGTCTTTTGATGGAAAATTATTATACATCACCTGAGAAGTGGTCAGACTAAGGGGGAGGTGCGTGCGTCTGATGTGTTGTCAGGTTTCTGTTCCTTCGTGAATAAAATACTGACTTGGAGCTGTTAAAATCGGGGAACTCAGTGTGTCAAAACTTGGTTTTATTTTTTTTGGTCATATATGTAGGTGATAATTCACGGCAGTGTGGTTCAAGAGACATTTTCTGTTTCCTTCTAGTGATGAAGGTAAAATTAGGAGAAGGCAGTGAGGTTTTAGTACATCATAGCACTTTATTTTATGAAAACAAGTAGCAGGTTTTCCACACAAATACTCATGTTTTAATCCAAAACTATTGCTTCATAATTGCATTCAGTGTACAGCAGAGTAGAAGTAGAAGGAAGTGGGTCAGTAACACATGGCTTCTTCATGCCAGCGACGTTCTGGGGGCAGTTTGCTCTGTCTTTGTGAGAAGCAGGCCTGGCTCTGGCCTCAGGGAACTTTCCTGTTGTGCCAGCCCATGGCCAGCGGGGCACAGCCAGGCCTGCAGTCCCTGGCAGCCATGGATTGCCAGAACGGGGTTCGTGGAGCCATCCTAGCCGCCCCTTCCGCTCACTTCACGGAGGGGCGTCTGAGACCAGAGGACAGGGCAGGGTCGGGCAGGGTGGGGCCTGGGCTGGAGGTGGTCTTGGGTCATTCCAGGGAGCTCTCCATGACACCAGAGGGGAGGACATCCCCTCGGGGAGCCCAGAGGGTTTGCGGAGTGACTGGAAGCGTTGGGGTCAGGGAATGGAGTTGGATGTAAGCCAGAGGTCACCTCTGACGTAGAGGCCCAGCCCTGATGGCATGAGCTCTGTGACAGAGGGAGGGTAGGTTCGTCCTAGGACATTCTGGGCACCCCTTCCTTGGGGGAACTGGCACAGGATCAGTGCTGCAGAAAATATGTTTGGTGATGTGACTAAAGTTCAGGCCTTGGCAGCATTTTAACAGCTACGTGAGACTCCTAGCTCTTGGCCTTGTGTTTTGCAGACCACGTAAGAATCGTGCCAGGCAGCCATTCTCTGCTGGGGGCAATCTGTGTCCCAGGGAACATCTGGGGACACTTCTGGTGGTTAGGACCAGGAGAGAGAATGCAGTTGGGATCTGGTGGCTGAGGCCAGGTCTGCATGGGACAGTCCCATAGCACGATGATCCAGCCCCAAATGTCACCGGGGCTGAGGGAGCTGCTGTGAGGCCGGGCCCAGCAACATGCGACTGTCCGTTTGTGAGAACTTCAGATTTAAATGCCTCACATTTATCATGTTTGATTGAAAAGACAAGTAAGTCACTGGTTCTGTACGAGTTCCTTCCCCTGTGCCCTGGAGAGCTGTTGGGGGTTTGAACTGTATTTTACTGGGGGATTCAGTGATAACTCAAAAGAATTCATGCTTTTTTCTTCAGGCTCATGTTTGAGCATGGCCACAAAGAGAAGGACATTTCTTGCAAAAGAAAATGCTCAGTGACGCCCTCCACACGTGGCAGTGGCTTGCCAGCAGGAGCAGTTCCAGCTATGGGAAGGTGCTGGGGCTGCTGGCGCCGGGTGGGCCCTGCTGCTGGCTTTGCAGGTGGGAGAGCAGTGGGTGAGCATGCATGTCCTCATGTGCCTGTGACAGCCCACGTGCAGCAGGGGAAGGGACCTTCGATCTTTGCTGTCTTTCTTGGCAATGGACAAAATTACTTGAAAATGAAGACAGTTCACTCTCTGCCAGTGTTTTCACTTTTCTTGCATTTTGTGGCATCCAAGTGCCCGACACTCTGGACCTGGGCTGCTGTTCTCGTGCCCAGGTGGGTGGAGTGGGTTCCTAAATGTATCTGATTAGATGGCGAGTTCATCCAAGTTTGGGCAGCAGACGGCGAGCGCAGCACCTGGCGGTTGCCCCCTTTCCTTCCGACGCAAATAAATGCGTATTTGATTCCGTGATTATTGATCTCCGTGGGTGGATGTGGAGTGTTTTCAAGGACAACATTAGAGTTTTAAGAAGGAGCCCCAGGATGAAGGCAGTGACTCATTTGGAATGTTTCAGGGTGAATGCTAAGTCCTTTAGCATCAGGAAGTCTTGACTAGATACTCAGTTTGTAAAGCATCAGAGTGGATTAATCGACGGCAACACAGCGCCAAGCTCCAGTGACTGTCCTGGAGAACCCAGTGTTGCCGAGTAAAAATCTGAAGTGCGTTCATGCTGGCCTCGCCGCTGAGGGGCTTGAGGTTATCAGCGAGGTCGGAGAGAGTCTCAGCTACATTCAGTGACGTCACTTGGTCATGCCGTTTGCTAGCGATGCCGTAGCTTACACAGATGCGGTGACAGGTCCCAGTGTCGCAGCAGCGGTCAGCAGTACGTGTTTGTGTACATGGCTTGTTCACACAGGTGGGCCCTGGGGACCGGACATTCTGGAGTCCAGTGGACACTTAATGACATGACGGTTCCTCCTTTCTGAAAATGACAAATTGCATAATACACAGACACACGCACACACGCGTTTAATAAGAATAAAAAGTCTAAAATATACTCTAACTCTTCAAAAAACGTTTTTATGAAAGATGAAAGGAGGGGTGCTTCCAGTGGTGAAAAGCTGACTTGGGGCAGAATCCGTGGGAGACGCATGGGGGCTTATGTCCCAGCTGTGACCTGCTCCACACGGGTGAGGAGGGCTGGCCTCTTTGTTCTGAGCTCCTCTGCAGGAAGAAGAGAGCTGTGTGTGTGTGGGCTGGCCACGGGGGTCACGGTGAGGTGACAGCGCTCTGCGGCTGGTGATGCCTCTGGACATGCTGGGACCCTGGAAGCCCACAGCGGGTGGTGGACGAGGATCTCGCACGTGATCTGGCCAAGCCAGCCCGCTGCCCATCTTGTTACTCAGACCTGTAAGGAGGAGCCCTGCTGCTAGTGCGGTGCCTTCTAGCGGCGTCAGTGTAGTGCTTTGTGACATCCGGGGTCTTTGGTGTGACGTGCCATCGGGGATGCTTTCTCTGAATCAGGCTGAAGCCTGAGTGGGGCTTAGCCAGTGATGGCCATGCGACGTGGCCCCCGTTTTTGTAGAGAAAGTTTTCTTGGGTCCCAGCCATCCCCGTTGAGGCATGTGTCGATGGCTGTTTGCTGTGACCCAGAGCTGAGTAGTGGCCACAGGGACCGTGTGGCCCACAGAGCCCAAGGTACTAGGTGGCGGCATAAAAACACGTACACGTGCCTTGCGCTCATCTTTCGTTATCGGTACATAGTGAGGGTTACAATTTTAGTACAGGTTTTTCCTTTCCTAAGGTGTGTATACACTTTTTCGGCACCGTCTGTATTTACTGCCTGACCTTTACAGCAGAAGCTGTAGCCCAAGTGTGTAAACTCCGTCTTAGCACTGATCACCGTTTCCTCTTACACAGCCATTGAGCTGTGCGGTGAGCACTGGCCTGTAGGGTCTCTGCGGGAATAACCTCCCGGCAGAGCCGCCAAGCAGACAACTCGCTTTCCTTTGTGTCGCCTCCCCTGCCCCCGCCCACCCCACCCCCTCAGCCCTCCCCCATCCCCAACCCGCCCTCTGCCTTCCTCCTCCACTGGGTATAAGATCTGGGGGCGGGGTCCTCTCTCTGACTTTGGGATCTAGCTCTGGTTTCTGGACGTTGCAGAAGCTCCTGGCAGTCGGCCTCGCTCCCCCAGGGCTGACGCGCACACAGCGCTGGCTCATTGACCACAGCACAGGCTGCCCCTTGGGGATACATGGCCTGGGTTACAGCAATGGGCTGGGAGGTGCAGCGCAAGACGCAGAGATGGTGGCCGCAGAGCGTGTCCCTGGCCGTGGCCCGGCCTGTCTGTCTGTCTGCTAGAGGCCAGAGGAGAAGCCGCGCAGGGGACGGGCTCCAGCCAGGACTTTGTCCCCCACGGTGTCCTTTTCAATCCAACTTTAGACCACGTCTTTCTGGCTTCTAGAAACTTGGGAGGTTGGTGGAGTGTCACAAGAACGTCCCGAATCCTTTGAAGAAAACAAAATGGGGCATGAGGAGAATGAAGCTGCGCCTTCCCGTTTGTCTTAGGGTCAGGGTCGCTGCCCCAGTCGTCAGAACTGTGAGGTCCGCTCCCTGTAACGAGGCACTGGGTGGGGGCGGCTTTGTGGAGGACTGACCACGTCCCCCAGAGGGAGGGAGCCCCCCGCCCCCCACGTGGTGCAGCCCTTGGATCCTTCCTCGGAAGACCAGGTCACTCTGGTCACTTTGGATTGGAATGAATTCTTGCTTGGTGTTCTTAGGTGTGTGTCTGGGTATATGGGTTTCTGTTTCCTGTCTGTTTTGTTTTCTCCGTTGTGTCAAGAGTGGGTATTCTAAAAGCCGTTATTTGACAATCAGTCAAGGGTTTCTGATTTGTTTTTATAGAAATAGATTTGCTGAGTGACTTAAAAAATACTCTTTCAGGTAACTTATTGCAATATACATATTTCAAACCCAGGTATATCTGTGGCTTCTTCCCCAGTGTGAGTTGCTTGTAAGTTTTGGAGCGCATGTATTGGATGCGTGTGTCGGGGGCTGGAGGGGGCGTGATGCCTTTGAGTGGGCTTCACACCTGATGGTACGACTGACCGAGGTGAGGCCGCATGGTGCTTCCCGCCCCACAGATGTCCAGCTGGTCGGTGTGAGGGGTCCCCCTTTAGAGTCAGCCTACTGCCGCAAAGCCCTTCTGCTTCTGGTTGGTTGTCAAGGTCTCTGAATACCATTCCTCAGCGTGTAATAACCGTGGCCTGTTTGAAGCTGCCTCCCTCCTGTCCTGCTCACAGGAAGATGGACGGTTCGGCTCATTTATGAGCGGGAGTCGTGAGCTGTCCTAGGCTGCCCAGAATTCTTTCATTCCCAGAGATGTGTTGATAAGAACCTGTGGTCAGTGTGATGCTCATTACAGGCTGTAGATGGGTCTCTAGGTTTAAGCCACTATCTTCCGAACTATTGTGAAGACTTCAGCAGAGTTTACATGTGGGGAGGTGGGGTCACATGCAATTGAGTTGCCAAAAGGGTTTGAGAAAGGCTGGATTAAACCAGATCAAGTCAGAAAGTTTCTTTCATTTCAGGGTTTCTGAGGCTTAGGGTTCCTGTGTCCATTGGGAATCTCCCAATGAGAGGGCATCTTCAGGACTTCCCGAAAGTTAGAGGACCACGGCTCCCCATTTTTCCTTCCAGTAGGTGGCCATTCAAGGGTCTGGGAAGCACTCCCTTCGGTCCCCGAGCTCTGATGGAGTGGGGTTCGTCCTCACCCCCAGACAGACTCGTCTCCACCTGAAGACGTCGCTGCACCAGGCTTGCATCCATCGGGACGCCTCACTTTCTGTGCTTCTCACCTGTCTCACCCTGTCGGGGCGCTCAGAACCCTGCCTGGGAGTCTGTGATAAGGGCACACACGGGCTTTCCCTGGCGGTGCTAGCAGAAGGGCCGCTGTCACTGGGGGACGTACCTTAAGATGTTTTCAGTGTTGGACTGTCACTTTGTTTCCTGAAACAAGTAGGGAGAGGTGGGTTATGGAAACCAGACTGTGTCCGCGGGACCCCGGTGCCCCCTCCGCCCAGCCAGCATTCTTCAGCTCACACACAGCCCACGTTGGGGACACCATCACTGTGGCACTGAGGTTAGCATTTCAGTGTGCCCACCTGGCTTGAGGTGCACGTTGTGGAATGACGGGGACAGCCCCTGGCTGGATGAGTCATGGAGAGTGAAGGGAGGGTGTGGGCGGAGGAAGGGCAGGGCTACCCGAGGGGCGCACCCACGGCAGCCACCCAGGTGAATTACGCACTGCGGCTTCCCCGGCACTGAGTGATGCCCCAATGTGTGTGGTGACTGGGGTTCGGGCTCGACTCTTTAGAAGTATAACATACTCAGGCAGTGCTTTGTATAATGATTCTTGTGACTAGCTTGAACCCTTTGGGGAAAGAACCTGGGTGTGAGTGAATAAAAAGTAAACAGATTTGCTCTATTTGCAGCCAAGTATTTGGGCCTGTTGATGACTCTCTTGCTTCCCAATTTTAGCACCAGGTACTGTGTGCACCCCTCAACCTACCCTGCGGCCTCCAGCACCCACCGTGCCTGGCGATACCAACCGCGTTTGCTCACATGTGTAGAGTTTCTTAGAACATGGCCGTGTAGGGCAGGCCAGCGGGCAGACACACAGCCTGGCTCAGCCCCCAGGCCTGCGGCATCCCACAGCACTCTGTCCCCAGGGCCACCCTCACCCCAGTACCCTGTGAACTACAGGACACAGCATGCCCCTCCCCTCCCCACCCCCCACGAGATGGCACCTGTGCAGGGTTTTCTTGATACTGGTGCTCTCACAGCTCTCTCTGAAGCAGATGTCTTGGTGCAGTTTGTAGACTCGTTTATACCTGTTGCAAGAAAGCTCTGTAAAGGCCAGACCTGGAGCTGCTGCACCCAGGCCGCGTGCACCCACAATAGCAGTGAGGGTGTTGGGGGAAAGGCCTTATTTCCCTAATAAAAGTTAATCTCACACGGATGTACTAAAATGCCCCACATAAAAATCGTGTGATTTTTAAAAATTATCTTTACCGAGGTGTGATTTACATTAAATAAGATACACCCCATTTTAAGTGTACGTTTTGAGGAGCATTGACAAAGTCAATGATATTAAGAGAGAAAACGTGAAATTCTGAAGACAGGTCCTGCTTGGGGCAGGCCACCCAGCCCTGAGGCCCTGAAAGGCTGACCTCACTTTGTCCGTGGGCAGTTCACGGAGAAGTTGGAGAAGCCTGGTAGATGCAGGTGTGAGATGCTGGTGGGTAGTGTGGAGCAGGAGACCTGACTTCAAGCCCTACCTCCTATTTACTAAGTAGCCTGCTTTGCGCACGGCTCTGAAACTTACGCCTCAGTTTCGTGTGAAGTGGGAATTACTCATGCCACCTCTGACAAATTTGTAGATGATAGTGAATGGGAAAGTGTCTTGGTTCTTGTTAACGCCCTCAAACGTCAGAGCTGTTGAAAGAGATCCAGGGACTTTAAAGGCAGAGTTCTAGCTCCTGTGCTCTGTCTAGAACCTTTGGATTTAGGCCTTTGGTTAAGACTTCCAGCCATCAGGGAGTAACAGGATCGGAAATTAACTTCCCAACACAACAACCAGAGAACTGGGCAAAATATAAGAAGTAATTCTTTTCAGATGTTAGAAAACAGTGCAAGACTGTGATCCTTGAGAGAAGGGAAACAAATGAGATGAGTTCTGTGATCGCCCTGGACTTCAGTCTGGAGGCACCTTTTGGACTGCATTGCAGGGGCCAGGGAGCAAACAGCTGAAGAAACAGATTGGAGTTGGGACGGCAGAGGCATCTATGTTTATGGGGCAGAGTCCTGGAGAGGAGGGAGGTAAGCAGAGGATGAGCTTCAGAGATCTGGAGAAGCGTCCCCTTGAAAAATAAGCTGTGCATTCATAGCGTGAAACCCCGTGAGGCTGGGCAAGAACTACTGAGGAGGTGAGTGAGTCCCGGAGCCAGAGCAGAGAGGTCTTGATTAATAACAAGCCATTCCATAGAAACAGAAACCCCAGAAAGGCCATGCCCTAGAAGTGGGGCAAAATTAATCCCAGAATAAAGGTGATGCTAAAGTCATCCTAAAACAAGCCTCAAAAGGATCAAATTAAACTTAAATAACTACCTTGCAGAAAAAAATAAGGAACATTCTTGAAAAGAATACAAAAAATAAAAACCCAGCACGCAGTAACAAAGTTTACAATATCCAGCATCCAACAAAAAAATAAGACATTCAAAGACTAGTGGAAAGAATCAAGAAAATGTGACTCATAAGCGGGCAAAGAAAAATAAAAGAATAGGAAAACACCCAGAAATGAGGTCAATGACAGAAGCAGCAGATAAGGACCTTAAAAATTTGTTCCATGTGTTCCGTGATCGAAAGGAAAACATAAACAAATAGAAGATAAATGGAGGAGCTAAGAAAAACAAAATGGAGCTTCTAGAGATGGAAAAAGCATCGTATTTGAAATGAAAATTTTGCTGAATGGGATTAATGGTAGGTTAGACATTGCAGAAGAAAAGATCAGTGAACTTGAAGGCATAGCAATAGGATCTATCCAAAATGAAGTAGAGAAAAAGACTGAGGAAAATGAAAAGAGCCTCAGTGACCTAATGGACAATATCAGTCTAATACATGCATAATTAGAGTCCCAGAAGGAGAGGAGAGAAATGGACAGAAAAAAATATTTAAAGAAATAATAGCCAAAATTTCCCAAATTTGATGAAAGCTAAAAAGCCAGAGATACAAGAAGCTTCATAAACTCGAGAGAGTAAATACATACACACTCACAACTCTACGAAAGGACATCATAGTTAAATTTCCCCAAACCAGTAATAAAGAGAAAACAAAAGCAGCCCGAGTGGGTGGGGGACAACATTTCATATAGTGAAAGAAAGATAAGAACGACTGCAGTCTTGTCTGAAACCATACAAGCCAGAGATAAAAGAATGACGTCTTTAAAATGATGGAAGAAAACACACACGTGTCAACCAAGAATTCTATATTGAGCAACTATATCCTTCCAAAAGGAAGGTAAATGAAAACCTTTTCAGCCAGACAACAGGCAGAGAGAATTCATCCCCAGCAGACCTGCACTACAGGAAATGTTACAGCAAGACCTTCAGGCAAAGGAAGACGGCACTCAGAGGCCCATGTACCAGAAATGGCAGCCACGCAAGTAAGTACGACTGCACTCAAGGTTTTTAAAGGTGATTGTTGGGAGGAAAAACAACATATTGTGTGGTTCAGAGCACGTGTGAAAGTAACACGCCTGACCTGACAACAGTAGTCAGTCAGCTCGCTGCCGTAGAGGTCTCCCCTATGTGATGTAATTAAAGGTCTGTTGTGACAAGCTGAAGATGAATATTGGAAATCCCAGAGCAGCCACTAAAAAAATTAAACCAAAGCAGTATAACCAGTGAGCCAACAGTAGAGGTAAAAGAGAATATTTAAAATCCAGAAGTAGGCAGGAAAAGAGAAAAATGTAACGAAGATCAGATGGGGCAAATGGGAAACAAATAGCAATACAGTAGATTTGAACCCAGTGACATGTCATTACATTAAATGTCAGTGGTTTCACTACTGCAGTGAAAACCAGAGGTGGCAGCCTGGATAGACAACACGGCCCAGCGTGTGCTGAGTGCAGGCGGCTGCAGAGGGAGGGTGCGAGCTCTCGGCACACACGTCGGTCGCTGAGGGCTGGTCAGCTACCCGGCCTGAGGCTGGTGGCTCCTGTGGCTTCGCCTACCGTTCCACAGAAGCCACGTTTGGGTGGTCTGCAGACGTGGAGTCCCAAGTCCCAGTGCAGCTCGCTGTGTCCTGTTTCCCTGCTTTGTGTGAAGCCCTGTGACCTTGCCTGCCTACATCCGATCCAGAGTGACCTGAAGCCTGTGATCCTCTGCTCGGCATCCTCCTAGTTCCTCATGTCACAGAGAACACGTGCCAGAGTCCTCCCACGGGTGTCCAGGGCCCCCTGGCGTCCCCCTGTCCCTGCCCCTCACTCAGCACGAGCCCCACGTGGGCCCGCCCCTGGCGTCGGCCTGGGCAGCTGACACGCTGACTCGATGTGTCCCTGAGATACCCCTCACCTCCATGTGTCAGGTGTCACCTTTCCCACGAGGCTTACCTGACACCCTGTTGAATGCTGCAGCCAGCCCGCTGCCTGCCCCACCCTGGGCTTTTCTGGCCCCACGTGCTCATCTCGTTAGCACTGACCGCCTTCCAACACTGCGAACATACCGTGTGTGCTTCCTGTGTCTGGCTGTCCCCTCCCCTAGAATGGAAGGGCCCAAGGGCAGGGCTTGGGCCTTTTCTGTTCACTGCCATGTGCTGAGGGTCTAGAGCTGTGCCTGGCACATAATAGGTGCTCATATGTCTTTGTCGACTAAACAGATTATAAGTGGGACACCACAGAGTCACAAAGTGTTAGCAAGAAAGGTCCTAAGAGGGGCGGTAGGCAAACTGTTGCTGTGAAGCCCATTTTATAGAAGGAAATCTGAGGCATGAGGGCCCTGTCATCACTTAATGGCAGAAGCAACACTCAGCTTCTCACGTGCTGTTGTTTATTTTTGGGGTCTCTGAGGCAGAGAGGAGTGGACCCTGCCATCGAGGGAAGTGGGGCCGACTCCGCTAGAGGGGGCGGGAGCCAGGCCTCCTGGGCCTCTGCTCCCAGCTGCACAGACTTCCTTCTGCCTCAGTTTCCTACTGTGTCAGAGCACACCGCTCTGTGCCTGCCTGATGGTGTCCTCTGGGCCTTGTGAGGATGGGGTGAGCTGCCCTCTGTGGCAGGTCAGGAACACAGCAGGCGTGGTGAAGGTGGAGGAGAGACTTACACGTGGTGACAGATGCCTCCTTCCCAGACCGGCAAGGACTTTGTCTCCGAGAACAGCCGTGTGCAGGGCTGGGGCACTTTCTTACAGGCTGCGGCACAAAGGGAAGGGCCGTGGCTCAGGGGAGCTCGGGGCCCAGGTGGCCCTCTTCCTGCACCCTGGAGGGCCCCGGCAGCTGGTCTGGGACTGGGGTCCACCCCAGCTGCTTCCTGCGACTGCGTCCTCAGCGACTGGGGGCTGCTCTGATTGGGGTCCTTGAAGCCTGCAGGCTGGTTTCCCTTGGGCTCACCATAGTCCTGGGTGTGAAGGGCCTCGGGGTGGTGTTGCTGGCATGGGACTTCTGCACCCCCCACCTCTTGTCCTCAGTCCAAAAGCCATAGCAGAAGCCTATGGCCTTTTCCCTCCTACCTCCACATCTAGCCCCTGAGCCAAAGGAGCCCTTTGCACCCCCCTCTCACTGAGGGGGGGCTGTTGCTCTGCCTTTGCTTTCTGACTGTCCCCAGACCCCACACTTCCCAGGCAGCACCTTGCACCCTGGCACTTGGGGGCAGTGGGAGGCCCAGTGGCTCACTGCCCACCAGCCTCCCCACCTGTGCACTTGGACATCTGGGCACCGAGGCCGGGCCCCATCCTGGCACCGCACGGTTTGAAGTCCAGTGGCAAAGCCAGCCTGGGCCAGGGGTGTCGTCACAGCCTGCTGTACTAGGGTCTCAGGCCCCCCCACCAGCCCAGACAGATGAGGGCAGTGCCCCTGACTTACCGAGCTCACAGCGTCTGCCTTTGAACCCCGGGCTGCAGTCACAGGTGTGGGCGTCCACGCCTGGTATGCAGGTGCCTCCGTTCTGACAGGGGTTTTCCGAACAGTTCCCAGGGGCGTCTGCAAACAGGCCGTGAGTGGTTAGTCCCCTGGACCCCAGAGGAAATCCTCGTAGCATTGCCATGTTGCAGCCTCCTCCTGTTCCTAACGCCGCTGTGCCCTCGAGGGGGTCCCATTTCAGGTGGTCGGAGAGAACAGAGGCGAGAAGACTGGCCTCGGCATGCCTGGGCCTCACCCCATAACCTTGAGGGGCAGGGTCATGACCGTGGTTTTGCTGGGACCCTCAGTGCTGAGCCCCCCATGGCGGAGGAGCCTCATCTCGCAGCTTAGATTGTGGTTGGACTCTGGTGGCCTTCAGGACAGACCCCCAGCCTCGCCCTGGCCTGTGCCACCCCTCTCCCCACGATTCTGCTGACTTTGCCCTTGCACAGGGCTTCTTCTACTTGGAACACCAAGGGCCCCCTTCGACAGCCCCACTTGGAATTCCCTCCTCGTCCTTCGATGCCTGGCCCGTCCCCAGGCTACCTGTATCCCCCAGGTGGCCTCACAGCCCTAGTCCAGGCAGCCCTCTGCAGGACTGTGCTGGCTCCTGTGCCGCTGTGGGCTGCTGTCTGCCTGTGTGCCCGACAGCTGCTCACCATACTGGGGGCAGCTAGAGGCAGGGTGCTCAGTGGCTGCCAGGGAGGGGCGGCCAGGCCTTGCCCTCTTGGGGTCCACAGTCCTTTCTTTTTAGCTTTGTCAAGATAACTACTGTTTTCCTTTTCAAGTTTAGAAAGTTAAGAAACACGAAAGAGTAAGAATTGTGCATCGCCCACCACTCCCAATACCAGAGGGCCAGTCTCCGCTCTGCCATCTAACGCAGCCCCCACGCAACGCAGCCCCCACCCAACCTCCTCATGCAGTGCTGACGGAGCCGACCCACCATGTCCCCCCCCCCCGCCCCGGGGGCTCGCAGTGATCCTTCCTCACTGCCCTACTTCACATCTCTTCTCCCCTCATTCCTCAGGCTTCCCTTGTCTTCCCCAAAGTGCTGAAGGTGACTTGCGGGCTTTTAAAAAAAATTTTATTACAAAAAATGTCAAACCTACAACACGTAGACTATGAAGAAGCCCATACGTCACTCAGCTTCAGTGGTGATCAGCATTTTGCCTCTCGTTCAATCGCTTTCCATCTTTCCATCTCCCTTTCTCTCATTGAAGAACTTCAAAGCAGTTCACAGACACCGTTTCTTTGGGAATCTGATACGTATCTGATACGTAAAGACGTACACATTTCTTACAGAAGTGTGTTGCTATTACTACAAAATTAGCAGTGCTGCCTGAGTATCTTAAGCAGTCACAGTCCACCTTCCAATCCCCCATCGTGTTAAAAATGTCATTTACAACTGGTCGCATCTAGTTAGCAGGCAGAAGCCACAACTCGCTGTAGTGGGAGGTGTCTCCTCTGGTCTGTCACTCTGTCTTCTTCCCTTCTACATTTACTAAAGAAACCAGGTCGTTTTTCCTGCAGAATCCTCTCCTGGATTTGACTGCTGCTTTCTTGTAGCATTAACTCATTCCCCATCCCTGTGTTCCTCTGAAACTGGTAATTAGAGAGAGGGGCTTCAGATGGCCTTTACGGGACTGCTTCCCGGGTGGAGGTCGTGTGCCCCTCGTTACATTGTGAGATGCGTGATGTCTCCAAGTGCATTAGTGACAGGGTCGTGCCCCGGGGTCAGCGTCGGCAGCCTTGTTAGTCCAGAGTGGAGTTCTCCTAGGCTCTGTGCCCCTGATACGGATCCGAGGTCCATCGTCTCCCCAGGGCCAGAGCTACAGCTCTGCCCTCCTCCGCTGTCACTAGCCAGCGAGTCTTCTGTGAAGACCTGCTCTCACTTGGTCACCTGGAAGTGCTGTCCACACAGGCCAGGCCAGATAAATGCTCCATCCTTTCCTTGTATACTTGCAGAATGAGTCGGTTCCCACCACGTGGTTCCTTTGAGCTTCGTGATGGATTTCTGTGTATTTGATGAATTTCTGTCTGTTGCTTCCTTAGTTTTCTTGATGCTCAAATGATCCTATCTTTGGCCAGCGGGACCCCTTTCAGGTTGGCTGCCCTGCCCTTTTGACACAATCTCAGTTGTTTCTGAGAGCTTGCTTGCCCTTTTACAAGTATGTCCTGGGCTTATTTTGTCTCTGTTCTGCTTCAGTCTTGGAATCAGCTGTTTCTCCAAAGACCCCGGTTCCTTTTAGGATGGAACTCCTAGGAGGATGGTCTCTAGAGCCCACAGCCTGAGAAATGGAGGTGCTCACTGTTAGGGGGGTGTCAGTGCGCCAGATCTTTTCAGTAGACAGAATTAGGAAATTAGATTTAAAAAACAAAGATGAACACTTATGAGTTCATACCAGTATTTCCAGTTCAAGTTAACAGTTAAACACAAAGAAAAACAGTGGCTTTCCTTCTTTGGTTTTGTGTTGTATCTCATTGTGCTGAAAATCTTGGTGTCATTAACACTATTTACCCCACAATATACATGTAATAGTTTTAAAAGAACAGTATTTTAAAATAGTGTTTAAAATAACCAGTATTACTACTAACACTAAGGTCACTGAGTACAGCTTAAAATTTCTTGGCAATTCTTTTTATCCTTAGAATATATCTCACTGGGAGTGAATAGTCAAATGCTGTTTTTAAAATCACTTAAAATGATACATTTTTTCCCCGTGTGGTTATGCCATCAACATGATAAAAATAAGTTTATTTTAGTTTGCTTTCAATATTAGGTGTTGCTTTTTTTGAGGTGTCATTTAAAAAACGTTTTATTGTATTTTAATGTACTATGAAGGCATAGTCAGAGAAGTCTAGCATCCATCTCCACGCCCGTTGCTTCCTTGTTCTTGTTCTTTCTTTTCTTATATAGTTAATACTTTTTACTAGTTTTACTTTTTAAATATAGAAAATAAGTAAATATATTTATATTTCTCTTCCCCACTTTCCTACGCTGAAGAGATACAAAAACACTGATCTGCACCTTACATTTTTAAAGCAGCTTTGTTGAGATATAATTTATATACCATACAACTCACCCATTTAAAGTATACAATTCATTGTTTTTCTAGCATATTCACATATATGTGCATCATCAATAGGCCGTTTTAGAACATTTTTATTACATCAGAGAGAAACCCCACACCCTTCGGCTGTCACCTCCCTACACCTCCACCCCCTCCCCCAGTCCTAAGCAACCACTGATCTCTTTCTGTCGTTATCGATTTACCTGTTCTGGACTTTCATGCGAATGGAATCATATTATATGTGGTCCTTTGTGACTGGCTTCTTTCACTTAGCTTAATGCTTTCAGGGTTCATCTATGTTGTAGTCTGTCCATAATTCTTTTTATGGTCAAATAATGTCCCACTGTGTGGACAGACCACATTTTGTTTGTCATTCGTCAGCTGGTGGACGTCTCGGTTGTTTCCACCTTTTGGCAGTTATGAGTGGTGCTTCAGGAACACTCGTGTCCAAGTCCTCGTGTGGACACGTGATGTGGGCTGTTACCAGAGCGGAATTGCCAGTCTCACGGTGACCATTTAATTCTTCAGACTATTTCTCTATGAAGTGGCCACACCATTTACATCCCAGCCACAGTGTCTGAGGCTCCTTTTTCCCCACCTGCTCTCCAGCGTTTGTTGTTACCTGGCTCTTCTTATTGTAGCCACCCTTGTGTGTGTGAAGTGGCATCTTGTGGTTTTGGAGTATTTCCCTGATGGGTAATGATGTCCAACATCTTTTCATGGGCTTGTCGGCCACTCATGTATCTTCCCTGGAGAAATGTCTATTCAGGTCCTTTGCTCGTTTCTTAACTGGGTGTCTTCTTCTTATTCAGTTGTAAGTATTCTTTATGTATTGTAGATACAAGATGCTTTTCAGATGTATGATTTGCAAATATTTTCCTATTTCATGGATTGTATTTTTACTTCCTTGATGGTATCCTTTGAGCACAAAAAGTGTTAAATTTTGATGAAGCCCAATTACCTTTTTTCTTTTGTTGCTCACACTTTTGATGTCACATCTGAAAATCCTTTGCCAACTCCAAGGTCATGAAGATTTACCCCTGTGTTTTCTTCTAAGAGTTTTATAGATTTTGTTCTTACGTTTAGGTCTCTGATCCATTTTGAGTTCATTTAGTGTATGGTGTGAGGTAGGGGTCCTGCTTCATCCTTTTGCGTGTGCACATCCAATGGTCCCAGAACTGTTTGTTGAAAAGGCTCTTCTTTCCCCCATTGAATGGACTTGGTGCCAGTTGCAATTAGCTGGCCACAGACGTGTTGGTTGATTTCTGGACTCGCAGTTCTGTCCCACTGACCTAGGAGTCCTTCCTTGTGCCAATGCCAGCCTGACTGGATTACCATTGCTCCGTAGTAAGTTTTAAAATGGGGTGTAGGAGTACTCCTACTTTTTCAGGACGGTTTTTGCTATTCCGGGTGAATTTTAGATACTGTACACAACAACTGTCCAGAGACACTTTACTGTGATCTTGCGAGCGTGGCCGTGTGAGCCTATGTCAGCCGCTCTTGCCCTCCCTCCTTGGGCCCAGGCTGCAGAGACTTGACTGACATTCCTGACGTTCCTGACAGCTGGGACCCTAAGCCAGCAGTGCACGCAGCAGTGGGAGTTTTTACCAGAGCTCCGTCTCTATAGTCTCACCCTACAAAGTGGTCTCCTGAATCCTGAGTTTATCGTGGCACACATTAAAATAAATAAAAACTGATTGGAATAGGAGTGGGCAGTGAGGATAAATGACAGAGCAAAGAGGTTTAAGTTCTGCCCATGCCTGCTGTTGCCTGGAGATGGTGACTGCCTGCCTATTTCTGGGTGGCAGCTACCCAGACCACCCGGGTAGGTGTCCGGGTGTCTGGGTTGTCCAGAAGCCCCACTGGGGTGAGAAGTTGGGGAAAACAGGAAGGATTTGAGTAGCCTCAGTGCTCACTCCAAACTCCCAGGATGACAAGCTTAGGAACCCTCCTTCATGAGCTTCTCCTGGGGGCTTGAAGGTGTGGCCTTGGCCTGGGGATTTGCTTGGTGAGGAAACGCCAGCTGGGAGTGTTAATTGGGTGCCTGGAACGCTGTGGATCCTCCTTTTCTTGAGAAAGAAAAGTCTTACAGCTTCCAGAGGGAAGGAGCAGGTTATCCTACAAGGAAACAAGACCAAGGTTGACACCCAGTGACAGCAGTATGGACAGAGGATGACAGTGGACTGATGTGTGAAGAACTGAAGGGGAGAGGAACTTTGAATCTTGAATTTTACATCCAGCCAAATTGTCCTTCAAATTTGAGAGCCAATGAGAGTATTTTCAAGCATGTAAGAACTCAGGAGTTTGGCCATGTAAAATCCCAATGAGTGTCTTGCGGAACTTCACCAGCTGATTATAATCTTTTGCAGAAGACCAAGAGCAGCCAAGGCACTGAAGGTCAAGGGAGAAGACTGGCCCTGAGGGACGGCACGCCTTACCAAGGACACCGTTGTGAAACAGTTGGTGTTGGCACAAAGAAGGTGAAGCCACGGGAAGGAGTGAGGCCAGAACCTTTGGTTGGTACCAGTGAGGAGACGCTGGACCGTGTTGGCACTCCAGAGATGCAGATCAGAGCCCAGGAGGTGCGCGTCATACCCGCTCCACTGGCAGGACCTGCAAGCCTGGCACCATCAGGTTCTGGAGAGGCTGGGAATCACCCATGTCCCTGACACGGCTGGAGGGCATGTAACAACTTAGCCTTCCCATGTGGTTCGGGAGTTCACACATCCCTGCCCAGCATTTCCATTTTCACACACTTGTGGGATGTGTACAAGGCCGTCAGAGTGGCACTGCTGACACCTACCGCACACCCTATGTGCCCCCAGGCAGAGTGCGGCCGAGGCCATGCAAATCACCTGCAGACTTGATGCTCCATAGTGACAGCGAGTGAGCTGCAGCTGCACGTACAGCACCACTGACCATGGTGCAAGACGCTGGGCCCAGCATGATGCTCACCTGGTCGCGAGACCCACCATTGTTCAGGCATGCGTGGAAATGTGCCGACCTCACTCCCCCCATCGTCCTCCCCGACAGAGCAAACGGATGATACACACAGGGAGTGCCAGCAAGCACAGTAAGTTACTGTCTGCGTCCTGGTTCCTGGTCAGGGTCCAGACCGAAAGACCATTATTTCAGCAAAAGCTAACTAAGCAACTCCATAAAAGGGGCCAGTATGGCCCAGTAATGAGTATGACAGGAACCAAAGACCATGACTCATTCTGCACAGCTGGGGCCACTAAGGACTTTCTCTGTGATCACCTAACATCATCTCGTCCCCCGCCCAGAACATGCACACCTCACACTGGCCAACCCTGCACACTGCAGTGCCAGCGGGGCCAGCCCTGGTGCCAGCTTGAGTCTCCTTCACAAGGGACCCAGGAGAGGCCATTGGTCAGTTTTATGAAACGAAACATTGAACATTGAAAAGGGCTGACATAATGCAAGCCCTCTGATGACTTTATTTCACTTATAAAAGAGCAGCGATGAGTGTCTTGCCCAGCACCATGACTGACAGAATCGTCCGCCTGCTGTCTCTGACGTGCACCCTCTGGCAGGTGCCCTGGAGAGTACAGGTGTCCTGGGGACCCTGGGGGCCTTCAGGGAGCCATGCCCTTGGAGATGGCATGCTGGGCACTCGGCTCCCCCTTCATCGAGTGATCTGCCTTCTCTGGGATCCGGGTGATGGGGGAGCCCAGTCTGAGCCTGTGGCCGACCTGGGAGAAGGCCACGGGGTCCTGGAGGAACTATCCCCAGGGGGACGCGGCCTTGAGGGTTAGACTAGAGGAAAGGCAGAGCAGGGTCTGGACTGTGTACGGAACAGGTGCATGCCTGTTTGCGTGTCCAGAGTGGGCTGCCCCGTGAGAACGCCTGCAGACTGCACTAGCCGTGATTCTCACCCGGCAGAGCACCACGCTGGGGACAGTCCAGGCCCCGTGTAGCCCAGATGTCAGCAGGGGGCCCCCCTCAGCGGCCGCCCAGGCTCCTCCACCAAGTGCTGCCCTGCTCAACATGCTCCTCCAGGGAGGGGCCGGCGGTGGGCGGCCCTGGGTGGTTTGCGCTGTGCCGCCCCCAGGCCATCCCGTGTGTGAGAAGACGGGGTGCCGCCGCCTCCGTGGTGTGGCTCACCCCAGCTTTCCAGGGTGGGGCGTTGGGCTGCCCGTGGGGTGTGCTCTGCCTCCCACTCCACACTCAGCAGTCGGCCCTAGAAGTCCTGTCCTGCTGACTTACTTTCCACGGCCTTGTCACCGCCGCCGCGTTCGGGGAGCTGGAGGGCCAGGCCGACCTGCTCAGGGGCATCTTCTGTGTGCTCGCGCGGCAGCACAGCCGTGGGTTCTAGGAGAAATCAGGTGCCACAGTGCTGCCCACACAGCCCACTGCCTCGGGCCGCCTCCCTGAGCTGCTTCTCCCCATCAGGGTGTAGGGCTGGCTATGGGGGGCCCTGTGTGTGGGAGCAGGATGTCCACTCGCCTGCTGGCCCTCCGCCTTGGGCACGGAGCCCCGTGGGCCTTGGTACTGCCTCCTGTAGGACCGCCTTTTCTCCAAGTGGGGCCCAGCCCTCACCCGCCCACTGTCTCAGGGACCCAGCTTCTGCTGCCACCCTGGCCAAAGCTACTTTGAAGGTCACCAGTGGCCAAGGCAGGGCTGAGTCTCCTGCCTGACCATCTGGCCTCAGCCTCCTAAGCATCCTTCAGATCCCGGTCTCCTCTCCCTCCGTCCTGCTTCCTGTGGGGGCCACGACGCCCCCTCGTCCCCCTCGAATCTGCCCTGAGGCTGCCCTCCCTGCTACCAGCTCCTCGGCAGGTCTCGGCTGCGCCCTTTGGCATCGGCCCTGAGGCTTCAGGCCTGTGCCCACCATCCTCCTGGTCACCGTGAGCAGTGACCCTTCCACTGCCCCTCTGCTGGTCACCAAGGGCTGCGGATACCCTGCCGTCTCCTCAGCCCCAGGCACACGTCCTTTCCCTTTGCCAGTGGTTTCCCGTTGCTTGTGTTGGTTGAAAATGATCCTTACACCAGTGATTAGGTGCCAGAGAATTCTGTGCAGATGGGACCTGGCTGACCAGGGAGGATGAGGCCTGGGAGTCCTGCCCAGAGTCCCCAGCTTGTCTGGGGCGGGGGCAGCCAGCAGGCCTGCTGGTTTCAGAATTCTTGGGGGTGGGGGTCTGCTGCAGATGCCTGGCCTGCCCCCAACTGCTTCACAGGTGGGAGGGGCCAGGACCTCTGTACCCATCGCCCCCTGTGCTGCTGGGCCAGGCAGACAGGCCTGGTGGCTGCTGCGGGCAGTCCAGCTCGACCTGGCCGAGCAGGACCTGAACCCACAGGTTCTGCCCCGAGGTGCGACATGACCTCAGTGTGATGGGGACGTGAGCTCCTCGGGCCACAACGTGTGTGCCCATCACCTGGTTCCCTGTGGGCAGACGGAGCCCATGGCACAGCGAGAAGCCCCAGGGCAGGCTGGTGCTGCTGGTCCAAGGGCCACGCTTTGACAGCAGCACATTCGATGGAGTCACGCCTTTGGCTCTGCCGCTGACCAGCGATGCTCCGTCCTGGCTTGGGGAGCAAAGCTTGCATGTCTCGGCCCTGCGTCCAACACGTTTCCTTCTCTTCTCTCCTGTGCCCTGCTTGCACCCTGCACGTCCACCCCATATGGTTGTTTCGGGAAGGCTTCCTGTGAATCTGGATGGTGTAACCTGTTCGTGCTGGCCCCCGAGCCCAGGGCTGTGCACTCCGTGGGGGTCCCTGACCGGAGATGGCGTTAGGCATGGGGGTGGTCTTGAAGCTCTGGTTTCAGGGGCCTCATCCCTCATCGTTCTGGGGACAAGTGCTGAGGGCGTGGCACTGAAGCCACTAGGGCTGGCCACGATACTCACGTGATGTCACAGTGACCGATTTGCTGGGTGAGCCACCAAACTTGGCACTCATTCGTCCTCTGCCATCCACAAGCTCCGAGAACCTGCTGGGAGAGTCCCCAGGGTCACCACGTGAAGCGCGGTGCCTGGGGCCTCATGAGGTGACTGTGGCATCTGGCAGCTCCGTGGGGGCTGACGGCAGAGGAGTGTACCTGGGGGCCTGGGTTGGCATTTCGGGGGCCCCGCGGTCGTTGAGCAGACGTAGCTCCGGCAGGCGTGCGGGGGGCAGTCTGTTTCTGAGCACCCGTGGGTGGAGTCCTTCCCGGTGCCAGCGTCTGTCCGCACCGTCTCTTGGGGCTGCAGACACGTGGGGGGCAGGGGGTGGCCACATGAGGCAGATCTGGGGCTTCCCTGTGCCTCCATCCCACCCGCTGCTCAGAGAAAACTGAAGGGACGCGCCTGTCCCTGTGGTCCCATGGCGGGGTTGGGGCTTTCTGAGAAGCCCTGGAGCCCCACTCCCCACCTGCCTGCTGGCTGGGCTCCCATCTGAGGAGGAACCACAGCATCCTGCTGTGAGGTGCACACTGCCTGGCAGGGTTGACGTGGACTTATCCTAGCCCCCACCCTGGCCCAGGTCTCGTCCCACAGGGCGGGGCCAGGCTCTGCCATCAGCCCCCACCCCCACCCCACGCTCACCCCGCAGGTGGTGGCATGGCTTCTCTGTGGGTCCTTATCACCTAACTGTGCCCTTCACTCCCCTCCTTCACCCGTGAGACCTCCTCCCCTGGCAGGTGCACCCGGACAGAGCTGGGTCTGAGTCTCAGAGCAGGCTGGTGGGTCGGGGAGGAGGCGCCGTGCGTCTGCCCCCTTGGCCCCCCCCCCCCCGCCAGGAGACACCATCTCCACAGACCTGCCTGAGCTCTAAAGTGTGAGCAGGACCCTGGGGGCCACCATGCCTGAGCCTCCGCGCTCCCGAGCTGCCCCCGACCGTCTGCCTCTCCCAGGCCACCCCTCCCTGTGGCTGTCCTGACCTCTCCACCCGGGTGTTGCCCTAGCTGCCCACCTCACTGTGGTCCAGCACTGCCCTCTGTCGGCACCTGTTTCTAGGTGATGCCCTGTGTGCCCTGCACAGCCCACCTGGGGTGCCCTGAGGTGGACGGTGCACAGCGAGGACGGCACAGCACGCTGAGTTTTCCACATTGCTCGGCTGGCCCAGCACCAGCTATCCTGAGCCCTTCCCCCCACCACTTCTCACACACGAATTCTCCTGCTCCTAGGCTGCCTGTCTGATGTCCCTGGGATGGTGTGGCCGTGCCAGGGCAGGTGGCTCTGTCCTCATGCCCACCGCACTGTACTTACAGGTGATGATGTACAGGTGAGCGGGCTCGCTGTGCAGCTGGTCGCCTGCGGTGCTCTGCACGGCCGTCACTGAGAGCTGGTACCGCCGCCCGGGCACCAGGTCCCGCACTGTGTAGGACACCAGCCTCCCGTTGGGGACGTAGCGGCTCTTGGTGCTCTGGCTGGTGGTCACGTTGATGACGTACGCCTCCAGCAAGGTGCCTGGAGTGGGGGCATCCCAGACCACATGGGCAGAGGTGGCCGTGACGCGGGTGGCGGTGAGGTTTGCTGGCGGCAGAGGCCCTAGATGAGGCATGGAGCAGGGGCGGAGGTGAGGGGCTGACGGGGTCTTCTGCCCGGGACAGTTTAAAGATCCGACGCGGATCACTGAAGCCTCGTCTATCCAGATTTAGTTACTACAGTTGACTTTGGGGTCCTAAAGGATGGCAGGCAGGAGACATGGGGGGGCATGCAGCTGCACATGGGGGTGCAGCTGCTCAGGGTCTGCAGGGGTGCCTCCTGTGCCCCGAGCAGCTCCCCAGAATGCCTCCCACTGGCACCCAGTGAGGTCCCATGTCTGCTTATTGTCATTGTCCTCTCCTGTGGGGCACTTCTGACCCCCCTGAGCCTGGACATGCACACCTTCCCCTGGGACAGAGATGAGGGGAATGGGCTAGATCCACAGGGTAGACCAGGGTGCCAGTGCCCAGGGTCAGAGCCAGTGCTGACCCCCTGCCCGCCTGGCCAGGTCCTGCTCACCCTCCCTCCTCACCCAGCCACCGCCCTCCCGCCTGTCCACTGGTGCCCGTTGACAGCATGGTGCTCGCCCCTCCCATGCATTGGGGAGGGAGGGCCAGGTCTCCGCACAAGACCCCACGGAGCTCAGCACAGGACAGCTTGGGCACCCTCGCAAGAGCTCCTCTGGCCCTGTGCTCAGCGACCCGTTCGGCAGGAGCCCTTAGCCCGTGGATGTAAAGGTCACCCTGGAAGGGGGTCTGGCCAGCAGGCCTCCAGCACACTGCCATTTGGGGCACACTCAGCCCAGGGTTGGGTCTCTGGTGCCGCGGCCGCCGTGGAGAGGACCGATCATCTGGGAGAGGTGAGCGTCTGCACGGCCGCCTGCGTGAGCTGGCCACACCCTACTTACGGGTCCACACGTGTTGCGGTGCCGAGGCCAGGCTCTCAGTGGGGCGTCCCTGTCCCCCGAGCCCACTGAGGGCGGTCACCCAGATGGTGTATCTCCTTCCTGGCAGCAGCGCCCTGTGGGGAGAGGACAGGATGCTGTCCCGGCCCAGGCAGCCTCCACCAGGGCTGAGCTGTGTTCGGAGAGCCGAGTCTGTGTCCAGGGCAGTGAGAAGCCTGCCTGTGGGGGCCGCAGCCAGCTCTGAGGCCTGTGTCCTCTCCTGTCTGAAGAGGAGGCAAGGTGGCCCTTGACTCGAGTTCCCAAGAGGGTCCCCAGCTCGTCATGGATAAGAGGGCCCTGCTGCACCTAAACGTTTGTGCAAAGTGGGTTCACGCCCAGCACCGCTCCCCCCACCCCTGGGAGCCTGGAATCTGCCCCAGGCAGAGGGTACCCTGACCAGCCCCATAACCCTGGGTGCTGCGTCTCTAATGGGCTTTCCCGGGCCTCAGGTGTGTCATCACAACTGGTGGCGGGGAATTAGCTCCACGGGGAAAGGGCTCTGGGAGCTCACGCCTGGTCCAGACTTCTCCCCGTGAGCCTCTTCCCTTCCGTGTGCTTTGCACCGTCTGTCATGAATCCCAGCTGTACGTCGTGGGAGTCCTGGCGAGCTTGGGGGTGGCCTTGGGGACCCTGACACAATTACCAGGTGCCCACCTGGGGCTCCCGTTGTGTTTCTTTGGAAGCGGGCAGGATGTGGATCGAGGAAAGTCACAGTAACAGTTAAAAGACAAAGAAAACAGTCTTGTCTCCAGCACAAGTGGCCGTCTGGTTGGAGAGAAAGAACACACACTTGGGAAAAAGTGGCCTTGATAAGTCTGCAAACTAGAAATATGGGCAGCTCAGAGAACGCACAGGGGACATGGTGCCTAGTCTGGTGGCACCTGCGTCCCAGACTCCGCCTCCCCACGACCATGGCCACTGGCTGCTTGGGACTGGGAACTGCTGGGCAGCTCCCGCTGAGCCCGCCCGGATGGACAGACGCCTGGTCAGAGGCACAGTCATTGGACGGCCATTCCCTCAGCTGCAGCCGTGTTTGCTCTGCGGGCCCCAGAATCCGGGCCCCGTGTGGCCGAGGCCACTCCTCCCCGGGAGGGATGCTGCCCAGGAGTCCTCTCTCTCTCTGCTCGTCCAGCTGCCTGCCCACCCTGCGCAGGGTCTATCGTGGATGAAGCCTGGGAAGGCCCGCTGAACCGGAGGGGCCTGGCCATGCATTCGGAGACTTCATGCGGGTTGTTCGAGGGTTTATTTCAATCAGCAGCCATTCTGGATGACTGTTGGTCATTTGAATTGCATGTGTCCTGCAGTTTTGTCTTTAATTTGTAATAATTGGGCATAAGAAGTTTGTATGCCTAGTTTAAGGTCTGAATGGATTATCTGAACAAAATAACAATTTAAGGCGACCCTGGGGTTGGCGCGCTTCTTTCCTCTCAGGGGGTCTGCACGGCTCGGGCCGGAAGGGCTCGGGCGAGGCTCTCAGGGTGTGTGCAGGAGACACTGCCCAGATTTGCAGGGCGCCCCCGTTCTTTTGGGACACTTAAACACTTGTCCGGCAGCCTATGAGGAGGCGAGGCGGGAGATGGATGGAGGGTGGCTCCGCCTGCTGCG
This sequence comes from Rhinolophus sinicus, assembly GCF_036562045.2. NCBI lineage: Eukaryota > Metazoa > Chordata > Mammalia > Chiroptera > Rhinolophidae > Rhinolophus > Rhinolophus sinicus. The sequence goes on along the minus strand of NC_133751.1, from coordinate 209,016,903 downwards.
GGTCAGCAGGTCTTGGGGACACGGGAGGCGCCCACCCTGGTCCTCCAGGCGGGCTGGGCAAGTGGGGACAGCACGGAGGGGCCCAGAGGACCAGGCGCTGGCCTGAGCCTGGAGGGGGCAGCTGGCCTCACGCTCTCACCCGAACACGAACTTGTCCACACTCCTGTCCACGTCGGTGGACTGGTCCCCCTGGGCCTCGGGGTGGCGGATGGACACGCGGACACTGCTGACAGTGGCATGACGGACCCTGTGCAGAGTCCACCGCACGGAGATGGCGGTGGCCGTCACGTTGACGACCTCCAGGCCCTCGATAGGGCGGGGTCCTGGGGGACAAAGGGGTTGCTCAGCCAGTACAGGCGCCTCTTTGCCCCCGGGGGAGGGCAGGGGCTCCAGATGAGGCTCAGAAAGGGTGCTGGGAGGTCACAGATAGGTCCCCATGTGAAGCACCAGCCAGTCTGGGCCTGCTAAATGCGTCCCTCAGCCACAGTGGGCACTGAGTCTGGTGGGCACGCTCCAGGCTCTGCCCTTTGGGGGTTGCTCAGGACCAACCAGCTCGGCCAGATCGGTGGGTGGGGGCAGGCAGGGTACTTCCTGACGTGCGCTGACCTCGGCAAACCCCTGGTCTTTGCTCTGGGTGACTGTTTTGCTCTCACTGACAGTAACAGTCTGGGTGACGCTGGGGCCCATTGGGCATAGAGGCCAGGGGAGTCCTCTGTGACCCAACCTAGCGGAGGGCGTCAGACGTGCTGCAGTGTCCCAGCCTGGTGAGCACTGGTCCCTCCCTCCCTCCTGGTGGAGACCCCGTTCTGCTGAGGCGAGGGGAGGCTCCATCCTTCTTCCGGATGCCTGTTTCGGTCAGACCCTGCTTGGGCAGCCTGGGAAGCGCTTCTTCCTGAGCCAGGCTCAGGATGAGCCAGCCACTCCTCCCTCAGAGCCCTGACGGCTCCCGCTGGCCCCGGGGTATCCTCGTCACCTCTTGGCTGGCTTTTGGCCCCACGTGCCCATCCTGAGTTCCTTGTCGCGTCCCTCACTTGACACTCAGTGTCCTCAGTGTCAGTGCCTGGCAAGAGCCGGCAGGTGACGCCAGGAGGCCCTTTTCCTCCTGCTGAGGCCATCTCTGTGCCTCACTTCTGAGCGATGGCCATGGGCCTGCCCAGTCCTTCCCCCCCCGCCCCAGCAGTGGCACCACCTTCCAGTCTCCTCCTTCCTCACGCCCCCAGATTGGCCTCCACAGGCCATCCCCTCCCCGCCCCCCCCCAGCATTCTCCTGCAGACAAGCCAGTAGGCCCGAAGCCTCTGTAGATGCCCCCACTCAACCGCTCCCCACACCCCTTGCCTGCACCCCAGGAGGCCCTCCCTGCGGTCCCAGCACTCCAGTCCCCTCTGAGTTACTGCCCCCTTCTCAGCAGCATCAGGGTGGCCTCCTGACCCCTGGCCTGACCCCCAGCCGCCCCCACGAGTGGGCTGGCTCACCCCAAGCACTTTCTCAGGCCCCCAAGCTCGTGCCCTAACCCTGCCATCGCCTCGTCCCTGTCAGCCTGTGTCTGTCCTGTCTCTGTCTCCCACCTGCCGGGTGCCTGGCGGGCATGGGGGGGCCACTCACGCGTGCGGGCGAGCAGTGCCACCGGCCTGCTGATGTCGTTCTGGTTGTTGGCGTTACGCTTGACAGAGAAGACAGAGATGTTGTAGGCCCTTCCGGCCGCCAGGGCCCGGAGCTGGTGCGAGGAACGGCTGCGCTCAACGAAGTCCGTGCGGCGGGCCGAGCCGTCCGAGGACGCGTAGGTGACCGCATAGCCGTCTAGCACCTGCCTGGCAGCCTGGCCTTCGGGTGGGCGCCAGGAGATGGACACCCCACTCTCCTCCACTCGCTCCACCTTGAGGGCCGTTGGTGGGAAGAGCTCTTCAGGGTTTCGGTCAAGAACAAGGGAAGGGGGGTGGTCAGCTGTCGGCCGTAGAAGCCCCGGCCCCCAAGCAGGTGTCCAGCCCAGTGGCCCTAGGCCTGGCTACCCTGGGGCAGAGGTGGGCACTGCTGGCAGGGAGCCTGCTTGTGGCACCTGCAATGGACTCCTTCATTTTGGTCTATGGCCAGTGCCCCCTGGAGGGTCATGTGCACACACATGTGACTGCATTTGTGCCCCCTGGAGGGTCGCGTGTGTACACACATGTGATTGCATTTATGCCTCCTGGGGCTTATTTGCCCCTCTCTGCTTCTCAGCCAGAGCCTGGGTAAGCAGCTGCCTAGATGCTCTGCCATGGGTATGCTGCTCGGCCCTTTGACCTGTCCTCTGGCGTGTGCGCCCCCTCTGAGGGAGGAGGGGAGACCCCACCCCCTGTGCTGGTGCCCTCATGCCTCACCTTTGGCGCAGTCCTTGCCTGTGTAGCCCACTTTGCATGTGCAGCTGTGGGACCCATTGCTGGCCAGGCAGTAACCGCGGCCCCCACAGGGGCTAGAGAAGCAGGGGTCACTCACTGGGAGAGGGAGAAAGCAGCAGTGAGCTCTGGGGTGTCACCAGGCCGCCCCATTCCGGCTGGGCCCTTGCTCCTGGGGACACTGGGTAGTTCCTGTGTGGGTGTATTTGTGGGTGGTACTGTCACAGGCAGTGATTTTGGGATGGGATGGGGGACACTCTTGGAGGGGGAGGGCAGGGCTTGCCAGAGGCCCATGGAGAGGCCAGGCAGGTGTGGCCTTCTGACTCAGCCAAACCATGCTGCCACTCCCCCAAGCCAACAGCCCTGATAGGCGGGGACTTGGGGTGGGGTTAGCACAGGCCTGAGCCTCCTGGGGGCTGCCTGCAGCTCCAGCCCTCCTGCATGGCCTTGGGGCTGTGGGTGCTGGTGTAGACCTGAGGTTCCAGGCGAGGGCAGGGCCCCAGGGGCCCAGCACGGCTACAGGACACACGCAAACAGCAGTGAGCCAGCATCATGGTCACAGCCACTGCACTGTCCCCCGGGGCCCTTGCCCACCCCAGGCCTGTGTCCTGCAGGCCTCCATCACAGATCTTGTTCTCAGTGCAGCCTTCACTGCCCTGTGTGTGGGGGGGGCAGAGTCCAGAAGCTGAGTGCTGCCAGCCAGGCCCAGCATGGGGGCTTGGGACACTCCAACAGGCAGGTCAGGACACGCACCCGTTCTAGGACGAGATGCATTATCAGCAAGTGGGGGGAGTACGGAGGAGACAATCCCAGAGAGGGGGAAGTGTTCTAAAGGAGAGAACGGTGCAGGGGTGCGAGCGATGGGGGCACTGCAGGTCTGAGGTTAGGGGGTCCTTGTGCAGGAGGGGCGTTTCAGCCAGGACCTGCTTCCTGAGGAGCCCCTGCCATGGGCGGACGGGTGGAATAGACCCGATGTAAGGAAGAGCAGGTTCCCGGACCCTGGGGCTGCAATGAGCTTGGCCGTCCAGGGATGGCAGGGCCGTGTGGCTGGACGTGGGACCGGGTTGGACACGAGGCCTGCTGGAGTCTGCGAGGCGTGAGGTGGGGTCCCCGTGGGGGTTAGTGTGGCGGGGAGCTTGGCTGGGCCAGGGCAGGAGCGTGTGGGCTTGCCCCACCTGTCTCACAGTGGTAGCCGAAGAAGCCCTCCGGGCAGACGCACAGGTAGGCCCCGCCGCCGTTCTCGCACCGGCCTCCATGCTGGCAGGGGCTGGAGTGGCAGGCGTCCACCTCTGGAGAACATCCAGACAGTGGGCCCGAGCGGCAGGGGGGAGTCTGGGGGAGGGAGGAGAGGACAGCGGGAAGAAGGGAAGGGGGGAGGAGAGAGGCCGGGTGGGGGAGGGGCTTGGGAAAACCCCCTCACCCTGGGCAGGCACCCTGCTCTCCCCTCACCCCTCGCCTCTGGGTCTCTCCTACAGGGGGCCTGTCCAGCAGGGCCCCAGGGACTGCCCTTCCCTCTGCTCTCTGAGCGGCCCAGGGTGTCTGGGGTATCACAGGTGGATGAGGGCCTGGGCACATGACCCGCCTGAGCACAGCCCCTACCTGTCTCGCAGAGGACTCCAGCAAAGCCTGCAGGGCACTGGCAGACGAAGGTCCCTGGGAGGTCCCTGCAAGAGCCTCCATTTCTACAGGGCTGTGCCTGGCACTCGTCTGTCTCTGTAGAGACAGGACACCAGGCTGCATGGCCCTATGTGGGCCCTACACATCCTTACATGGGTGCTACACAGCATTATGAGGTGTGATCAAACAATACGGTGAATATATATATATTTTAAAGTATTACAGTAGAAGACACATTGCCATTGATTCCCCCTCAGAATACTCCCTCTCACTTAAAACACACTTATCCCATCATTCTTGCCACTTTCTGAAGCAATTCTGGAAGTCCTCTTTCGTGAGTGTCTTTAGTTGCGCTGTCATGGCTGCCTCGATGTCCTGAATCATTTTGATTTTGGGGAAGAGCCAGAAGTCACACGGTGCCAGGTCCTGTGAATGAGGTGATGAGGAAACATCGTAATGTTTTTATTTGACAGAAATCACAATATACCAGAAGCGATGTGTGACACAGAACGTTGTCATGATGGAGGATGATTCACGGTACACTTTAAAACACACCTTCTCTCAACCGTAGCTCACACCCGACTGACTGCACTGAACAAGTTGAAACTTGTCACACACTGTTACTAAGGTTCAACACACTGCTTCCCATATTGAAGATCCCTGCCTTTCCGTTGGATGGCACTCAGCAGCAGCATTCACCGTATTTTGTGATCACAAAGGCTCCGTGTCACACATCACTTCTGGTACAGCAATTTCTGTCAAATAAAAACATTATGGTGTATCCTCATCCACCTTATTCACCGGATCTGGCACTGTGAGACTTCTGGCCTTTCCCAAAGTCAAAATGATTCAGGACATCGAGGCAGCCACGACAGCACAGCTAAAGACACTCATGAAAGAGGACTCCCAGAGCTGCTTCAGAAAGTGGCAAGAACGATGGGATAAGTGTGTTTGAAGCGAGGGGGAGCATGTTGAGGGGGATTAATGGCAACGTGTCTTTTACTCTAACACATTTTTAAAATTTAGACATTCACCCTATTTTTGTTTAATTTTTCTTTTTTCATTGGGGAATATTGGGGAACTGTATTTTTCCAGAGTCCATCAGCTCCAAGTAGTCCTTCCATCTAGTTGTGGAGGGCGCAGCTCAGCTCCAAGTCCAGTCACCGTTTTCAATCTAGTTGCGGGGGGTGCAGCCCACCATCCCACATGGGAATTGAATGGCAACCTTGTTATTAAGAGCTCGTGCTCTAACCAACTGAGCCATCCGGTCACCCCACATTCACCGTATTTTTTGATCACACCTCGTACTGGACCCACACGGACTTACACGGCCCCCAGGATTCTGTGTGCAGGCTGAGGCCTCAGCCTCAGGCCTGCCTCTCCCTGGTCTGCCCCATGAAGGCCCCACCCCCAGGCCACTCCTGCACTTCAAGGCCCAGGCTTCCCAGGTTTCCCAGGGGCCCTGACTGGACATCCTGGGCCTGGCCGTCCCTGGGGCAGTGTCTATGTCTCAGGGTTTAGAGCCTGACACATGCATGAGGGGTGCAGGGCTCATCCAGCCATGCACCTGGCAGGCCTTCCCTCCTGCCAGCTCCGAGCAATGGCCAGGCCCTCTCTAAACCCCACGTTCTCTGTCCCCCCGAGGCCAGAGTTTGCAGGAGGCAGGAGAAGTGGGTTGATCAGCGGTCAGCATTTCTCAGCTGAACTCAATCTCCCCAAGGAGGTGGAGGCAGAGAGGTCTGTAAACCACTGTCCTGGATGTAAGAGCTGGCAGGGGCCTGAGGGCACAGGCAGTCCCCAACCAGAGGCTAGCCCAGGGAGACGACTGGCTGGGGCTGGGTGACCACGGCAGGGGACCCTAGTGCCTCAGGCCCCTGACCAGGGTGCTGGGCTGCCACCTGGCAGTGAGGGCCGGACCCATCTTACCCAGCTCACAGTGGGCTCCTTCATGCCCTGGGCTGCAGATGCACTGGTAGCCGGCGACTTGGTCCTGGCAGGAGCCCCCATGCAGGCACGGCTGGGATCGGCACTCATCGATTTCTGGGAGAGGAGCACCCGGGGCGCGGGAGCCAGGGGAGACCCCGAGAATAAAGCAGTGCTGTGTCATTAGAGGCAATGGCTTGGAGCCAAATTAAGACGGACATGAGTTTTGTTCTGAGGAGCTGGGCGGAATTCTGTGACATCCCCTTAGTGCTTGGAGGGGCCAGAATCCAGGGAGGGCACCCTGGATGTGGGAGGGGCACGCGACAGACCTGGGACTCGGTGCTGGTGCTGGGCTCTGTCTATGAATAAAGACCTAGGGGCTTCTCAGAAGACATTGGGACTCAATTCCAACGGCTCTCAGGTGGACGGGCCCGATCTTGCCAGTTCAATAAATAGCAATCATTTATGAAACCGATACAATGGGGGTGAGTCCTATGTTTTAAAATATTCACCACGGGTTTTTCTTAAACTGGGAGTTGTGCTCCTGGGTTCAAAACGTTCAATTTAGAAAAGTCTAATTGGAACGCTTACCATATAAATAAGTAAATAGTAGTGACATCATGACACCTGGGGGCCAGCACCCAACCTGACGAACTCATCTGGCCACATGCACGTCTCCATTCCATGTGACACTGATTTCTGTAGCTATCATCTCTCTGCCTCTTTAGTTTTTAAATTTTTACGAATTGCCTAACCAGTACTGTCTATGGTCTTGTCTCTGCTGTTCACGAACTTTCTTGGCAAGACAGTGTTTCATACTACTCTTCTCTCCACATTACGTTAGTATCTGCATGTGGTGGGTCGCTGCTGTTAATACGTTCCACAGTGAGATCACGGCGCACGTCATCCATCCTTGCTTGGTGCGCATTGGGTTGGTTCTAGACTTCTTGCTATTGCAAAAAAAAAAAAAAAAAAAAAAACACAGAAAACAAAAAACAAACAAACAAACAAAAAAGACGCTTCTGTGTATATTCTCTCACATTTCCTGGGGCAGATGTGCAAGCTTTTCTTAGATTTACACCTGGAAGTGGAATCTCTGGGACACAGTCTGTGTGAACTGTCAACTCAGTAGGCAAATTACCAAGTCATTTTCAAAGTACTTAAACCAGTTCACACTTCCTCCAGCAATTTCTGAGAAGTCCTGGTGATCCGCTTTCTGCTTTCTCGACATGTTAGACTTCTAAGTTTTGCCAGGTGAACGCACCTTTTTGTACTTTGGATCGGCACGCAGGTGATTGATTGCTGGCGTTCTTTTTATGTTTGCGGGTTGCTATCTCCCCTTGCATGGAATGCCTGTCCAGGTGTTCTGCCGCTTTTCCTATCGGGTTGATTATTCTTTCCTCACTGATTCATAGAGTTCTTAATATATTCTTGAAACCAGTGTGTAGCTTATATTTCACTTTCTTCTTTAAGGCTGATGAATTTCATCTAACTTTTATATAGTCAAATTGTCCGTTTTTTTTCTTTTATTGTTAGTGCTTTTTTTTTTTTTATGGCTTAAGGAATTTTTCCTTACCCCAAAGCCAAAAAGATATTTACCTATATTTTCCACACAAAAATATATAATTAGAAAACATTTAAATCCTTAATCCATATGGAATTAGTTGTTGTGTATGGTGAGAAGTAGAAAACTAATGTGATCTTTTCCCAAGCACATGACACTTTTATTCCAGCCTATCATGAAGATTTTCTCATGTGTTTTAAAAAAAGAAGTTTATACTGTAATTTTAACTTTTACATTTATGTCTATAATGAATTTGACACATAAAATGTATCATGTTTTTGATATTACAGTGCATGATGCTGTTTTATTTTTCAAGTGTTCACTGCTAGAATATGAAAATATAACTGGTTTTGTATATCGACCCTGTATCCTATGACCTCGTTGAATTCACTTACTAGTTCTATAGCTTCTTTTACAGAATTTCCTTAGAATTTTCTATGTGCATGATCATGTCATCTTTACTGCTTCCTTTCCAATAGATACGCTTTTTATTTCCTTTCCTTGTTTATGGAACCATCTAGGACCTCTAGGGTGATGTTGGGAGGAGTGGGGGAAATGGACATCCTTGCCTTGTTACTGATTATCTCTGGAAGCCTTTCACCATTAAGTATTTTGTTGGCTGTTAGTTTTTCAAGAGTGCCCTTTATCAGGCTGAAGAAATTCCCTCTACTCTTAATTAAGAGTTTTTAATAATAGTTGAATTTTGCAAATGATTTTTCTGTGTCTATTGAGATGATTGTATGGTTTTCTCCTTTATCTCCTAATATAGTGAATTACATTCATTGATTTTCAAATGTTAAAGCAGCCTGTGTTCTTGAGATAAATCCCACATGGTCGTGATATATTATCCTTTTTATGTAGTACTGGGTTTGATTTAGTAACATTCTGTTAGGATTTTTGTGCCTATGTTCACGAGGACTGTTAGTCTGGAATTTTAGTTTTTATAATGTCTCTGTCTGGTTTTGGTATCATAAAATGAGTTGAGAAATGTTCCTTCCTCTTATATTTTCTAAAAGAGCTCATATAGGTATTATTTCTTTCTTAAGTGTTTGACAGAGCTCACCAGTGTTTTGAAAATCTGGTCCTGCCATTTTCTTTGCAGGAAGGTTTTTATTACAAATCAAATTTAGTAATTATAGGGATATTCATATTTTCTATTTATTCTTCTGCCAGTTATGGTAATTTATGTCTTTCAAGGTCTTCATCCATTTCCTCTAAGTTGGGGGTATAGTGGCCTAAAGTCACAATACCCCTTGTCCTATAAATGCTGGTAAGATCTTAGCGATGTCTCCTCTTTCATTCTGATACTGCCCATTTTTCTTTTTTTCTTGATCAGTCTAGCTAGAGGTTTGTCTGTTGAACTTTTCAAGGAACCAACTTTTGGTTTCATTGATTTTCTCTGTATATGTCTTTTTTATAATTACATTTTCCAATTGTTGATATATAAAAATGCAATTAATTTTGTTATAATAACCCATATCCACTGAACGTGTTACGTTTTCTGTCATTTTCAGTAGTTTGCCTGTAAAGACAACCATATCAACCGCAAATACTGTCATTTTTATGTCCTCCTTCAACATTTTCATGACATTAATTTCTTTTTATTGCTTTATTGCATTGGCTAGTACTTCCAATACAATATTGATTAGACTTAGTGACAATGGGCATCCTTGTCTTAGTCCCAATTTTAAGGGGAATGTTTCTCTACTTAGGATAATGTTTATTCTAGGTTTGACAAGAGGCATAAGTAAAATTGCCTCAGAAGCTAATTTCCTTCCCCTGTTGGTAGCTCAGCATATGTGAGTCAGATCAGCAGAACAGCTTTTGAATTCCAGATTCACTTCCTGTATAACAAGGATCAGAAACATGCCCCACCATTCTTGATGTAACCTGTACTCCTTCCTCTATAAATGTGTGGGTTGTTATGGTCCTGCTTCGCATGGTGTGGCCGGTCTAGCTATGCCTGGCCTAAGCACGCCTCTCTGTGGGATAATGAACACTTGGGGGTGGGGGTTATATGGGCTTTGCTACTCTTAAGTTTTCCCTCCAATAATCCTATATCATTTTATACCACGTGGTACTAGAGATGTGTGACGTTATTTTTATCTGGATAAGGAAGTACTTTTTTATTCCTGTTTGATAAGAATTTTTCTTGAGTGGGTATGAATTTTTGTCAAGTGCTTATTTTTCATTCATTGAGATTCTTATTTTTCTCCTTCAATTGGTTGATGTAGCAGATTTTTCTAATATCAACAACCCTACTTGTTAATGGTGTAAGTAGTCTCGATAGACTAGAATTTCTGCATCTTTGTTCGTGTTTAATGGACGCATAATTTTACTTTCTCTACCTGCCCATGTCTGGTGTCGGTTCCAGGTTACCATGGACTCACAGAATGGGTTGGCATATGTTCTTTATTTTCTACTCTTTAGAAAAGACTGTGTAATGCTGCAATGATCTGTTTCTTGGCAGTATAGAATTTACCTGTTGCATTGTTTGGGCCTGATGTTTCTTTGTGGGAAAATGCTTTAACTACTGCTTCAATTTCTTTAAATAGTTATAGAATTATGTATACATCCTTGAGTAATTTTTGGTTAAGTTATATTTTTCTATAAATATTACGCCCATTTCTCCTAAGATTTCAAATTTATTTGTATAGATTAGTTGGTATTATCTTGTTGTCTTTCAATCTCTCTCTCTGTGTTTGTCACCTTTTTCATGTATAAAGATTTTTATTTGTGCTCTTTGTTTTTCCTGATCAGTCTTGATAGAGATTTGTCCACTTTAGTAAGTTTTTCAAAGGACAAATTTTGGTGTTGTTTATCTCTTCTTTTGTACCTTTGATTTCTGTGTCATTAATTATGGCTTCCACTTGTGGTGCCACTTTCTTCCACTTTCTTGAGTATCATTTGTTGTTTTCCTAAGTTTTGGAGTCAGACATTTAGTTCATTAATTTTGAACTTTTCTAACATGTGTGTGTTTAAGGCTGTAAATTTCCCATGAAGCATGGATTTTGCTGCATCACATAAGTTTTGATATAAAAGTCATCATTATTATTAATTTAAAATATTTTCACTGTCCATGTGATTTCTTCTTTGGCTCAAAGTATCTAAAAATATCTAAACAGAGATTAAAAAATTTATCTCATTTTCTTAATAACTTTTTTTGTGTATTCAGAGAATGAATTAGTTCAAATTATTAATTATATTGTTCAAATCTTCTTTTTGCTGATTTTTTTGGCTCCTTCACCTGAATTGAGCGAGATGGTTCAGAATTTCCCAGTATTGTGGTGAATTTGTCAGTTTTTTCCATCAGTCTGTTAATTTTTGCTTTATATATATTGAGACTATTGTATTTGATGTTTGAATGTTTGTAGGGGTTGTATCTTCTTGGTGTACTGAAATAATTGTCATAATTGTCATTGAGAGACACCCTTCCCCTCAATGATGTTTTCTGTCTTACAGTCTGTTTTTTCTGAGGGTCATGTAGCTAAACCAGCTATATTTTGATTTGTATTCACCTGATTTTTTTCCCTATACTTTTACTTTGTCTTGCTATGTCCTTATGCTTTAGGGGTATCGCTTCTGAGTTTGTAGCTTGTTTTGTAATGAATCTGGCTATCTGTCTTTTATCTGAAGAATTTAGTCCATTCTTATTTGTCTGTATTTTTTCTATCATAATTCTTTTTAATCTGAAGTTTTGCCACCTTTTCTGTGTCCTTTCAGATTTTGACATACCTTACTATGGTATTTTATAATTTTCCCTTCTCTTACTGCTAACAGAATATTCTGGGTTGATCTTATTATTTTAGTAGTTTCTCCAAAAAGTGACCTTTTTTTTTTTTTGATAGGTAAGCCTCTGAGGCTGTGTTTGCATGAGAATGTTTTTTATGTCTCATATTTGAATAACAATTTGGATAACATTTTTAGGTTTTGTGTTTGTATATTTCAATTTTTATCCTGCTTGTTATTTGCTAAGCTTCTTGTATTTATGGGTTGGTGTATTTCTTCATTTTTAGAAAATGCTCAATCCTTATCTCTTAAAATATTTCTTTTGCCCATTCTGTCGTCTTTTTCTGGGACTCTAATTAGGTGCTTGTTTGATATGGTCCCACATATTTCTGAGTCTCTGTTGCTTTTTAAAAAATTCATTTATTAATTTAATTCATAATTCATTTTCTCTCTGATCTTGAGTCCTATGATTTCTTCTTCTGTTGTCTCCATTCTGTTGGTAAGCCTATCCAATTTACTCTTCATTTCAGATGTTGTATTTTCTATTTTGTTATTTTTAAAAGTTTCTTTCCTCTGCTCAAAATTTTCTATTCTTTCGTTTATCTTGCCCCTCTTCTTTAACACAGTTACAATGGCTGTTTAAAAGTCCTTGTCTGCTAATTCCGACATGTGGGTCATCTGCAGGCCTGTTTCTATCAACTGTTTCTTCTCGAGATTATGTATTATCATTTCTTCCTTGTCAGACATTGTGTGTTCCAGAACAGAGACCAAAACAGAAAATGCCCGCCCCTGGACTGGGCATGCTCTGCACTCCGCCAGGCAGCCAGACTGTGGAACTGATCTCTGGCGTCATCAGGAGGTGGGCTCGGTTGGGCGCAATTCAGGTTAGTTCTAGTTCACGATTGGTTTTAGATGCTTCGGCCTGGACCGGGCCTCTCCCTCCCACTGGACTTGGGATCTCAGCCGAGTGAGACTGGAGTCTCTGCTTCTCATGTGCTCCATAAAAACCCTGGGGGTGGGGTGGGTAAATGGTGGGTGCTGAGGTCTTGTTCACCTCTGCACGTCTGGTTCAATCTGCTATGCGTGCCTGCAATCGTCGGAGGCCTGGGTGACTTCCCAGCTGCTCCCGGCACACTGCCCACTCAGGTTTGCTCCCACCCAGGAAGGACTCGTCTCAACTTCTGCTTCCTCAGGTCTCTGACAGGTTAAAAGATATGCTTTAGGGCTTATCTGGTGTTTCCTTGATGTCACAGTGAGAGCCATGGTATTTTGTAACTGTCTCCATCCTAACCAAATGGATCTCCACGGTACTTAACAAATACCGTTTCACTATCTTACATGTGACACCACCATGGGGAAGCTGGTGCCAGTCTGATTCTTGTTTCTTTGTAGATTCTTGTTCCTTTTTCCTCTCTGGATGTTTTAAGAATTTTTTCTGTTTGTTGCTGATATTCTTACATTTTATTATAACTTTCTAATATTTCTCTTTTCTCCTGTTTGATGTTCTGTGGGCCCTTTCACCCTGTGGTCACTCGTCTGCAGTTCTGGGAGTGTTACCGCATAGTCGCTCAAGCATTTCAGATGTCTGTGTTCTCTCACTCTTGGATTCCTCTCCTCTCATTGTTGGCACTTTCACCCCCACATACAGTGTCTGCAGGTTCTTTTTGATTTATATCAAAATTCCTGGGGAAATTCCTCAAACTGGTCTTTCCACTCATTAAGTCTTCGTCTATATCCATCCATAAATTTATAAGCTGTGCCTGTTATTTCAACTACTATAGCTTTTCAATCCTCTAATTTCTGCTTTCTTTTAAAAGTCATTTATTGGTCCTGCTTTACGGCCCGGTGTGCTTCCTTCTGCGTATGTGTCATTCTTGCTCTGTATGTGTGCCTGTCCACAGTTCTCCCAGTATCACATGTGCTGTCCGGACTTGTTGTTTCTGAGGTAGTTGTACTTCTCCAGGGTCTTGATGGCTCGGCTGTGAGCGCACATTCCCCGGGGGCACTGGGTCCTCATCTGATACCAGTGGGAGGGGATCCTAGACAGCACCCACCAGCCTGGGGGCTTGGGAGCACAGGCGTAGAGGAAAGACGCTTGAGGCCAGGTGTGCCCACCTGCCTTCCAGAACTCTTTGCAGCACAGGCTGGGCTTTGCAGGGCATCTGGGAGATAACGCGTTACGTGCCCTGTCCATCTCTGGATGCTGTCACTGTCCCTGCGTGAATGTGTTTAAAAATCTGTTTCATGAAAAATGTGTTAACATCACACAGATTTTCTCATGAACAGAGCTGGAGCGCTTTGGCTCAGTGCAGTTCGCTTGCACTTGTTAGCAACCCCTCGCCGCCCCACCTCCAGGCATGTCCGCAGCAGCGGGAGCCCGTGAGGCTCCACAGCAGCGCTCCTAAGCGCCCTGGGGCCCTGATTCCACAGGTCTGGGGGGGGCGCTGGGAGCTGGAGCCTCTTTAGGGCTCTGCCCCTGGGCTCCCTCCCGGCCTCTGCTGCTTTATCTGCAGAGTGTGCATGTGGGTGTTGGAGCCCCAAGCTCTGGGTGGCTCTGAGGACAGGGAAGCCCTTAGTGATGGTCCAGAGTGGAGAGCTGGCACCAGTTATCCCCACTGTCACCACAGGCTTATGCCTCATTTTGTGGGTCAGAAACCGAGGGGAGAAGGGGCAGGGCCAAGGTCAGTCCTGAACCCCTGACCTCCTCCACGTGGTCGGGTGAGGAGGGTATGCGCCTCACGGGCTCTGTCCAACCCGCCTGCCCCTCCCCAGAGGGCCCACTCACCATGGCACTGGGGAGGCTCGCTCCAGACACCATGTGGCTGGCAGACCCGGACGGAGCTGGGGACACTCAGGCTGTAGCCTCGGTCACACAAGTACAGGGCCACCGAGCCCCACCGAGTGCCATTGAAGCGCAGTGTGGCATGCTTCACCTCCTCGGGGGGGCCGCAGTCTACCTCTGCAAGGATAGCCCAGCCCTGTGCTGCATCTCAGGGCCCCTGCCTGCCCCCCTCCCACTGCTCTGCCGTCTGCCTCACCAGGCTGCAGAGCTTGGGACCCCCGCTCCCAGTTCCCCGCACAGCCTGTCCTATAGTGAAGGCGCCCTGACTTCCAGGACAGGCCACTCAGAGATCTCTTTTCTTTCTTCCCCTCCCTCCCCCTGCCCCTGCCCTGCTCCTCCAGGATTAGGGCGAACTCCCGTGCCCCCACCCTGACCTCTCTGGCCCTCTCACCCGCCTGGCACCGGCGTCCCGTGTACCCTGCTTGGCAGTGGCAGGAGAAGTCTGTGCCCAGGTCCTTGCAGGTACCCCCATTCACACACGGGCTCCAGAAGCAGGGGGAGGGGGCTGCAAGGGCACACAGGGTCACCATCACCCGCCAGCGTGTTCTTCCTCTGGGCTGCGTGGGGCATCCCCTCCGGCCCCCACTGCCTAGGCTAGCCCTTCTGGGGCCTGGTTTTGTGTTCAGCTGGCCTCGCCACTGGCCTGCGTCCACCTTACCTATCTCACAGTGCCGCCCGGAGAAGCCTGGGGGACAGTCACACTTGTATTTGCCGATGTAGTGAAAGCAGGTGCCTCCGTTGTGACAGGGGCCCGAGGCACACGAATCTGGCTTCCCTGGAAGCAGAAGGAGCCATTGGTATCTGGTGTCGTGTGCCCACCCCCACTGCCCCGCCCCGGGACACTCCCCACAAGCAGACATGTGGCGGCCAGGTCAGGGGTCTCGGGCTGACCCCCCGGCTGATCCCAGCTGGCTGGGGCCGCACCGATCTCACAGTGCCTCCCGGTGAAGCGATAAGGGCAGCTGCAGTGGTACTCGCCGCCCGCCTCCTTGCACGTGCCTCCATTCCGGCAGGGCCCCGAGCTGCACAGGTGCGGCCGGGCTGTGAGGAGGGTCAGGGGGGCAGAGAGGGGCGGATGAACGAGGCCCGGCCTCCTGGCCCAGCAGCGCCCACACAGCCCATTTGTGTTCTCTCAGGCCCCGGCCTTTTCTCCACTGAGTCCTACAGGCCAAGTACATGCTGGGTTGGGACTCACCGTCTGGAGACCCCACCCAGCCCGCCCCTCCTCTGTTCTCTGCCCCAGGCTCTGGGGATCACTGGGCCCTTCCTGGTGGAGAGCTGACCCCACGGCGCAGGGCACACTGCACTGTCCTCTACACGGCGGTAACAGACTGTGTTGGCACTTGCGCCCCTAGGCCTGTGCTTGGGTGTCCACACAGTTCAAGGTGTGACTGGAGGGGCACGTCTCCCACCTGCAGCAGTCACACCCAGGACAGCGGGAGTGGCCCAGGCCCCAAGCCCCAGGAGGATGGGTCTCGGCCATACTGGGGGTGGGTGGCTGGCCCCCTGGGTTCCCTGGGGTGCATGGTCACGGCCAACACTGCAGAGAGGGACAGTCTAGGTGGGTGCTAGCGAGGACAGCGACGCCTGCGAGGCACTCAGGGAAGAATATTTACACTCTGAAGTGGTTAAATGTCATAAAATGCTGACAGTCTCCAAGCTGAATTAGATTGAACAAGGTCCTAATGATTTTTTTTTTCTCAAGTCAATGATTCTAAAATCTAGTTGGAAGAATTCCGAGAGGACATGAAGCCAGTTCTGAGGAAAGCAAAGCCATGGCCCGGAGGTCACAGATCAGGAGCAGCAATTAACAGAAATAACCCAGGTGAGTGGAAAGGGGGCGCTGTCTGGGGTGCTGAAGCCCACCTTTCTCGCAGTGCCTGCCATGGAACCCGCGGGGACATTCGCACGTGTAGGAGTCGTCGTGGGCATCACAGGAGCCTCCGTTGAAGCAGGGGTCGGAGTCGCAGGGCGACGGCAGTGCTGCGGGGGCAGAGGGAGGCCCTGGAGCTGGTGTCACATCCCCGGCCAGAGGCTGAAGGGGCGACACCTGCCAGGCTCACCCTGACACCCTGGCTGGAACCAAGGCCGCTTAAAATACACTCTGCTGGGTCTTGATTCCTCACACTGGGCCCTAGGGCCCCTCCCTGGGATTTCTTTGATTCCTGATTTTTCCAGAATTCAGCCTCCCTCTTGTATGAGCTGGGATCAAGCTGTGCGGTCCAGGATGTCTTCTCACCCCCACCCCACCCCCACCATCACACCTAATAACATGCTGTGTAGGTCGTTCTCTGGTTCTCTGGCCGTACACTGACCATTACACAGCGGCGAGTGTTCTCACAGAGAAGCTAGGGGCTTGGGCAGGACGCTGCTCGGAGAAGCGGAGAAGCGTGTAGGCGGCGGGGCTCTTCCAGCTGCGAGCTCAGGGCAGCGCAGAGGGCCCGATCCGCGGCCGCGTGGCACTGCGGAGGAAGGCGTGGGAGGCGCTCCCACTGCCGGTCCTCGTCGCAGCAGGGCGGCCCTGGCCTCCGCCCTGTGCCTACCACCGTCCTCCAAACACCACCAATGGGTTTCTGCGCAGCGTCGCAGCCCGAGCCCGCGCCCAGCCCGCCCCCACTCACGGTGACTGACGTTGTGGTGGGTGTGGCAGACGCAGAGGTAGCTCCCGCCGTACTCCATGCAGTAGCCCCCGTCGGGGCACTGCGTGTTCACGTTGCAGGGCGTGGCCGTGACTTCTACAGGGACAGGAGGAAGTCCCGTCTCAGGCGTGTCCTTGACAAGGGTTGGGCTGCGCAGGACCCAGTGCCCTCCCCAGGGCGACCAGGTTCAGGCACTTCTGAGGCCGGCCCCCTTCCAGGGTGGGGTTGGGGGTCACGGGACCACTGTGGAGGCCCTGTACGTGGGGGTCCCAGTCCAGCCCACCATTTGAACCCTGGTTGGGGGATGCCCAGGGGCAGGGCAAGAAAGCCCCTCCTTCCCCGGCCCTGGCTGCCTACCGAATTCGCAGAGGAACCCGAAGAAGCCCGGGGGGCACTGGCAGAGGGTGGTGTTGTCTCCCAGGCATCTGCCACCGTTGTGACACTCACAGTCGTCCTTGGGGGTTCCTGCCACGGAGAGAGGGAGGAGCCTCTAATGGGGGTGCCGGAGGGCGGGGCCTCTCCTGCCTGTGCCCTGCCTCTGGCGACTTCCCACATAAGCTGCTGTGTGCCGCCCCCACCACACACACACACATTCTGTCCTGGGTGTTTGCATGCACACCCGTCTGCTTTCCGGCATGCACGCCCCACAGGAGGCCCCAGCCCCGGCCGCACGCACTCTCCCTGCAGTCCAGGCCCATGAAGCCTTCTGGGCACTCGCACACGTAGCCCTGATCTGCGTCCACACAGGTTCCCCCGTTCTGGCAAGGGGCCGACAGACAGGCGTCGGGCACTGGGTGGCTTCCTGCAAGAAAGACAGTGGTCACCAGAGGTCACAGCGCACCTCAGGGTTTCAAACTCTGTTCTCAGTGCCAAGTGGAGTTCAAGCCTGCGGCCTATTTCCTGGAAGCTGACTCCCTGCGGCCCCTCAGCTGCTGAGCCCCCAGTTTGGAGGAGAATGAGAAGGAAGGGTGAGAAGGGGTCCACTAAGGCTGAAGGCCTCCAGGCGTTTCTGATCAAGCATCTCTGTGGGTCAAATTTTGGGATTTTCCATATACCTTTCTGTTGATTTCTAGTTTAACTTTGCGGTGGTCAGAGAACACAATCCTTGCCAATTTACTGAGCCTTATTTTATGGCCTGCAGGGTGGTGCATCTCGGTGAGAGCTCCCTGAACACTTGGAAAGAGTGTGCGTGTAAATGTCAATCAGGCCAGGCTGGTTTACAGGGCTGGGCCGGTTTTCTGTCCACGTGGTCGAGGGACGGAGAGAATGGCGCTGAAACTCTGCCTGTAATGTGATCTATTTCTCCTTGGAGTTCTGTCAGCTTCTGCTTCATGTATTCTGCTTCATGTTAATAGTATATTTAGAGTTGTTCTGTCTTCTTGATGAATTGACCCCTTTGTCCT
The DNA here is from genome assembly GCF_036562045.2 of Rhinolophus sinicus. NCBI lineage: Eukaryota > Metazoa > Chordata > Mammalia > Chiroptera > Rhinolophidae > Rhinolophus > Rhinolophus sinicus. The sequence continues at coordinate 208,998,816 of NC_133751.1, read as the reverse complement.
CATAGAAGGTCCCTCTTCATTCCTGGCAGGATTCCCTGTGCTACAGTCTAATCTGTCTGATATGAATGTAGCCAGGCCAGCTTCTCTGGATGAGTGTCGACCAGCCTATTCCTCTTCATTGCCTAGGTGGTCAGTTTCTTCATGTAGTTTCAGAATTTATCTGTTAAATTAATATATAGCACAATTGACTTGTTTTTGCTATACATGTCCATGAATTTTAACGTGTGTAGATTTGTGGGACCCCCCCCCCCCGCAGGATCAGAACATTCCATCACCCAAACACATCCCTGTTCTCTTTCTTTAGGGTCACAGACGTCCTCCTTCTACTTCATACATAACAGAAGGACCTGACAATATCATACTTCCATCTCTCCCTTCCTAGCCCTTACCCAGAGAAGGATAAACTGTCCCAAAGACAAGTCTTGCCTGCCACCAATTTTTAAAAATAACGTTCCATTGGAACCCAGCCCTGCCCATTAGTTCATGTATCGTCTGTGGCTGGCTGCTTTGCGTTTCACTGGCAGAGTTCAATAGCTGTAACCACATGGCTGTGAAGCCAAAAATATTAATATCTGGCCCTTAACATAAAAAGCTGGCACACTGCTTTAAGCCATTGGTATCATATATTTTATTTCTGTATCTGTTACCCCAAAATATATTGTTATTGTTTTGCTTTAAAAATTATCTTTAGAGAGAGTAAAGGACAAAGAGAAAAGGCTCATATGTACCCATATATTTACCATCTCTAGAACTCTCCATTCCTTGGTATAGATCCAGATTTTCATCTGGTACCTTTTTTCTTCTGTCTAAAGAATTTCCTTTAAAATTTCTTGTATTACAGATATGCTGGTGATGAATTCTCTCAGTTTTTGCTGTCTGAAAGTCTTTATTCCATCTTCATTTTTGAAAGTAGTTTCTTCTGGGTGTACACTAGTAGATAGTGTTTTTCTTTCTGTAGTTTAAAGATGCTGCCCCACCATCTTGGGCTTCCAGTGTCTCTCACAGGACGTCTGCTGTCACCTTGTTTTCTCTCTTTGGACTGTGTCTTTTTCCTCTGGCTACTTTTAAGATTTTCTCTTTGTCATTGGTTTTCAGCAAGTTGATTGTGATGTGGCTTCACGTGGTTTTCTTCATGCTTTTCTTGGATATGTGGCTTTTAGTTTTCATTAAATGCAGCAAATGTTTCTTCATATACTTTTTCTGTGCCCCCAGCCGCTCCTTCCTCCTGGGATTCCAAATGCACATGTTTGAGATGTCTTGACATCTGTTCCAATCACTGAAGAACTGGTCTTTCAGTCTCACTCTCTGTGCTACATGTTGAATTGTTTCTATTTCTCTCTTCAAGTTCACTGATATTTCTTTCTGCAGTGTCTAACCTACTATTAATACAATCCAGTGTATTTCTGAAATTCAGATAATGTGTTTTCATCTCTAGAAGTTTCTTTATCTCCTACTTCTCATTATGATCTTTTCCCTCAGCAGTCTTGGGCATAGTCATCTCAGGTGATCAAACATTCATATTTACTAATTTAATCCTCTCTGGCATCTGTTTTTATTGATCTACTTTTCTCCTGGATGTGGGTCCTATATTCTTTGTATGCCTGATAATTTTTTATTGTCTATTTCAGGGTCCTGGATTCTGTTATATTCCTTTAAAGAGTACTGGATTTTATTCTGGCATACAGCTAAAGTACTTGGGGTCAGTCTGATTGTTAGGGCAGGTCAGATTCACCTTTAGTTCAGCTTGTATTAAAGCTCACTGCGAAGGTGACATTCCACTAAGGACACCATGCAGAGCTGGCCCTGGGTACAAAAAGCTCCCTCCACTTGGCTGGTAGAGAGGCAAATTATTGCCAGTCCTGCTGAGAGCCACGGCTGGACTCACTGCTCCCATCCTAGTGGATTTCACCCCAGACTGTACTGAGCAAACACTCAAGGGGGTCCCTCTGCAGAGCTTCAGATTTTGATTTCATGCTCCCTGCCCTCTTTGCCCCCCCCCCCAGCAGCTCCATCCTCATTCATATTCCACCCACAAATTCCAGCCACAAAACTCGAGTCTCTGTCTGCTTGACTCAGAGACTCAGAAGGACTACTGGAGTCTGGGCCCCTCAATGCATAGCGGCCTGTACTGCCCCCAGGCAGAACCGGGGTGACTAGGGCTCGCCTCATTTCATTCCCTCTTCTTGAGGACGAGGGTCCTGTGCTGTCTATTGTTCAATGGCTAAAAACTGTTGTTTCACATATTTTGTCTGGTTTTCTAGTTCTTGATGGTGAGAGGGAAATTCCCAGAACAGTAATCCTTCTTGGCCAGAAGCAGGAGGCTAGATATTCTCTCTCTCTCTCTCTCTCTCTCTCTCTCTCTATATATATATATATATATATATATATATAGATAGATAGATAGATAGATAGATAGATAGATAGATAGATATAGATATATATAGATCTATATAGATATAGATATATATAGATATATAAATAGATATATATATAGATACATAGATAGATAGATATAGATATTTTTTTTTTTCCCTCCAAATTTTGGTTACCTTCTTACAGAACGTCATGTGGCTAATAAGCATATATGAGTATTAGGTGTAGAAGTGTCAATTCTGTTGTTTATTCCTGTTTGCTTTCATTTGCTTTATTCTGTGCAAAACGTGGTTTCTTTGCAAAATCTTTTGAAATCACTTAGCTATTTTCTGACATGAGTTTGTTAAACACACTGATGTTAGATAACAATCTGGGCAAGGATAATTGAAACAGATTTTAAGCAACCAAACAGGTCCGGGTGCTGCCCTCTCCTGAGGTCACAGACGGCCTGCATGTGGCCATATGACCCAATGACTAAAGGCAGGCACAACGTCCATCTTTTTCTTACTTATGGGTAAAATGTAATTTCCTTCTTAAGTTTTTACCCTCAAAGTAAATCTAATTTTTGTCTGAAATGTATCCCTGGTGAGAAGCTGCCGGTGCTGCGTGTACAGGGGCGGGGGCCGCTGGAGGTGGGCACGATGCCCCGGATTTATTCTATGGGTTGTAAAATCTAGTTGGCCTTTTCATTGATCTGAGTCATGACCAGCAGTTCAAAGAACATGACATAGAAAAGAATGTAGCAGATTTCATCACGCGCAGTAAAGTCCAGGGTTTTTTTTCGGTGCTGCCATGGTGCGTCCCCTTGTGTGGGGAGGGCTCTGGAGTAGGGAGAAAGGCTGTTAAAGGCCAGGACTTTCCCCAGCGGAGAGAGGGGCCTTGAGGATGTGCTTAGCCATCCCTGCGTTTTGCAAGACCAGGCGAGGCGAGGAGAGAGGACTTGCTCAGCCTCACACAGCACCTGAGGCAGAGCGGGACCAGAGCGACAGTCATTTGCTTCCAGTTCCTCCGCAGTCAGCGACTCAGGGGACAGGCTGGTGCAGGAGACGGGGGACTGAGCCGGACAGTGAGGGAAAGGGGGCGGTGAACCCTCAAGACCACTGACACCTGTGGGGGCACGTGCCCATTACCTGTCTCGCAGCGCGGTCCCTCGAAGGGCTCTGCGCACAGGCAGGTGAAGTTCCCCACGAGGTCCACACACGAGCCTCCGTTAAGACACGGGTCGGAGCCGCATTCGTCCAAGTCTGCGGGCAGCAGAAGTGGGAGCTCCGCACCAAGCCAGCCTTGATCAGCTTACTGGCGTCTGGCGGCGGCAACCTCTCCCCGCCCAGTTCCTCCCTTCCCCTTCACAGGCCCGGCCCCGCCCGCCAGCCCCGGCCCCGCCCCTTCTCTACAGGCCCAGCCCCGGCCCCGCCCGCCAGCCCCGGCCCCGCCCCTTCTCTACAGGCCCGGCCCCGCCCGCCAGCCCCGGCCCCGCCCGCCAGCCCCGGCCCCGCCCGCCAGCCCCGGCCCCGCCCCTTCTCTACAGGCCCGGCCCCGCCCGCCCCGCCCCGCCGTGCTCGGGCCACTCACCCGTCTCGCAAACGATGCCGGTGTAGCCGGCCTGGCACACGCACACCGCGGAGCCGCTGTCTGCCTGGCACTGGCCGCCGTTCGCACACTCTTTGGTGTCACATGGAGACAGTGCTACGAGTGCAGAGGGTGGAAGACCGTTGGACTCCTGGCTGTGATGACCCCTGGGGGCAGTGGAGGGGACTGACAGGGCAGTCCCGACCCACCAGCCGCTGAAAGCTGGTCTGAATCTGGTTTATTTCAGTAGACCTGGGTGGAAGGAGGCTGCATGCGCTGGGCCGGGGTCTCAGGGGTGAATCAAATCCAGCTCCCACCCTCCCAGGCCGTTCTCATGCTAAGCTGACCAACTGTGACAAGAGCAGTGGTCGCAGACCCAGACTCTGGGGCACTGGCTGCACCCTGTCAGGTTGGGGGGACACAGCCTGTGATGGAGCCTTGAGGGGTGAGCAGTGCCCAGGGGTGCGGGAGGGGCTTGAATGGTCCTGGGGCACAGGGGGGACCGAAGTGGGGGAGGCGACATCTTGCTGCAGGGAGTGCTGGTGCAAAGGCACTCAACCCCCAGTCATAGTGGGAAGAGTGGTGTCCCCATCTCTGTCCACCCTCTGACCCACCCCTTACCAGGGATGTGGCCTCCCTGACTCCCTGGTGGCCGCTGAAAAACAATACAGGGACCAGATGGTCTGAGCAAGCAGCCCCCTGGTGGAATTGTGGGGGGCCAGGAGAGGAGGGAGGAGAGGAGGAAGGGGAGGGCCTGCCCCCCAGGTGTGGCGGTGCTTTGGTGGCTGACTGCACACAGTGACCCCACCTCCACCAGAGAGCAGGCTGGGTGTCGATGGGGGAGGGGAGACTCAGGCAAGCAGCATGCACCAATGACCCGATGGGACGCTGCTGTCAGAGGCTCTGGGGGCTGAGATGGGTCCTCAGACCAGGAACCTCAGAGGGGGGTAGGGGCTGGATCCGTGGATGTCGGTGGAGTGGCTATGAGGAGGCCAAGGCTCAGGGGTCCAGGCTCCAGCCCCAGGTCCTCCTGGGGGCCTCACTGAGCCCAGACACGTGAATCCACACTGCAGCTGAAGGCCAGGTGGGTGAAAGGCCAGGGTGAGAGGCCTGAGAAAGGTACTGGGGGCAGGGCAGGTGTGGGCCGGATCTGAACCAGCTGCTTCCTAAGAGCCGCTAGGAAGTGGCTATGGCCATGGTTTGGAAGCAGCAAGGGGTCCAGAGCAACCCCAAACCACGCCTAGGCTGTGAGAACCCTGGGGGCTGGAGAGAAACAGCCTCCATTGCCAGGAGCAGCTGGGGCTCCGGGTTCCAAGGGCATAAGCAGGAGAGTGGGGGTTTGTGCCCCTCCCCATCCCACAGCTGACCTGTCCCATCTCATCAAGCCTGGCCTGGGGTGAGAGGGGTTTGATGGCTCCTACCACAGCTGGTGGGCTCTCAGCCAGGCCCTGTGGCCAGTCAGGCCCTGACTCTGGCTCAGTCTGAAACCTGGCCCTGGCCTGCAGCCAGTGGGCCTGCGGGGCCCAAGCAGGCTCCTTTTACCTGTCTCACACGTGGGTCCCCCGAAACCATCCGGGCACTGGCAGCTGAAGCTGTTGACGCCATGTGTGCAGGCCCCGCCGTTCTGACACGGGTGAGATGCACACTCGTTCACATCTGAAAATGGCGCAGGGGCCTCAGTGGAGGAAACAGGTTGGGAGGATCGGCCACTCCTGGGGGCGAGGGGACAGCAAGCCTGGCCCTCGTGGGCCTCACTCTGCTCCAGGGGCCGTGGGCTCAGACAGCAGCTGCAGTACTGCCCACCGTACTCACAGTCACAGACCCACTGCATTTGGCGCCTCAGTGGTACCCCACACCTGTCACCCACACCACGGGACACAGACCCTTGACCTTGGCTCAGACCACTGGCTGTTCTGGGAGTGTTCCTCCAGAGCCCAGTGCCTCCCAGCGGACAGTCCCAGCAGTAAACTCACACAGGTGGCACCTCCTCCCCGTGAAGCCTGAGAGGCAGGAGCAGGTGTAGGAGGGGTTGCCTGTGATGCAGTCGTCGATGCACTTGCCGCCATTGAGGCACGGGCGCAGGGCCAGGCACACGGAGGCTGCGGGCACAGCAAGGGGCGGAGCCATCACACCTTCCCTCCCTGACCCAAAGGATACATCTCTGAGGAATGACTGTGTCCTCTGCAGGCGGCCTAGCAGCCAGGGTTCACTTCCCAGTCTGCACAGGGTGCCCAGTGTGACTGACATCTGCCCTCTGCCTGTATTTCCCATTGAGGTTTCATTTCCTAAGCTGTGACTCTGGCTGCCCATGGAGGGAGGGCCGTCCCAGAATCCCTTTCACCTTTCACCAAGTAATCCATCAACTTCCATACTTGTCCCTGCTAGGATGACAGGGACCTGAGGACACACAGCAACATGGGGAGACGAGTCCTCGTGGATGAGGGGGTCCCTGAGTGGAAACCGGAGGCAGTGTGGGGGGGACTCTCAGACCTTGGGGGGTCGCAGTCTGGTCCCAGCACTGCCTCAGACATTTACAGAAACTCGGAGTGCCCTGCGCCCCTCAGGTTTCCTTAGGTGGAAAATGAGGGGACTGCTCAGAGCTACTGAAGCTGGTATTTCTCAAAGCTGGTATTTCCCAAGGGCCACTGACCCCCATGCCCAGGCCCCTAGGACAGGCAGACCATAGAGCTCAGCTCATGGAACTCTGGCTCTCTGGAGAAGCAAGGCTACTGAAATCTGTGACCAATAAGCACAAATTGGCAGGTGACTGGAGCATCCCAAGGTCTTGGATCTCGTGTTACTAGAACGGCCCCAGGGACAGGTGGCGTGGCATTGACATTCCGGAAAGGACTCTGTGGTCCAGAACATCATCAAAGCTGTGGGTGTCTTGGGACTGTTCCTGTTCCTTGCCTGTACCTTTCCAGTCCTTCAGTCACATTGTCACTCAGTCCACAGTGGTGTGGCTACATTGTGGTTTGGACTAGCCTTGCTCAGGAGCTAGACTTCTAGCTGTGGATGCAGTGCCTCTCGAGTGTAAACTGACCCTCTCTTCCTGGTAACCCTGGGACTGATATGCAAAGGCTCCATCTCCTGGGCTTTCAGTGTGGTGGTGGGGACACCAGGGCACTGGCCCTCCCCAGGGCACCACGCTCCTGAGGCCTCTGTGGAGGCCAGTTTGGAGGACCTGGCAGTGCCTACTCCTCTCAGAGGCCTGGGACAGTGGGCAAGAAGCACCTGTCCATGGAAGACAGGACCTCAAAGGGCTGGCTGGATCCTCCTCTGAGGACCCCACTCCTGGGGTCGCAACCTGCAGCCTCTTCAGGGAAGCATGGACCTGCCCACACGTGCGCCCATACCTGTGCCCACGCCTGCCTGACACCCACTCACACCAGAGCACCTGCACCCATATCTTATTCTTCAAACACAGCCCCAGCCCCTGGCCACTGGCAGGTGACAACCAAGCAGACCTCTCTGCCTCCCACCCACGTGAGCGCGCCTGACACACCTACCCCGGGAACCACCACTGCCTTGGCCCTCCCGGACTGTAGGAGGTCTTGCCTCTCAGGTGCCCACTTGCCACTCTGGGGAAGGGGGCGAAGTCATTGGCTTCTGGCTCCCTCACCCCCTAAGCTCGGGCTGGGGCCCATTCGGTGCCCCCGGGAGTGGGCGGGCTCGGCTCTCAGGTCTCTCTTCCGGGGCACCATCCGGAGTCCTCTGTGAGTTCTCCAGCCCTAAGCGTGGTGCGCGCGCACGCCTGCCCGCTCGTGCACGCCTGTCCTCGCGGGCCCCTGCCCCGCGGCGCGAGCGCGGTGTCTGTCCCTACGTGGTGCGTGCGCATCTCTGCCTGCCCCGGCCCCTGCCGCGGGGTGCGCGCCTGTCCACCAGGCCAGTTTGGATGGGCGCCACCGCGCTGGTTCGCTCTTGCAGACTCGATGTTCAGGGAAGCAGCCCTTCCCGGTAGCGTCGGTCCCCACCCACGGGGGAAGGTCCCGGGACCCACCTCACTGTGACCCAAGCTTGGCAGAGCGTCCGCTCTCGGCGGAGTAGCTGCGTCAACAACTTGACATCCCTCCCTCCGTTTCTAAGCAGTAAAGTTTCAGGAGGGTCTGTGAGACTCGCCCAGTGCCACACAGTTCTGCGGCCAGTCCGACTGTCCCCACAAGCCGTGTGCTCGCCCCTCGGGTGGACCCTCCCTCTTCTGCTGTGTCTGGGCCTGAAGGACCCCTGGGTGTCTCCCTCCTGCCCGCTACATAGATGCCCAGGTGATCAAACAAGCCGCAATCCCGGCAGAAAGGGGAAATGGGACGAACAGAGCACCTGCCTCCCAGGTGGCCCTGGGGAGCACAGGCGACTGCCGGGTGCCCCTCCCGGCCCAGGAGGGAAGCTGGGCTCGAAGGTGCGGAGAGGAGACCCTGGCTCCTCCCCCCGCTCCCTGTAGCCCGCCCCGCCCGCTCCGCCTGCCCCTCCCTAGGCCACACCCGCCCGCCCCCCACCGCCCTGAGCCGCCCGCTTGGTCCTCTTACTTGTATGGGCGCAGCCCCCCACGCGCACCTGGGCATCATCGATTCTGAACGCCCAGCGCCCGGGCACTCCCACGTTGGTGGTGGTTTCCACCTCTGCCATGTCCGCTGTGCGTGAGCCGGGGATGCTGAAGTAGCGCCGCCCATCCCCCGCATTGAAGCCAGCCTGGGTGGGTGTGGAGAGAGTGGGGGCAGGTGTGGGCTGGGTCCGCAGGTCTCCCTAGTGTTGCTGACACCCACCTCCCCCGGTTAGCCAGGGTCAAAGAGATCATATGGGAGACGGCCTTGTAAGCGGGGGAGCTCTAAGATCTAGGGGTATCCTCACCCCCACCCCCCACGTTGTCCCTGCCCTGGTCAGCAGCCTCCCAGCCAGGTACTGATGGCAATGACAGTTCCCAGAGCCAAGAACATTGTTGGGTCCTGGCAGCTGCCCCAGCAGCTCCCTGCTGTGCTTCTGGGTCTCCCCTAGGGCCCAGGGGCAAGTGTGACTCTGGGGGAAATAGATGGGTGGGGGGTTCTTGCTCAGCCAGAAGGACCTTCAGGCCCCTGGGTGCTGACCCTTGACCATGCCCTCCACACCTGGGACTTCCTGCTGGCCACAGTCCTTTGAGCCACAGCCCCACCAGACCCAGGGGCAGTCAGTGCAGAGACTTCAGGACCCTCTTGTCCCTGAGTGCCAGGCCCTGTGGGTCAGGACAAAGGTGCCTTGGGCACAAGGATTCTTTTGTCATTCTGGGCTGTGAGGGCTCGGATGGCCTCACACCGGCCTCTGCTCAGTACTGTGTGTGTGGGGGGAAGGGGGTCTGCCCTCCTCATCAGCTCAGGACAGTCCGGGAGGTGGGGAACAGGGGCCCCTACCTGGGCCGCGATGCCCCCCAGGCCAGTGGCATCGCCCCCGCTGCTGGCATGCGTGCCGGTGGTCCACATGATGGACTCGTAGTTGAAGATGGTGAAAGAAAACTTGCCGTCAGTGACGAGCACAGTCTGGAACGTGTTGACCTGCCGAGGAGGGGGACCTGAACAGGGCCCTGCAGCCCCTTGTCCCTGCTCCAAGGCCCTGTCCAGCCCCCCACCCCTGCACACACTGTCATCATCCACTGACCCCTCGTCTTCCTCCCTAACTAGATGGTTGGTCAGCCACAGGGTAGGACTTCGGTGGCCAAATCCTCCATCCTCCACTGTGTCCCCGTGCCTAAGGCCTTGGCTCAGTCCAGCCCCTCCCTAGTAATTGTTGTCTGGCAAGGGAATGAACACGGTGAGGGGGCTTTGGGACCCACGGACACCGGGAGCAGACACTGTCCCCTGTGGGGCCCGGGCGCACACAGGGATAGTGCTCACGTGGCCAAATCCACAAAACTCACTCGTGGGAAAAGCACAAGGACGTGAAAGTACAGGGGAAAGATAAAAAGAGGAATCAAGGCAAACTGTTTTTAACAGTTAGGTTTTATGGTTTTCATGGAATTCTATTCCGCCAAAAGGTTAGTGGGCAGTACATGTGAGGTGCTATTTCAGTTAGAGCAAAGGGTGGGATCTTAGGACAAATAGGAAATTCTGAAAAAACAATAAAATCAGAGCTTTACATCACTCATGAAAATACATCCGAATCAAGTAAAGTTGTCAATGAAACCGTCCAAGTCCTAGAAGAAAATGTAGTCAGATGTGTAGGGCCTCTGGGGGAAGGACGTTTAAACACATTTGTTAATGTGAAACCAAAAAGAAGATTCATATGTTGGCTACAAAATGTTCTGAATAAAACAGTGCCATCAACTCAAACTGAATGGCAAACAGCAAAGTGAAAAGTGTATTTATAACATGAGGCAGATAAAACTGATGACGTCCTTAATTCAGGAAGAACTACAGATCAGTAAGAATCAGACCTAAAAGATTACAGAAAAATTGGCAAAGGCTGTGCACAGACTCATCACAATAGAATACAACTAGCTGATAATACTGGGACAAATTCAGCATTGCTAGAAATCAAAGACGTGTACGTTTTAAAAAGGCTTCCCCTTAGCCTGTATAGTTAGCAAGGAGGGAAAATGCTAGTGCGCTTGACTGCAGTGCAGAGAAATGGGCACGTCTGATGTGGCTTATGCGAGTGTGTGTGGGCACATTTTTGAGGGGGATCTCGGCATTCGGCAGGCATTAATCTCCTTTCTAGAGACGTGTGCCAGGATGTGATCTCACAATGAATTCAGGCTGGCAGTGCCCTTCTCAGGGCATCTTGCGACTGGGGCTGGGGCCGACTCTGGGCCAGTGTGCGGACATTGCATGTGGCAGGAGAGCATACGGTGCACAGGAACCCCTCGTTTTATTGCATTTTGCTTTATTGTGCTTTGCAGATAAAGTGCTTTATAGAAACTGAAGATTTGTGGCAACCCTGCATCTAGCACGTCTATCGGTGCCATGTTTCCAACAACATGTGCTCACTCCATGTCTCTGTGTCACATTTTGGTAATTCTCAAAATACTTCAAACTTTTTCGTCATTATTTTATTTGCCATGGTGATCTGTGATCAGTGATCTTTGATGTTACTGCTGTAATTGTTTGGGGTGCTTAGGAACTGCACCCATGCAAGACGGCGAACTTAATAGATACTGTGTGTGTTCTGACTGTTCCACTGACCAACCTTTCCCAATCTCTCCCTCTCCTTGGGCCCCCCTGTTCCCCAAGACACAACAATGTTGAAATTAGGTCAATTAATAACCCTACAATGGCCCCTAGGTGTTCAAGTGAAAGGAAAAGTCTCAGGTCTCTCACTTTAAATCAAAAGCTAGAAACGATTAAGCTGAGTGAGGAAGGCACGTGGAAAGCCAAGATGGGCTGAAAACTAATCGTCTTGTGCCAGTTAGCCAGGTTGTCAGTGCAAAGGAAATGTTCTGGAGGGAACCTAAATGTGCTCCTGCAGTGAATACAGGGATGGTAAGAAAGCGAGACAGCCTGTTGCTGATACAGAGAAGGTTTTAGTGGTCTGGATAGAGGATCAAACCAGCCACAACACTCCCTTAAGCCAAAGCCTACTCCACAACAAGGCCCTAACTTCAATTCTGTAAAGGCTGAGAGGTGAGGAAGCTGCACAAGGAAAGTGTGAAACTGGCAGAGGTCGGTTCACGAGGTTTAAGGAAAGAAGCTGTCTCCACAACATAAAGTGCGAGGTGAAGCAGCAAGTTATCCACAAGATCTAGTGAGAGAATTCATGACGGTGGCTGCAGCAAACCACAGGTTTTCAGTGTAGACAAAATGGCCTCATCTTGGAAGAAGATGCATCTGGGACTGTCACCGCTGGAGACCAGAGTCAGTGCCTGGCTTCGAGCTTCACAGGACAGGCTGGCTCCCCTCTTATTAGGGGCTCATGCAGCTGGGGACTGGGCACTTGCCTTTGGGCAGGGAAACCTAACGCTGAGCTCTGGAGACCATGAGGAGGCAATGGCCGTGAAGGCGGGCAGCGGCAAAGTCCAGGGCAGGGCAGGACTGTGGCCTGCGAGGCCAGCGGCCGGCTCTGTGATCGGGTGAGGTCCATGCTTTTGAGGAGAGCGAGGAGCTTAACCGTCACTTTATGTTGATCAACCTGCTTCCGGAAGTGCCACTGGAAAGTGCCACTGGAAAGCGGGCTGGCTCTCCAAGTCTCCCAAGGCACAGCCTCACTTCCAGCCCAGACTCAGTCCTGACTCCTGTCTTACGAGCATGTGATGTTGATAGTCATTTTCTAAAGAACATCTGGGTTTGAAAACAGTAGAAGGTTAAGTTTCTCTCTGTCAACTCAGGAGGGGCTCTGGGCCCCTCCTGGCTCCCAGGCATAAAGGTATTAGGTAAAGTGACTCTGCAGAGGTGAAATAATACTTTTCTAAATGATGCAGAAGAACACGTAAGAATGAGGAAAATGCTTATAATGCTATTGAGTGAAAAAACACACTCACAAAATAGCTTGTTCTTGGCGTTTCTATTTATTTTGTAAAGTGTGGGTCAATGTACCCTAGGAAAAGTTTAATTTAAAAGGTAGCTACCAAGTTACCTTTTGGTAGTGGAATTATAGATTTTTAAAACTTTTTGTTACAAAGTGTTACAAAATGGTAATAATAAAAAAACAAAACTTACAAAATATGAGCGGGCTCTGTACGAACAGAAGTTCACTAGTGTGAAAATTTATTTGTGGTAATGTTTACAGAAACAGCGCATCTTTCCTGCTTCACTGTCATACTCTTTGTTAAAAATCCAACAGTGAGTGTCTCAGTCTGGAGATACCTGGCTAACTACCTTCTTTCTTTCTCTTTCTTTTTCTTTTTTGTCTCGGCTGCTGGAGAGCTCAGGGTCTGTGAGCACCTCGTCACTGGGCACATCCCTTCCCCGACTTTCCTACATTCATGGTTTCCCTGCGCCACCACTGCTGAGGACCCCAGTCTCCATGTACTCACACTCTCTGGGCAGGGCCACCTCAGCACATCCAGGACCGAACCCGTCACTTGCACCCCCTCGACACTGAGCACAGGCCTCACCTGCCCTCCGTACCTCCTGCCCACCCCAGTGCGCATGACAGGAAGCCAGACACTGTGCTGATTGGGTGTGTCTCTCCTCCTGCTGCCCAGTGTCCTGTCACATCCACCCCTAATGGCCGCTCTGAACAGTCCAGTTCCTCCTGCTCCAAAGCCCCCATGTGGCTAAGCCCCCGCCGCTGGCTGGCATGGCAGTCTCAGGGGGAGCCCTTGCCCAGTGGCTGGGTTATGCTGGGCACTTCTTGGTGCCTGGCACCTTTATCACGTGGTTGTTTGTGTCGCCCTTTGGGAGAGACGTGTCCTGTCTTCTCCGTCAGGGCTGTCTCCCCAGTGCTCCCCCAGACGCGCCCTTAAACAAGTGTTTATTAAATGAGTGAACAAACAGCTCTGAAAATGCCACTCTGTACCCAGTGGCTCTTCTCTGGGGAGCGACCCCATCTCATGCACAGATGTGACCCACGGGAGGGGTGAGCTGCTGTCCTCATTGAGGGGAACCACCCACCAGAACTTGGGCAAAGTGCTCAATCACTTTCAAGCTCATGTGTTTTGATGTTTGGTACCATCGAGGACTAACGAACGGAGAAGATGGGGTAACTTCCTGTTTAACTCTGGCATCCTGACGCATTCCCAGTGGAAATCCTGACCTCACTCACTTCTCTACTGGGGCACTTGGGGTTTTCCTGGAGGATCGGGGAGAGTCGAGACCTCATCCTCCTCCAGCCGAGCTCTGTGACCCTGGACGAGTGACTCCCAGGGCTGAGCCCCATTTTTTGCTTTTGGGCATGGACCACTAACTGCGCTGGACCCACCTCAGCAAGGCGCGGGCCCTGGAGGGAGACTCTGGGCCCCAGCTGCACGTCCTCCCTTCCCCAGGACAAAAACTCACGGGGGAGGAGGAGCTGCCTCCAAAGAAGGTCACACGGTACCAGGTGGCGATGAAAACCCAGGTGGCAGTGAAGTCTGGGAGCTCGGGGAAGTAACGTCTGATGTCCTCTGTGGCTCTGTGCAGCGTGGCCGGGTCGGTGGTCTCCCGGTAGTACACGTCCCCTGCGCGCCGGTTGTCCACGTCTGCCCAGAAGGCCGCCACCACACAGCGGTCCTTGGCGATGGGGAAGGCCACCGGGGTGAACTGGGAAACCTCCTTCAGGAAGGAGATGATCCCGTTGTTGTTCACCTGCCAGGACAGGAAGGCAGAGAGGGGACCGATGGGGGCTGTGGGTGGGTAGGCAGCTCCGGGCCCCTCCAAGGCCGCCGAGGCTGAGCCGGCCTGGGCAGGGTAGATACAGACATGGGACCCCTCGGTCTGCTCCATCTCCTCCCAGACAGGCTGTGGCCCCTGTGCAGCGCCCATCCCTGGGCTGTGCTGTGGGGTCCGGTAGACCCCAGTGTGGTCCCTGCTATTGGGGGCCTGCTCAGCAAACCCAGCTCCTCAGGCACACCCCAGCCAGGGGCCTCAGGAGGGCGGGGCAGGGCCCCCACCCTGGTTTGGAAGGGTGAGCAGGAGGCATGAGGTGGTGTGCGGGGAGGAGCGCCCACAGGGCAGAGGCAGGGGTGGGCCGGCCAGTGGCCAGGGGAACCTGGACAGGCCTCTGAACTCAGGACCCAGGCAGTGGAAACCAGAAGGCTCCTGCAGAGGGGGAGCGACACCTCTGCAGCTGGACACAGCTGGTTCCTACCTGGCCTCCCACTCACTGTGCAACCAGGAGGCACGGCCCTTGCGTCTGTGCTCCTCTGATGCAGGTGAACACTGGTTCTGGCCTTGCAGGGTGGGGCGGGAGAGGGTGAATGATTTAATGATCACAGGGCCGGGCTCTAGGCTGTCACCGTGCTCCTGGGAAGACCGTGGTCAGAACTGTGCTTTCAGAAAAGACCCTTGGCACTTTCCCTTCAGGGGTGGGCAGGCTGTGTAACCCAGACTCAAAAAAGGCCAATAAATACGCCTGTCTTCTTAAAGATGCCAAACAGCAAACAAGCAAGAGGGGGTCCGGATTCCAAGTTGAGGAGAAGACACTGGAGGTGAGCCTGGCACTCAGGGCCGCTGATCGAAGCAAGTGCGTCTGCGACAGAAGAAACAGTCACAGAGCACAGCAGTAGTTTTAGTGGCCTCATGGAGGGAGAGGAAGAGGTCAGCCCTCAGACCAGCTCCAGGTGGAGAGCCCAGCACCCCCGCTAAGCTGGGACCCCTCAGGCCACCCCTCACGGTCAGGGTGCACCCCAAGTGAAGAGTCCTGCGCAGACTCACTCCGGCTTCCTTCACCAGAGCCGTCCAGGGCACCGCAGGCCTGGACCTTGGACTAAGGTGGATACTGACAAGTAGCATGTCCAGGTTCCAGACAAAGCAGAGAGAAACCCTCTTCGGAGGAAGATAGCATCATCTCAGGCCTCAGGTTAGTCCCATGAATAATGTTTCACGTGCAAAACCTGGGACACACCCAGATGACTGTGCACACGAGGAATCGACACCAGTTACAGCAGAAAGACGAGCAACTCCAGACATAGGAATTATCAGGCACAGACAGTAAAATAACTACATTTACTATGTTCAAAGAAATCAAAGGCAAGCTTTAAAATTTCATCAAGAGAATAGCCAAAACAATCTGAAAAAGAACAAAGTTGGGGGTCTCACACTTCCGGATTTCAAAACTTACCACAAAGCAACAGTCATCTCACCACAGTGGCATTGACATAAAGACAGACAGATAGACCCATGGGATACAATAGAGAGCTTAGAAATAAACCCTCACGCATGTGGTCAAACGATTTTCAACAGGGGCGCCAAGACCATTCAATAAAAAAAAAGACAGTCTTTCCAATAAAACTGGATATTCACAGGCAAATTAATGAAGCTGGACCCTTATCTAACATCATATAAAAAATTAACTCAAAATGGATCAAAGACCTAAATATAAGAGCTAAAAATATAACCCAGAATAAAAATAGGGCAAAAGCTTCATGACATTGGCTTTGGCAATGATTTCTTCGATGTGACACCAAAGGCACAGGTAACAAAAGAAAAAAGTAGACAAACTGGAGTTCATCAAAATTAAAAACCGTTTGTACATCAAAAAACACTATCAACAGAGTAAAAAGGCAATGCACAGATGGGAGAAAATGCTTGCAATGACATATCTAGTAAGGGATTAAGATCCAGGATATATAGAGAACTGCTGCAACTCAACAGCAATAAAACCCCAAACAACCTGATTCAAAAATGGGCAAAGGACTTGAAACAGACATTTCTCCAAAGAAGATACAGGAATGGTCAACAAGCCCATGTAAAGATGCTCAGTGTCACTGATCATCAGGGAAATGCAAATCAAACCACAATGAGATGCCACCTCACCCGTCAAGATGGTTACTATAACCACCCCTACCCCCCAAAAAAGAGCAAGTGTTGGTGAGGATGTGGGGACACGGGAACCCTGTGCACTGCTGCTGGGAATGTAACTGGCACAGCCGCTGTGGGAGCAGTGAGTTGGCAGCGTTCTCCTTGCAGGGGTTAGAGGGCCCTACAGAGCCCAGGTCCCCCAGCCCTTCCACAGAGACAGCAGGAGTACGGAGTCTGGGAGGGGCAGGACGGACCCAGCTGGAGCTGACACAGGTCCCAGGCCTGCAGCGCCCCCTGCCTGCGGCAGGGCCCAATTATACCCCGTTTAAAATTGGGGTGCTGCTGGCCCAAGGTGACAGCTCCTAGAAGCTGAATGTGACCCATGAGGCCTCGTGACTCTCTGGCCCAATTTGGGGTGGGTCGACTGGGACATGACCACTAACAGGAAGGGCCTGACAGGGTGGGCGGCCACATGGAAATGCTACAGGTGCCGAGCGACTGGTTTACGTGACATGATGACAGCTACCCTTGGGGGGGTCTCATGTCCCTCTAGCATCCAGCGAAGCCATTGGCTTCGTGGGCCCGAGTCCCAGAGGGTCCCTTAAGCGCCTGCCTGGTTTGCAGATGGTCCAGCTGAGCCGGAACCCGATGGTGTCCACTGGGCGGCAGCAGGCGTCCAGCCACAGCCCCAAAGCAAGAAGCTCAGGAACAGGCCAGTCAGCACTTTGGGCAGCACTGGAAGCATCACCCTGGTCGCGGGAGGCTCTCAGGACCAGATGCGCCCAATATTTATGCCCTTTGGTGAAGTCGGCGCCACAGGCTGTCCTCTGAGGGCCAGACAGTGGAACTTGTTGACCCATGGGCCACATACGGTCTCTGTCACATACCCTTCTCTGTCCTTTTTGTTTTTATAGTCCTTTAAACAGGCAAACAACATTCCTCGCTCACAGGCTGTACTCAGACGGGCCCTGGGCCGTGTTCTGTGGGCTGGCCTCTGCAGGCCCCTCATCTGGTTGTGCCCGCTGGCTCACATGCTGTCTGGAGCTCAGGGCTTGGGGGTGAGTCAGAGCCCTAATGGCTGCAAGGCTGAAACCCTGTACCGAAAACCCCACCAGCCCCATCTGCCGGCGGGTCTGCACTTGGAAAAGGACGCCCACTTTGGGGCCAGCTAATGTGGGAACAAACTGGCCTCCGAGACACCCATGTCTGGGTCACTCGCCTGGGCATCCACAGGCGGTGTGTCCTCTGATGGCACCGATGGGGACCAAGCTGCTGATGGAGGTGCCTCCAGGTCACCACTGCCTCCTGGATCCGCCTCAGGCCAGGAAGGGCAGCGCAGCCACCAATGGACGCAGAGAAGACGGAGTGTGTGCTGCTGAGGCCAAGTCACCACTGGATTCTGGGCCTGTCTCCCGCAGGCGCTAGCCTGCTTCTCCCCTCACTGGGAGGACCTCTGACCCCTCCCCGGCCCGCCATGGGGGCCTTCGCTGCTCCAGCCTGATCAGCCCGCCGGCCACACCACTTCCCCCCATGACATCCTGGATCATTTGTGTCAGTGACGTCTCTGTAGTCTCCAAGGCCACTCCACACTGGCTGATGGCCACATGTCCAGTGAACATTCCACACCCCCACTGTCCGCAGGCATCTAGTTCCGCTGGGTCCTGGGTCCCCAAGTCAACCCCAAAGACTGTCCTGGTCACGTGTCTGGCTGGGCAGTTTCCTTCGGAATGTGCTGTCTCCACAAAGGGTTCGTCTCCGCTGGCTGCCCCCTGGGTAATGACCAGGACAAAAGGGAGGGGCGGGCCTATTCTGAAAATCCCCCACACGGTGTGGCCGCTCTGTCCCACCCCTCAGAGCAGCCCAGGCCAGCCTGGCTGGAGAGTCCTGTGCTGTAGCCCAGCCTGACAGGGCCTCGGGATTCCAACTTGACACTGGCTGGGCCACCTGGATTTTCCTGTTGGATTGACATGGTCCTCGGTCATGGAGACACGGGTCACTTGGTGAAGGACACTGCCTGTTGTCACCTATGGTGGTCCACGGTGGGGGTATCGTGGGTCTCTAAATCTTACACAAATGCCCTGTTGCTATTGCACCTGAATTCTCCAGGTGAATGGTCCAGATGTGAGTAGGGATTTTGGGGAGAAGATAAGTAATACTTACTGGGGCGGGCGCGCTGGTCATGGCCGTGGAGGGGGTGCTGAGTGGGGTGTGCAGGGCTGGAGAACAATGACGGCCCCTGCTCACAGACCCAGCACCTAGCAGAGCCCCTGTGGCTCCCGAGTCAGGCAGCACCTGCCCTGGGTCTGCCACCCCTGTTGTGCACTACGGAAATGGAAAAACCACGGAGACACTGCCAGTCACAGATGTTCTCCTGAGCCTGACACCAAACGTGGGCCCCACGCTCCCCATGGGCACGTGCACAGACAGCACAACCTGCTTCAGTCTTAGGGACCCGAATTCGTACTTGGTTTTGGGTTATGTCATGTGTGGTGACAGAGGCGCAAATGCTTGGTGACACGGCGCGCAGATCGTAACCAAACCAGTGATCCATGTGAAGGCCAATGACAGACCCCAAACTGGGGTGGGCTGTGTGTCCTCGGTCAGGTGTTTGCATGTGAGGGCGAGAGCCATGGGACGTCTCTCTGTTGGGGTGAGGATTAGGGACTCAGCCATCCTGGTCTGCCTTCGACTGAGGGGGTCCCTGGGACTTTCAGTGCTGCACCTGGGAAGGTTGTGGATAAAGCAGGAGTCACCTTTCTGGCCTATTTATTGCCTTTGTAATTACTGGTGATGAGATCAAAGATTAACAGGACAGTCTGAACTCCTTGCATGGGTTAAAATGGATAACAGCCTGGCCTTGGAAGTGAGACCCACAGGCGTCTGTGGGCTGCAGGCAGAGCTGGCTGCCTGGGCACCGGGGACATGGCTGAGGGCCACCGCCTTGCCCATGCAGGCCCGTGGGCAGCAGCCTCAGCTAAATGTGCTGCAAGACAAACGACACAGCTTTGGTGCTGGCCCCTGTGGGTCTGATCAAGGAGAGTGCTGACGGCATGGCAAACTCGTGTGAAAAGTTGAGTTTGGCTGAGGACATGTGGGGCCAAGGAAGCAGATTGTGGGGAGAGGCAGTCGGCCTTGGGCCTCTGCGTTTTTGTTGGGTGTCCCAAGAATGCCAGCCTCCATCTGCTTTCCCCGGACGTATCTTAGTGTCGTTTGTAGAGATCAGCCTGAGGGATGACGTGATGTGTTGTCCCCCTTGGGGATGGAGAGGGCAGGCTTGCTATGAAAGAGAGGGATTCCCTGGAGAAGGGTTTCCTGGAGGACGCAAGCCCACAGTGTAGGGAGCTCCGCCCGGGCCCCTCTGTGTTGCCCCATAGGACTTGGAGAGCCAGGGGCACCAGCACAGCCAGCATGTTTGCGCCACTTGCGGTGCCTGCTGTGTGAGAGACAGCCCCCTGTGTTTCTGACCCAGGCATCTCGGGTCTTCTGCCAGCACCTGTGAATCCGTGACAGGCTAACAGCTCTGGCTTGTAAGGAGGGTACCGTCAAATTGCAGACCTTGACAATTTTACATTAAGAACTATGAAATTGAATATAAAATGGAAAGTTTTCTAGAAAAACACAGCTTACCAAATGTGAGTAGAAATAGAAATGCTGATTTTTATAATCATTAAAGAAATTGAATCAATATTCAAAATTTTCCCACTAAGAGAGCTCTAGGTCTGGATGGCATCACCAGTGAGTTTTACCAAACATTCAAGAAATAACTCCAGAAATGCATCAACTCTTCTAAATGGAAGAATTCATGGTATGAGGTGAGTACAACCTCAATACTAAAATTAGACAAGGCAAGTACACGGGCGGACAATAACAGGCCAATCTCACTTATTTAAAAAGTTGCCAAAGTCCTAAATAAGTTATTAGCAAACAGAATCTAGGAATATGTAAATAGGATAAATAATTCATCGTTAACAAGTTGGATTTTTCTTAGGAATACAAGCTAGGCTTGACAGTAGAAGATCATTTAATTTAAATGACTGGTTTAACAGAGTAAAGGAGAAACTTATATAATCATCTTAAAAGGTATAGAGATGGCATTTAATAAAACTCAACATCCATTTTGATAAAAATTCTCAGAATACTAGGAATATAATCCGATAAAGGGTATCTTCAAAATAAATAAGAGCAAACTTCGCGTTTAATGATAACATACAGAGCACTTTCTTTCCGAGATTAGGAACAAGGCAAGAATGCTGATGACACCATTTCTACCTGACAGTTTACCGGAGACCTGACCAACACCGCACGGCAAGGAATGAATCAAAATTTAAAATGATTGGCAATAGAGAAACACAATTGTCATTGGCTGCAAACAATAGGAATGTGAGTGTAGAAAATCCAAAAGGTCCCCAAATAATTTAGTAAAACTGATAAGAAGTTTGGTTTGGTTTTTAAATATAAAAATTAGAAAATGAAAAAAATTGATTGTGACTCTACATACCAACAATAAATAGAAAAGTAATTAAAGAAACGACACCATTTGCAAATGGCATAAAAAGCACCAAGTACTTAAGAATAAATCTAACAAGAGATGCCAAGACTTCTCTGCAGTCAGTTCTAAGACTTCCCTGAAAACACTGAAGACATACATGCTGGATAAATGTGGGGATGCGCTCTCTCCCGCCCCCACGCCTCTCCTCCCCCACCTGTGTACTCAAGACATCGCAACAGAAACCCCAACAGAGGTGCGTGGGAAGCCGATTCTAAATTTTATATGAAATGCAAAGCCAGGAATAGCCAGGACCCTTTTGAGAAGGACGAGATGGGAGGACTTGCTGTGACAGCCCCGCGATCTCTTATGATGCCACCATCAGCAGGATGATGGCACTCAGGCAGACGAGTAGGGGACGAAGCCGGGAGGTGACCCAGACGCAGCTGCGGGGCCCTGGGAGAGGGCTGCCTTTCAACAAGGTGGCTGCGGAGGTTCTGTTTTTCTTAAAACGGGGAGCCCATATACACATGACCTCGTGCCACACACAAAGCCTAACTCCAGTTGTGTTAGGCACCTCCGTGTGAGTGAGAGGACGACACGCAATGACCGTGTTGGACAGTGACGTGGGGGGCTAGAGTCATGACTTTGGAGGGGGGTGCTGTGCGGCAGGCACCCCAGGCTGCAGTGTCTAAGGTCAGCCGGGTGCCACCCCAGCCAGCCGTCCCCCGGCCGGGGTGCCCGCCACCCAAGCGTGTGCTGATGGCACCGGGACACGTGCGCACCAGAATTCTCATGAATGGCGTTGTTAAGAATAGTTTAAAACTAGGAACAGCCCTGAATGTCCACCAGTGAGACGGGAACAGCATGTCGGCTATTCATGAACCATACAGCAGTGAAGGAACACGCCAGGGAAGCAACCTAAACACAGCTGGGAGCGGAGGTGACACAGGCTTTCATGTGGAGGAAGTGAGGGGTATAAGGCAGGAAGGCAGGGAGTGCGGGTGCTGTCAGGAAGGGGCACGGCGGGGGCTTCTCGAGGGTTTGCCGACTTGGCTCTTTTGCTGCGCATTACGCAGCCTTGTCTGCATGTGTTCAGGAAAACAGAGTAAGGGTGAGAAGTCACAGATGGGAAAGGCGCCTGTGGATGGGAGGGCGGGCAGCATCGGGCAGGCGGGAGGCTGCAGTGGGGGCCCTGGGGCTGCCCGGGCTGCAGGCCACCTGTGGGGGGGGAACCTGCCTGCACTGCCCCTCCCTGCCCCCCTCCCCCGGCCCTGCTCTGGCTGCAGCCGGACCCAGGTTTCCTTCCTGCCTTTGAAGTGCAAGGCCAACTCTCAGGTGTGTTGGTGTGTGTGCTGTGTGCAGAGGCTCCTGCCGCCTGCTGCCTGCCTTTGGCCTCGTCCACCTCTCCTCTTTGGCCCCCCACGGGATGTGGGCCCAGAGCCCGGGGTCCAGGAAGGAAGCAGAACAAGCCAGCCCTGTTCCCTTGCCAGGGCCGGGCAGGGCCGGGACCACAGCGGAGAAGCGGCGGGGCCAGGCGGTGAGCAAGCGGGCTGCTGGCAGGCATCTCACCTGGACAGGGGCCTCCTCGGATGTCCTTCCCCAGCCCAGAATTCTGAAGGTCCAGTGTGGGTGGGGAGTGGGGAAGGCCCGGACCGACCAGAGGGCTGGCTGCATTGGACCCAGGCCAGCGAGCTGTGCTGGGGTCCCTCCTCCAGGGCCCAGCAAATCCTACTTCCCGCAAAATCGCAGTTTTGTTCTTAGTTGTCTACTGGCGTAGCAGGTTGTAAACCCAGGAGAAAGGCTTGGGCCTAGCCCTGCCGGAGGCCCGGTCACCACACACCCCCCAGATGAGTACAGCAGGTTTAATTCCATCCTTCCCTGCACAGGTGGGTCCCACCCCTGCTCCTCTCAGAATGTGACTGTGGGCCTGGTGTTGGGGTACAGGGTCTGGAATGTGCTGCCCATGCCAGCTGGCATGAGGGCCTGCGGCCAGCTGGGTGGACCCACCCAGACCAGCAAGACCCTCGCAGACCCAGGAGTGGAAGGCGCTGTGCTGGTGGGGACCCACAGCGCTTTTTGCTCTATAGCCCTGCAGCCCCCCAGCCCCTCCCTGTGGATCCCCAGGCCCAGGTCTCAGGATTAACTCTGGCCTGGGGTCACTTCTCTGGTGTGCACACACCTGCCGCTGAGAAAAACAAGGCTGCCACCTGGTGTCACAGCCTGTGGAACGAGTGCAGGGGACGGGGCGGCAGTGCAGCCTCCATGCCCACCTGCTCTCTCAGGCAGGGCGCAGGGGCCTCCTGTCAGTCCATGGAAGGGGTGTCGCTGTCAGCTGCCTGGACCGTGCCCTTGAGGAGGCCCCGAGGCCACATGCTACAGGAAGCTGCAGTGACTTTGTGAACCAAGGTGACCCTGGACCATGAAGGAGGCCCATTTTGACCTGGGGGCGGGGGCACGTCTGGCCAGCAGGTACCCAGGCTTTTCCTGCGAGATATGGCTGGCCTTCGCTGGTTCCGGAGAAAGCGCAGAGACTGCGCTGGTGGCATTTCCAACTTGGATAAAACCAGGAAAGAGCGGAAATGTCCTGGAGAGTCTCTGGGAGGTGACTTCCAGCCAAAGTGTGTGACGTGTGACTGACTGGTCCCTGAATGGGGGAGTTAGAGGGCTTGCTGGTGCCACCTTGCTGGGCGGAGGGGCCGTTCTGAGCAGGCGGCCTGGAAGGGAGCCAGGGACCTGGCGTACATGACCACAGCACCCCAGCTCTGCAAACATCAGAGCCAAAAGGGCGGGTCTTGGTTCCTGCTTTGACTTCTCTGCCAAAAATAAAACAATAAAGCCCCTGAGGCCTTTTATAAGCTTGTTTTGAAAAATGTAGGCATGTCTTTTATTTCCTGGCAGCTTTCTGGGTAATTAGGGTTCCTCCCACAAGCGCAGTTGGGGGCTGGAGTCCTGCTCACAGGGCAGCGAGTGGGCAGGGCCCCTGGGGCCCACAGGCAAGGTTGGTCTGAGCACCCAGCCTGGGAAGCAGCGGAGGCTGGCTCTTGGCTGGGCGCCCCGTGCCCACTCGTCCTGGGGGCACAGCACTTGGGGCTGCAGGAGGGGAGGCAGTGGCCGCCAGGGCCAACTTCCTGGGGGAGGGGCATGTGAGCTGGAGTCAGTGCCCAGTTGGCTGTGGGGGTGGGGAGTGAAGGAGGACTTCCCTGGAGGGTGGGAAAGCAGAAGCCTGGTGTTGGAGGACCAGCCCTTCCTTCCCTCCCAGGCCAAATCCTGTTGGGCTGTGGGCCTCGTGGTTGTACTTCCTGCTGTCCTGCTCTCCTGCCGTCTGCCGTCCAGGGCCTCCCTGAGGCCACCCCTTCATCTCCTGCAGGGTCTCATGGCACTGCCGGGAGCCCCCTCGAGCGAGCGGGGTGACCAAGCACCTGTCCCTCCCAGGTCCTGCCCCTTGCTCTCCACTGGAGCCTCTCCTTCCCTGCATGGACGGCTGCTCCTGCTTCCCTCTCCCTGGCAAAGCCATCTCAGCCAGGTGCCCCTGTCAGGCCAGAGCCCGGCCCCCATAGGCCCCTGGACCTGTGGGCAGCAGTCCCTGGTCCACAGCTCAGAGGACCCTCCTTTTGTCCAGCCTTCATCTCTGGGACCACCACAAAGTCCCACCTGATACATCCGGCTGCCCCCACATACCCAGGCCTCTCACTATGGGGACAGCGGCCGCTCCTGCAGGACCCAGCCCCATCCCAGGTCCCATCCCCAGCAGACCTCCAAGGTGGCCTGTGCCCGATGCCGCAGTGCCCAGAGCAGGCGGCAGGAAACGTTTGCTGCAGAATGTCTTCGAGGGCCCGGGGCTGTCACCCCGGACAAGCCCCTGGGCCAACTTGGAGGACAGTGTGGTCCTGACTGCCCCTCTGTGTGGAGGGTTCGGGGTCTGGGACCCAGGTCTGGACACTGTCCTGTTCCCACGCCTCCCACACTGGGCGCCCCGCCGAGCTTAGACACTGAGTCCCTGGCTGGGGAGCAGGGAAGCGGCCACATGCACACAGGCGGCTAACGAACGACTTGCCCGCGTCTCACAGAGCCAGTCTGTGGGTGTGAGGCACCCAGGCGGGGCCCCTGGAGGAGGTGGGGTGACACTAGGCGCGGCCACACCCAGCCCAGGAGCAGCAACACGCTGGGGTGCAGGGCTTCCAGCTCATCCCGTCCTGGGGCCCGCCATGGCCCACACCACTCCCGTCAATCACACAGGGCACCCTGTCCAGTCCAGCCCAGCACTGGGAGGCAAGGAACACTTGAGCCTGTAGGGTGAGGAGTGTCCAGGGTCACCCCGAACAGGAGGGCAGGCAGGACGGTGCCCTCGGGGGGGTAGCACTTCTCAGGAGGGGCCCTGGACAGGCACGAGGACACCTGCTTACAATGCTGATTCTGGGGCCCTTGCATGCTTGCAGATTCAGACACTCTGGGAAGGCCCAGGGGTCTGCATTTCTATCATACCTCCAGAGGACCCTGTAAGGGGTCACAGGCTGGGATCTGTGCTGGCGATGGGCAGCATCCTGGATGGCTGCCAGAGCTGACCCGGGCCAGGTGAGGGGCCCCTTCACCCCAGCGTTGGTGCAGACGAGATGCCCTCTGGACCAGGGGGCAGTGGGGAGATGTCGTGAGTCAGCACACTCGGGGAAAGGAAGGCTCAGGACCTGCACGGAGGGCGCAGGACAGGCCGTCAGATCCCGGGGACACTGAAACCACCACGTAGCCGACCAGAGATGGGTCAGAACAACACAGTATAGCCACAGGATGGAATATCACACAGTCACCAAAAGCATGTGTTTACAGATTTAAGGCACGGAAAAACGCTCACGGCACAACACTCGGAGAACTGTTGTAAGAACTTGTACGAAATGGCGAGTTTGCTTTGTGGGGCCCTAACTGCGCTGGAAAGCGTATCAGGGTGCATTTCACCCAAGTGTGAAAAGTGCTTATTTGGGGTGTGGAATTGTGGATGTGTCATCTCTACGATCAGAAGGGGAATGAGAAGCACTCCCTGAGCAGCTGCCAGGGGCCAGCGCCCTTCTAGCTGGGGCAGCACAGGGGACCAAGAGGACAGACATGATTTTAGTACTCGGAGCACACACAGCTGTGCCGCTCTCCCCTGGGCTCAGAGCAAGGGCTCAGGCAGGACTCAAAATGAGTGAGTGACTGAGTCCACAGAGGAGAACGCCCCAGGTTCCCACGGTGAGCTGTCTGGGAGGACAGTCGGGCAGGCTGGTCACTTCCAGTTAAGAAGTGCTGGCATCACAGTCACTAAGGGGTGGGGACAGCGCAGTCAGTCCCCATGGCCAGGCTTGCCTCCCAGGGAGGCGCACGGGGTCAGACCACCAGCCTCAAGGCCAGGGGCAGGTAAGGCCGAGAAGCAGAGGCCGAGACACAGGGTCCCAGGCCCGTCTGGCACTGCTGCCTTGGCCATCCTATGGACAGGCTCAAGGGGCAAGGCAGGAGCTGGAGCCAGTGCGCGGGGACGGTGGCCTGGCCCAGAGCCGTGACTGTGGGGGTGCGGGGAAGTGGGACATGTTCCCAAGGCATAGCTGCCGGCCCAGTGCTGGCTCCAACAACGTGGGGACGAGGACGGGCGGGAGGCACTAAAGAGGATCCCGGGCTGCCTGGACACCCTGGATGGTAAGGAGGCAGCTGGATCCGGGGGTCTGGAGGCCCCAGAGGAGCCCTCGGAGCCTCAGTTTCCTCACATGTACAGGGTGACTGTCTTTTCTATCCTCTGATGGGCCGACAGGGACGAGGTCCAGGCAGACGGGCCGGCCCCAGCTTGCGCGCCACACCAAGTAGCCAGATCACTCCAGCACCCTCCCCCACCCCTGGATCTCCTCCTTTCTGCTCTCCCTCCTCCCGGGGCACCAGCAGGAAAGGAACCTGCTGAGGAGGGGTGGCCCAGGAAGAGCAGGAAGGGCCTGGGCCACCCTGGGGCCTGGCCTGGGGCTCAGTGGACAGGGTCCTGTCTGCCCTCTGGGGCTGCAGCCCCTCCTCCCAGCTGGGTGCTCTTGTGTTTTGCTTGGGTGTTTGGTGAGTTCAGAAGAAGCAGAGCTGTGCTACCAGAGCCACCTGCCAGACGGCTGTTCTTGTGGGTCAGGGAGGGTTTCCCAGATGGCTTGGAGTTGGTGGCCAGAACAGCTGTGGCAGTGATGGCTGGACATGTGTCACAGGCATACTCAGATGGGGGCACTCTGCTGCACAAAGGGGAAACTGAGGCTCGCAGAGAAAACGACAGCTCCCCTGGGTGGTGATCTGGGAGAGGCAGGATAGGGACGGGGGCTTCAAGGTGGAAATGCAGGGAGCAGGTACGGTTGTGGAGCCCAGCCTCCTTGGCCAAACCTGCTGTCAACACTCCCCCCTCTCTGAGTCCCACAGGCACCACTGCCCACCTCAACTCCCACTCAGGGCTCTACATTCTGGGACTGGCCCCAAAGTGTCCCAAAAGATAAGGAGGGTGAAGGTGGGTCAGAGCACCACGGGTGAAGGCAGCAGGGGCTGGAGCAGGCCCTGGGGGAATGGGTGGGGGGCACCTGGGGGCACACCTTCTCTACCATCCCAACAGCTTAGTCTTGGATATGCGACCAACGGACACTGCACCCCTGTAACAGACTTATGGGCCCCCACACAGGGTGCCTGACACCTTCATGGACGTCACCCACCGAGCACACCCTTCCCCCAATGAAGGAACAGAGGCCACGAGGTGACACACTACCCAAGGCCACCAGCTGCGGCTCCCAGTGCCATAAATCAGGATGTTCCTTTGCATCCCCAAGTCCCCACTTTGGGTGGGGAAACGGGAGCCCCTCGCCATCATAGCCAGGCTCACTGCCTCTCAGTCCTCACGCCGCCCTGAGTGGACGTTCCACCATGGCCAGTCCTATGGGCCACGGCACAGCTGCTGTCTCCATGCAGCTGCCGTGTCAGCAGGCAAGTCCCCCTCAGCAGAGCTGCTGCTGTCCACGCCCACCAGCAGCACTGGTCCAGGTTGTGTAGGGCCTTAGTGATAAAATGATTCTTGACAGTTTCCAGAGCCTTACAGCTGACCACATACAGCTGCTCTGGCTTGAGAAGAAGCAAAATGATGGGTGCCGTTTCTAAAGGGGGGTCACCACACACCACAGGAGTGAGTCCTTGCTAGAGCAATAATCTGTGTGCTGTTTCTGATGGAGACTCAGAAAGCACTGATCTCTAGGGAGGGTCTCTTCTAACTTCCACGTGTGATATATGGGCCCTGTCAGAGGGCCAAGGCATCCATCCATCCATCCATTCCACCACCCACCATCCATCCATCCATCATCCATCAACCCATCTATCCATCCATCCACCATCCATCCATCCATCCATCCACCATCCATCCATCCATCCATCCATCCACCATCCACCATCCACCATCCATCCATCCCTCTACCCATCTATCGTCCATCCATCTATCCATCTATCCACCATCCATCCATCCATCCATCATCCATCCATCCACCCACCCACCATTCATCCATCCATGATCCACCCATCCACACAACAAGCCTGCTCTTTGCCAAGCAATGGGGTGGGGACTGAAGGGGCAGAGGCCAGAGGGGCAGGGCCAGCCTGGAGAGGGGTATCACTCAGCTTGACACAGGCACCTGGGCTCAGGGCTGGCCCACGGTATGTCCTGCTGGACAAGGGTCAGAGCCAGGGGCATGTAAGAAAGTGTCCTCTCAGCCTGGGTGGGCATGGGAGGCACCTGTTTGGATCCACTTGCTTCAGAATAAATGCCTTCCCTTCTCTCCTTCAGCTGTGATTCCAGCAGCCTCCACACCCTGCCTCCTGTTCCCACCTTGACCACAGCTCTGTAGTTATTTCAGGCAAGATGTCCTGGGCATCGCTCCCTCAAGGATTCCATTGTCTTTCCCACTGAGTAGAGAGAAGGTGAAGGGGACTCACTATGTCCACATGGCAAGTGTTTTTCAGATGATATCTTTGTTTCAGGAAACAGCTCTCATGGAGATATATGTTTTGTTAGCAGCCAGAATGTTGGTTTCTGATGAAACCCTTTGTTTTGCCAGCAGATCTTCCCACTCTAGAGCTGTTTCTCCCGGTTGTTTTGGCAAGGGCAGATGTTTTTAGTGAGGCTGTGAAGAGGGCCAACCACTTTCATAATATTTTCACCTGTTACTGAGTGGGAAAGTTGAGCCTGGCACAGCTCCTAAGGGACATTCTGATGCAGTGTTGTGTTAAGAGCGTGCCAACGTGAGTTATCTCATTTCTAAGCTGCTAGGGCCTCCTCCAGCTCAGCAGACCCTGAACACAGCTCTGCCCTGCTCACCCCACACTTCCAGAAGTCAGTGCTGCCCCACCATCCAAATCCTGGTCCAGAGGGACTTTCAGCAGTGTGGTATCTACAGGGAGAATGGTCGTCTCCTCCCACCACCGTCGCAGAGCCAAATGCTGCCCCAAGGTTAGGAGGCCTCCCTGACGGGCACAGGAAAGGCCGTGCCCGGCTGTGGAGTTGTCGCAGTGATGGACGAGCGAATGGTGTTGGTGGCTGTGGTGGAAGGGGGTGGGGTGGCAGTACATGAACTGGCAAGGAGGACAGTAGTGCCACCCATGTGGATGGTGGTGGAGGTGGTGTTGAAGCTGGAGGGATGATGGAGGAGGTGACAGTGCTGGTGGGGGAGTTGGGAGTGCAGGGAGTGGTCCTGACAGGGAATGATGCTGTGGCCTGTGTGTGTGTGTGTGTGCGCGCTGATTGATGGTGGGTTGATGACACAGGGTGGTGGAGGTGATGGTGATGGTGCTGGAAGTGGCAGAGACCATGGTTGCTGTGATGTGGTGGGGGTGACAGTACATCAGGATGCCCAGCACCTTTCTAGTCTGGATTCAGGGCAAGTCCAGGGGCCACCAGGTGCCAGTGCACGGTGGCCCACCCACAGGAAATGCTGAATGCAGTGATGAGGCCCATTTCTTTCTCTCAGTGGCCCACTGAGAATTACTGACCCAGGGTCCCGCCCTGGGAGTGGTGGAGACAGAACTGGCATGTGCCTGCTGTCTGTGAAAGAACCAAGACGGGGCCAGGACTACCCCACCGCGATGCGGACCAGCCACCGGTCAGATGCGCTCAGTGCACGCTGTCCAAGCTCCAGTCCGGCCAGGCCAGGGCAGAGGCCGGGACAGACGCCGGGACAGGAGCGCGCCGCGCTCCAGTCGCCAAGGTGGCCCTGCTGCCGCTCGCACCCCCACCCGGCCCGCCTCTCATGCGCGCCGCTGTCCGGCCTTGGCCGCAAGGGAGGCAGCGCTGTCCTCATTCCACCTCTGGCCGCCGTGGTGCCAAGCTGCTGCTGGCGGCGGCAGGAGTCAGGGCGGCGGGCGCGCAGCGGCGGGGGCGCAGCGCCCTCCGCGGCTCGGGGTACTCACGTAGAGTCCGGAGTGCTCGGTGCCGAAGAACGGGAAGGGCACGGAGAGTGGCTGCAGCCCCGAGCCGCCGTCGTCTTGCTTGAGAGTGACGGCGTCGCCGCGCTCCGCGCCGAACGGGTAGAAGTCGCCCAGGGCCACCGCGCCTCGCACTCCGCGCGCGCCGAGTCCCAGGGCCGCGGCCAAGAGCAGAGCCCAGGCGGCGCCGGGCTGCATCGCCGGCGGTGGGCGGTGGGGATAGAGCGGGACGGAGCGGGCACAGAGCGGGGACAGATCTGGACAGAGCGGGGACAGAGCGGGGACGTAGAGGGGACGGAGCAGGGAGAACGGGGACAAGCGGGGACTCAGCAGGGACAGAACGGGCCTTTGCGGTCCACGCGGGCTGAGGCCGCGGTCGGGAATGGCCAGCAGTGCCGGGCTGTGTGAGGGCAGCGCGGCCGCGCCCTCGGTGGCTCCGCGCCCCTTGCCCGCGCGCTCGGCTGGGCCGCGCTCTGGTGGCAGCTCCGCGGAGGAAGGCGCCGGGCGGGACCGTGATCGGGGATGGCCCCGCCCCTGGGGCCGCGATTTAAATATCTAGCGGGGTGGCCACACGGGCCGGGCCGGGGCCAGGGCGGGGCCATGCAAATAAAGCGGCTCTTAAAGCGCCAGGCGCGCTGGAGCACGCGGGTGCCCTGTGTCCCTTCCCCTGGCGCTCAGGGCGCATTTCGGCCCCGCGCGTCTTGGAAGCCCAGCCTGCGGCCCCCGCGTCCCCCGGAGCTCCCCTGGCCAGGGCATTAGCTAGATGAGGGCTTCGCGGGCGCGCCTCCTGCGGTGGGGGCCGTCCTCCTCCTCCGTGAGTCCCCTGCCACCAGTGGTACCCACCGAGCAGTTCTGGGACAGACCTTAAGGCAGTCGGTGCCTCTTTAGGTTGCTGCCTGGCCAGAGGACCCGGTCACCCCCTGCCAGAGTGTCACCAGTGGGGGGCCATCCTGGCTGAGAAGTGCCTGGATGAGCCCTTCTGGAAGTGGCCAGAGGCTTCCCCACTCTGCCCACCCCAGCTGCCTCTCCCCCCCCCCCCCAGGCCCTGAGCCTGGGGATACTGGATTCCTGCGCAGGGGCTAGGCTTCCCATCTGGTTTAATACGGGGATGACCCCTGGCCTGGGGGACCTCAGGGTATTAAACAAGGTATTTCTGCCCTGGAGGTTTGCTGATGGGTTCAGGGGTGTAAGGGAACCTCACAGCAAGGGAATCTTGGCAAACTCCTGAGTAAAACAGCCTAAAGAGCCGTCAGTGGGAGAAGACTGGTGCACAGGACCCTGGGGCAGCGGGTTGACGCCACTGGGCCTCCAGGTGGGAGTAAGACAGCTGGAGCCTACAG
The DNA here is from genome assembly GCF_036562045.2 of Rhinolophus sinicus. NCBI lineage: Eukaryota > Metazoa > Chordata > Mammalia > Chiroptera > Rhinolophidae > Rhinolophus > Rhinolophus sinicus. Next base: position 208,967,269 of record NC_133751.1, on the reverse strand, counting down.
TTCAGATTCTCTGTCCCCAGCCTGGGGCCGTCCCAGCCCCTCTCCTGCTTCTGGTACCGCTGACCTCAGACGTCACTCTGAGCATTTGTCCCTCTTCAGGGGCCAGCATCTGTCCACTCCACATCCTCAGGCCCAGGGTAGGGCCCCACTCTTAGGGCCTCCGTCCCTCCCCCATCCTCCCTGCTCCCTGGTGTTGGGTGACAGTGATTGCAAGCCAAGCCTGGGACCCCTGAAGACAAGGTGCACCCCCCAAAGATGAGCAGAAAGAGCAGGACAGTCACAGCAGCCACCACCGAAGTCCTCAGGGGTTTCATATTTGGCTTTGTGTTTTTCTGTATTTTTAAAAACGTCTTCAATGAGCATGCATTGTTTTGCAGTCAGAGCAAGGAACATTAAATGTGGTTTTTAAGAACTAGTGGAAGGGTCTCTGTGTGGTGTGTGACTCTGGGGGCTACCGGTTTATGCAGATCCCTTTAGGCTGGAATCAGCATCGGACAAGAATTTAAAGAGGATGACCCTGTCCTAGCACCACTCTGAGAGCGAGCACCCCTTAAACTTCACCCTAGTCCCACGCTGCTCAGCTGTGGGACGGCCAGGCCTACGCCAGGCTCCTGGCATGGAGACCCCCCAGGACAGCAGCACAACAGTAGTTCCAAGAAATGAAGGATGAGAAAGGTCAAGGCCTCTCATCTTTGGAGGGAAAAGTAGATGACGTCTAATTTCAGGGGCTGTGCTGAGAACAGAACCCCAACTTCACACGGCTCTCGGGAACCTGGGAAGGAGAGGAGCACCCCCACTTGTCATCCACTCACACACACCCACAGTCACACACATGCGTGCATGCACACTCGCACGAGTACCTCACACATTCATTCTCTCTCACACACATACTTTCCCACGTGCTCACATGTGAAGACAACACTCACATGTCCACGCTCACTCATTCACACCCTCACATATACAGACCACAAACATCCATACACACTTACTGACACACACCTGTCATTGTCTCACATGCTCACAAGTCACACACACACACACACAGTGCCAATCGGGGTGGGGGCATCAGGGTCTGACCTCTCCTAGACCTGTCTACCACCTGCCTGGCCTGCCTCCGCCCACTATACTCTCTTCCTCTGAGAAAGCTGCCCAGACCTCGCTTGTTTCTGGCGTCACCTGGCGCCCACAGCTGCCGCACAGCCCAGCATACCCCCAGGTACCTGGTGCTCAGGAGATGAACCCAGTGAGGCCTGTTTCTCCAGGCATGGCGGGAGGGCTTGGCTTACGTAGGGGGGCTCAGCCCCACCACTCATGGGGACCCCCTGGGAGGCTTTCTGAGGTGCTCAGGCCCAGGCCCCACCTGAGAGCCTGAGCTCGTGACCTGGGTGGGGGTCAGCCGCGCGCAAACACTGGGGTCGTGGCCCCCAGCGAGGCCGTGCTCGCACCTTATGGCCTTCACCTTAGACTAACCGCTGCCCAGCCTGGGAGACCGGGGGTTAACATGAGGCCTCAGGACCACTGGGCATTACCTTACACACACACACACACACACACACACTCTCTCTCTCTCTCTCTCTCCACAGGCAAAAAAGAGAAAAAAGGGTTTTTTTCAGGTGCTAAAAATATTATCAGGAAATAGTTTTCAGCAACGTGCTGTTTTAGGTTCCCCTCCGGACTCAAGGGCGCCTTTGTCTCTGCCACAGAAAGTCCACATTTATCAAAACCAAAATGGTTTATCAAAGCAGGCTCATGTTCTGTGGCAGGAAACCTGAGCCTCCCCACCGGCCTGTGACATTTTAATTTAGGGCCTGAGTGTGTGTGCAGTTTAGATGGGGAACTCGGAGCTGACCTCTGGACACTCCAGGACTTGGGGCTCTGTGCAGGGCAAGGAGGCCAGTGTCCTCAGCTGGCCCAGTGGGCTGGTCCCTGCAGGGCTGGGGGCAGGGGCTCCAGGTGGGACTGCTAGTGGCAGGGGCTGGCAGGCTGCACTCCCCAACTTTCTCTCCTTTCCTCCAAGAGGCAGCCAACAGGGCACAGATCTCCCCAGAGCAGCTGGTCCTTCCATGGAGGTGAAACCAGAAGGCCCTGCCCAAGGTAACCTCACACCTGCTCAGGGAGTGAGGTTGGGAGGTCACAGAGCCCAGAGGGGCAGGTGGGATCTCCTGCAGAGGCCCGCCCCACCTGTAAGGCCCTCCCATGGAGGCCGAGGTGGGAGGGCCTGGCTGAGGGCGCACAGCTGTCTGCAGAGCCCTCCTACCTCCCCACTCAGTCCCTCCACAGCAAGGGAGCATAGCCTCCACAGAGCCCCCACACACCCGGACAGCCACGATGGGACTTCTGCTATTGATTTTACGGAAATGATCCTGAGATATTTGTTGCTGTTTTAGTTCAAGAAAGTAGAGAGGAACCGCAAACACTTTGAGCTAGAGGTTCTGCAAGGAGGCGTGTGAATGGTTACAGGTGGGCTCAGGTGCTCTCCCTGCCCTGAGGTGATGACAGGCAGTGTCACCCATCCCCCTCCAGCCCTGAGGCCAAAGACCCACTTTCTGAGTGTTCCATGACTGCAAGGATGGCCGCAGTGGAAGGTACTTAGGAGACCCAGGGCCTGTCGCTGTTTAGCAGCCAACAAAATCATGCTTGCGTGGCGTTTCTAATGACGTGGGAAAACGCTAGTGACATATGTCAGGTAGAAGTTTTAGAAAAGAGTATTCAAAGCAGCATATGCGTTGACTTCAGCCTTCTGTGCTTGTCCGGGAGAAGAAGCCTCAAAGCTCACCAAGGGGTCTGCAGCTGATGGGCCACGGCTGGTGGTGACTTTCTTCTTTATGTGAAGAATATCGATGTTTTAGAAGCCCACATATCTACAGCCCTGGTCCTGCCGCCCATTTCCTGCCCAGCTGCAGCCAAGCGGGGGCCTTTGCCTCCCTGGCAAGCAGGGTGCTTTGGAGGCTGGGCCTGTCTCCTCAAGTGCTCTGTTACCGTCACGTGGGGTGTCATCCGGGCTCTCTAGTCCTGCTCCCCACATAAGAAAGCAGGACATGGTGAGGCCAAAAAGGAACACCCATGGAGCCATAGATAGGGGAGTCACACCACTATATTCTCGCTGGTGGCTGGGTTGGAGACACAGGAATCAGGAGCCACACGATCCGCAACCTGCCATCCGCTTCTCTGCCACCCAACCTACCAACAACCTCCTCGCCAGGGTAGCCACGGCAGTTATATCAGTGGCTAATGGCTCACTAGTTACAGCTGACAGCCAACTAGCCACAGCTAATGGCCATTCAATCACAGTTGATGGCCATTTACTACCTGAGCCAGCACCTTTCCACGTGAGGTCGAGAGCCTGGAAACTGCACTCCTGGCTCTGTCCCCACAGTCACCTTCCCCTGTCTGGTCTGTCTGGGGCGGCACCACCTTCCTTCCGCCTGTGTGCTCCCGGCTTGGCCCTTTCCCTTGGCTCTCCCACTCTCTTGCTCTCTTGGGGATGAGCCCCCTCCGGCTGTGGGCCGAGCCACAGCAGCTGTAGGGTGACAGAGCTGCCACTGTTTGCTGACACTTCCGATAGGTTTGGTGTCAACTTGGGCGATATCTATGTAAGACTCACCAGGATCCTCTGGGGTGGGGTCACCCCACCTTACAGAGGAGGAAACTGAGGCCTAGAGAGCCTGTCCAGGATTGCGCAGCTGCAAAGGGGTGGAGCTAGGACTCCTTCCCGTCCAAGGCTGGCAACTTCCAAACGGATGCCAAGATCTGCTGGGTCTCTTACAGGCCGGGAGCCTCCATGTGGGACAGCAGGAGAAGCAGCAGTGTGGTCCTTCCCTGGAGTTCCAGGGACCAGGGCCGGGTAGGAGCAAGCTACCTTCCTGGTCCTCTCCCCTGGGACTCTGGGGAGGCCATGGGCAGCAGTACAGTCCTGCCCTTCACAGCGGGACTAGCCCCTACCCTGTCCTCTTCCTCCTCCTCACCTCCAGGAGGATAGGCAGATGGCACTGCTCCAGCATCTGGGCACTGGGCCTTACCTTGCTCGGGTCACTTGGCCCAGCTCCGTCCTCCAGGCAGGACCCTGAGCCCGCAGCCTCACCGGGCAGACAAGGGGGGTTAGACTAGCGTGGGGGACTCGGGCCCTGCCTCACCTGTAAATTGGTGCCCCCAAGGGCTGTTGTGAAAATAGAGGGAAGCGATTCTAAACTCCTCCGTAATTGTAGAATCTAACACAACAGGTCTTAACACTCATCATTGGAAATGCTGAAGAAAACACCCATTTATTCCCATTAGACAAATCCTTTTCCTAATATACCACTGGATGTGGAATAAGTACGAATAGGGTCATCTACATTGACTGAACTATTCGCTGAAATGTCACAATCTTCGAGGCCTCTGGCACTTTGATGTCTCCCCTGAGAGACCAGGAGCATCCTGCACTTGCCAGTGAGTGTGTTTGTCAAATCCTGGGCGGCTTTAATTTTAAATCTGAGAAATCATCCTGACCCCTTTCATGTCCGAAGTGGATTCCTCTTCCATCCATGCTCCTTGCTGGGAGCTTCGGTCCCAAAGTTGTGACTTGGGGATGCCAGTGGACACCGCAGGGATGCAGAGAAGAAAGCGCTGTCACAGACTCCAACCTCTGGCTTCTGGCTCCTTCCTCCCACCTCCCATCCCTGAGGGACCCAGTGTTCACAGGCTGGGAAAGTGGGAGGTTCTGCATCTTTAATTTACAATCCAGTGAGTCACAGGGGACTGACTCAGCCACTTGCAGCCACCTGCCACTGTGACGGACCTTAGTGCCTGGATATGGAAGGTTCCACAGTGTTCGGATGTGAGGAGGTGGTAGCTGGGCCTTGCAGGACATTATGGTTTTTGGCACCAGTGGGTGGGAATGTTTTCCACATGTCTCCCCATGTTTAAAGAGCTGAGGGCACAGAACGCAGCCCGTGGCCGTGGAAGCCCACCTGACGGGGCCTGGCCACTGGGGTCTGGCCGATCAGCAGTGTGTCCAAGGCAGAAACCGAGTGCCAGGCCTGTGCCAGTGTGAGGAGGCTGTCTGTGGCTGGGGAGGGCTGTGAGAGAGGAGTGTCCGAAGTGCGTCCAGCGCCAGCGGAGGCCCAGGTCCTGAGGGCCAGGGGAATCAGAGGGTGCCTGCTGACGTGGGACTCCTGGGCATGAACGGTGGGCCCCAGGCTGCCTGTGCCCTGCGGCCCCCTCAACCCCCGAGCTTGGCCCCGAGCCGCACGAGGCATTGGTTTTCCTGTTAACAGCTTTGCTGCCCCTGGGGGTCAGGCCGTGGGGGTCAGGCCATGGGGGTCAGGCCATGGGGCTCAGGCCACGGGGCTCAGGCCGTGGGGCGTCGGTGGCAGCAGGGCTCACTTCCTGGCCCAGAAGGCCTGGCCGAGGCGGACATGTTGCCGCTGCTGCACTTCCGGGGCCAGCTGCTCCTTCAGGCTGGCCCTCCACCTGGGGACAGGTCAGGTGCTCAGAGGGGTGGGCTGGTCCCTGGCCAGTGCCCCAGAGCTCTGGAACAGGAAGGGCTGGGAGGCCACAGTCCATGGCTCCCCCGGACAGATGGTGGGTATGGGACTGAAACATTGGGCAGACAGACAGGGACGCATCATCCCTCTTCTCACCAGGGACACCCACCCATTGGGGGCACTAGGGAACCAGGCAACCGCACGCTGCAGTGGATGAACTCCTTTCCATTCAGGCCACGAACACACTAGAGCGGTAAGGAGATAAGGACCCCGGGCTGATACATTCAGCAGATGTGCTTGGTGGGTCAGGGACACTCACTCGGTGGTGGCACTCGGTGGTGGCACTGGGCAGTCACTTCCCCTCTCTCGGCCTCAGTTTCCTTATCTGTAGAATGAGGTCTCTGATAGCGTGGAGCCTGTGGGTTAGCCGGGCAGACGTGTCTGTGCGTGTGTGGGGTGGTGCAGCTATACTCCCAAGGCTCAGTCACACTTTGTTACCACCTCATCCCCACACATGCCCCTGCTGTTCCCTGACTCTGAAGGACAGGTGCAGGGGCCGCCTCTGCTACAACTGCCGCCTGCCAAGCACTGTGTGGACACTTCACACGAAGCCACCTCTGACCCTCCTGACAGGCAGAGGAGGGGGTGACCTGCCCCCAGAATCCTCTCAGGCTCCCAGTGACATGGAGGCCCTGGAGGTGGGCTGGAGCCCTCTGGGCAGCAGAGCTGACACCCCGCTGCTGGAGGGCCTCTGGCTGGAGGGTCCACTGTCAGGACTCCAGGCCTGCAGTCGGGCCCCATGCAGTGGTCGGCCTCTAAGGTCCGGTCCTGCTGGTGCTGGTCAGTCACTCCCCGAGCTGCTGGGCGTGGGCCCGCCCCAGCTCTGCTGTTTGGACTTGGGGTGACAACTTGGGCATTTTACTGCTGCTTTGGGCTGATATTTTGTCCAGGTCTTCGTCGGCCTGCTGCCCTCTGCTGGGACTGGAAGCAGGCTAGAGCCCCACCCACGGGCCTGCAGGGTGGGTCTTACATCTGCTTTAAGGGCACCTGGTTTCTGCCTGGCTGGACGGGGGCTCCCACAGGCTGAATTTTGCTGCCTCCCCCACCTGTAAATTCCTTGTCCGCGGATGGGGGTGGTCTGTCCAGTGGTGGAAGGAGCAATTCCCCCAACATGCACATGAGAGCGGCCCCTGACCTGTGCTTCCCACACCCCTCCCCATTCTGGCCACGCGCTGGTCACAAGGTCCCTTGCCTGTTCCACTACTTCCACGGGGCCCACGAAGCCCCGAGTCCTGGCTCCAGTTCTCCTGGCACCGTGTCTGAGGGGTGCAGCCTGCCCTTGCTGTCTGTGCCTGCACCTCCGTGTGTGTGCACCTCGACAGAGGCATGCTGGGCACCCCTCTGGGACCCCCGGGCCCTGGGCCCACCCCGAGGCTGGGGTATACCGAGCTCCACCGGCCGGCTGACCTGCAGCTGCTGGCTCTGCCTCAGGGCCGGTCCGCCCGGGGTGCAGGCTCCTCGGGGACTGGCCTTGTCCTGTGCCCTCCCCTCCACAGTGGCTCCTACACCACCTGTAAGAGCAGAACCTGTGGTGGCCCTCTGACAGGGGTGGGTCAGGCCAGCTTCTCTCTGGGGAGCACATGGGTGTCCCTGCAAAGGGCTCTAGGTCCCCGGAGAGGTGGGCCAGGACACCCAGCCCCACCCAGGGCCTCTGGCTCATGCAGCCAAGGTGAGAGCTGAAGGCACGTGGAGTCAAGTGATCGTCCTGCTTCAGACCATCAGAGGCCTGTCGATGTCCTCAGCTGGGGAACGCGACATCTCAGTGGCATTCTGGGCCCTCCCGGAGCCCCTCTCAGCACCCCCGGGCCTCAAGAAGCCTGGCACCCCTGCACTGCACGCACCCCTGAAGCTGCTGGCAGGACCTGCTGAGAACAGGCTCTACCCTCCCTGACCTGTCCTAACAAATCTGTCAGCGTCACTGTTCCCACTGTCTGTCCTCCTTTGAGCTGCAAGTTCCCCGAGCAGAGCCCTCTTCTTGGTCCCCCACCCCCCAAACACACTGGGCACACGAGGAGGAACGAGCTGGGGCTTAAATGTCCAGTGACCAGGAGACACACATTTCTGCTGGGAAGGTGGGTGGGGTTCCTTTTGCTCCCTGTGGAGGGGGAACAGACACCCCAGGCATGACCTGTGGTTCTCTATGTGGACAGTCTCCTCCCTGAGGCCCATGTGGTCCCGGGCCTGCCAGCAATGGGGGCAGGATCAGAGGCCAGGCCCTGCTCTCCAAACCAGGCCTGTCTACTACCCGGCTTGCCCGGCCCTGCGGGTCCTGCCCAGGCCCGGCTGCAGCCCAGGTCGGGCCTCCCTTCAAAGCCTCTAGACGTGCCCTCTCGCCCTCGGGGTGGAGCAGGCCTGGTCTCTCAGGGGCCCTGAGACAGAGTGGAGCGGTCTCAAGGGTGAAGTTATGGGGTCAGTGGTCAGAGACATACAAAAAGGATTCCTTTCTTCTTCAGGACTGAGGAAAACAGAGCCCCCGCCACTGAAAAAGGAAGTCCTGTTTCTTTAAAATTCCAGTGACAGTCCTGGAAGTGCATGTTAAAAAGAGCAAAGTGAAGTCCAAAATCAACAAACGGCCACGTCCGGGTTTCCCCTCCTGAGACACCAATAAAGGGTTTATGGGTTTTCGGCCCCTCACAGCTGACCTCCTGGAACTCATTAGCTGTTTCTTCCCTCCCCCACTGGCTCCAGGCACCCACACTGGCTCTGCTGCTCCAGGCAGTGCCATGATGGCCAGGCTCGCCCCCTCACCCCCCCACCAGGAACCCCCAGTAGCAACCCCAGGAGGTCTCAGCTTCCTCAGCGCTGGGACAGCCCTGGAGGAGTGGTAGGGTCCTGGTGACCTTACCCGGCTGCCTGACCCTCCTTCCTGGGAGGGCAGGTGACTCTGCCTGGACAACTTGGCCAGGGCTTTCAGTGACTGTCCTGACCCACTAGCCTCCGTGGCTCCATACAGACCCCAATCCTGTTCCCAGGGTCCCTGCCCCCCACTAACCTGGCCACTGCCCTCTGGAAAACACTGCTGTCCCTGAATACACCTCAGCTGGACAGTGTGTGCCTGGTGGCCAAGGCCTGCCTGGGACATGTGATGGGACAGGTACACTTCTGGAGGCTCCGGGCCCAGTAGTCCCCTTGCCCAGGGGTCTCACTGCTTCTTTGAGGCGTGTGATGAGTCTGCTCTGCAGCTGCCTCTCCTTGTTAGGAGGGGCTGCCGCATGTAGCAGTCACCCCCCCACCCCACTCCAGGGACCCTGGCTGCCCTGTGTTCTGCCTCTGCTCCTGACACACTGAACACCCTCCTTCCTACCTTGCAGTGGCCTGCGGCCTCTACCTTTTCTCACTGGTGTCCACACGCCCTGCTGGCATCTTTTTCCTTCGAAGTCTGGGAGCCCTGGCACCTGTCATCTTGTCAGTCATTCCAGCGAGGCCAAGCTGGGCTCTGTGGTCCCCCTGGTCCTTCTGCCCTTGGGCCACACTGCCCAAACAAGCCACACCCAGCACGAAGCCAGTCTTTGCAGGTATTGGTGACGCAGTGAAAAGCGCAGGGACCCACTGGACCTGAGGAGGTCCCTGCAAAGTCTGCTGGTCTGTGCCCTCAACACAGCCTCCCCCACGCCTTCTGAGAAACCCTGGTCAGACACTGTTGCCCGAAACAGCCATGAGTGACAGATGCCTGCTTCCCTTCGCACAGGTGAGCCCAGGCTGGCATGCCCCTCCCACACCCCTGCTCAAGGCCAGTCTGCAGTGGGAGGGAGCACACCTGTATCCAGACGTCTGTGCTGGGCAGGCCCGTTCCGGTCCCTGAGCCCCTCCTGTCTGTGCCCA